>NC_063336.1:56635860-56696573 GCF_021869965.1 Rhincodon typus
TCCATGGGTCTGTGCTGCTGGGCCTCCATGGGTCCGCGCTGCTGGGCCTACTGGGCTGTTGCCATGACCAAGTTCTTCACCAAGAGATAAGTAAAATAAAAGAGAATAAAAATGAGAGAAGAGAGAAAACAGAAAAGAAATGAAAAGAAAATTGGATGGAGTTGATGAGCCCCAGGATCAGAAACCCTACTCCACCTCCATCTTACTGAATACTTCAGAGAAAACGAGACTTTCCATTGTATACTGCTGTGAATTTTGCTACATTCAATTCAGGTAACTTTAGTGGCCATTTTAGTATCCCAGATCATTTTTAACTGATTGTCTCTCCACCCCAAACTCCAAGGTTTCTAGGTTAGTAGAGATTTTATAGATTTATAGCCCGTATTTGATATCCTGATAATATGGGTCTTTGAAAGATGAGTTCGTATGGGACCGCATCATAAAGGGAGGATTTGGGATGATGCTCTATCTGAATTTTTACAGCCTAAAGAGGATGTTACATGAGCAAAGACAATGCAATTTTCCAGCAGGCAGAACCTTGCAAGTTGAACAGATCTGAAGGGACAGAATATTTTCCAGGGACTAGAGCACTAACTTTGACTCTCTCTACTTTGTTAATCACAAGGCTGTTAGTGTGTCAGTGCAACAGCAGCCACAATGAGAAGAAGGTGCCACTCCAGCCATTGTATTTTTTTTTGTCATGATATGATGGGAAAATTCTACATTCTACTCAGCCGCCAATGTCAGTGCTACGGAATAGATCATGTTCACGTGGTTTGCTGAAACAGCAATGGAGGATTTCCACCCACTTCATGGAACATTAAAAATATGCCACTTAAGTCTGCAGCTGTCCAAGATGTAGATGTTATGTAGGTGTAGGATACTTTCTCTTGGGAGAACTGGTGGACCTCACAAAACAAGGTCTGGCATACAGTAATCATGGTTAATTGAAAGAAAACTAATTTGAACTTGGATAAAAGAAACAAGCTTACCTTCTGTGTTAGATATGAGTTTGTAGTTGCAACTTCAATTTCTGCAACCATCAAACTTCAAGATGTAGAAGTAATCACAAAAAGAGCTAGAAGTTAGGTGCAAGCTGTTCCTTGCTGCAGAAGGAGACAGATTAGTGATACCCTGCATGTTGTTCTCAATCAGCATCGATCTTTGTTTAAAGGGAACTAATTCGCTTTGAACTTTCTTTATTCATGAACAGCAGCAGAGACTGAAGTTGATTCGTTACCCAGTAAACCAGATTTAATTGAAGATGCAGTGTTCCTAAGATCACAGAAGGAAAAGAAGCAGGAACAGGATGCATTAAGTTGTGAGAGTGACCAACTAAAATGAATGTCCAGACCTTACATTAATCTTCTAGGATAAGGGGGAAAGAGAATGATATTACCATGGAGTCAGCTGGCATGCTGGATGAAGAGGTCCAAATCTTGTTTCACTCTTCCACTATAGTTCTAATGATGACAAGGTCTCTTTGACTTAATTGAGGAATCACAGACTTTTGTTGAACATATTAAGGATGAGGTGAATTTATCTGCTCATTCCACTGAACCTACCAAGCCAAACAATTGCCTGCAGTCAACAACATGCTGTCCGAGGGGAAGCTGATACTTAACACCGATTTGGATCAGGCCAATATTGAACCTTCCGAGATTGGTTGATTTCTGCAATTAAAACCCTTCAGCCAATCAGATTTATGTTCAACTCTTCTTTCAGAGCAGCGTAAAACTGACCATTAAATGGAACTTGAAAATAGTTGAGTTAAACCAGAGTTGAGGAAATCTAATTAACTACAAGAGATTTCAGAATTACAAGGTCATCTGTTAGCTGTCATACAGGCCCACTGTCTGTAGAATTACCCTCACTGATCAGTCTTGCTCTCATCATTGAGGCTTTGTCCAGGAAATGCCTGATGTTGAGATTCATCATTCCAGTAAGTCTCTAGATAAAGCTACGGTGTACTAGAGACCCTGGTCTAGACAATTATTCTGTTGATGAAGGTGAAGTCCTACTTTCTGATGAAGTTCCTGTGATGTCATTTTTGGCAACACACAGGCTCGTGTTGATGCAATTGTTGATTGTAAGGCTCTATCTATAGAAAGAAAAGATCCTCCTTCTGAAGCAGAAATCTCTACTCCACTACTTTCTGAATAGTCTTCACAGTCTTCTTTTTCAAGATGTTGTGTTCATTTGAGCCCTGGGGTTTTCTTTTTTGAATCAACGCTACCTAGAATGGCCTTCAAAGTTCTGCTGCTCAAGAACCAAGCATCATGAGAAGCTATCATCCCACTCCACCAAGGGGATTGACTTCCAAGATAATGATACGGGCATAGAAACATCCTGTATGCCCTCCAAAAGGGCTAGAGATGCAATTGGAGATGAATACTTTGGGTGAAGTAAATTTGAGGGAGGTGGGAAGTGGAAGTTGAGAGCTGAACGGGATGTTAAAATGCAATGTTAATTCTTGAAAGAGGTTGAGTGAAAACACTTGGGGATAGTTACAGAGTAAAAGATTAACCACAACGTTTCTTCCACGAATAACTACTAACGGTGTGCGAAAGGAACTATGTAATAGTAACATCAGAAAACTTGGAACTACAGCCCAGGTCTGTAAGCTTCCAATAAGATGCCCTCACTTATCATCCTTGTATGTAGTTATGTTCAATAAGGCTTGTTAACGTTCAATTAAGTGAGTGTAGACATGATCTTAATACAGTCGTTAACTAACTGTAAATCATAGATGTCAATATAAGCAAGGATCCTGGAAAACTTTGCAAAACAAATACCTCAACTGGCTCATCTAGCTCATTTGTTAACTGATATGAGTGGAAATTTAAACTATTTCTGATGCAGGAGTGAGTATACATGCATGTATGAAAACAAGTGAAAGCTGATCTATTATTTGGGAAATTTCAAAATGCCCCAATATAACAGCAGGAATAACAATAAGATTTTTCAGTTTAACAATGACACTGGTGACTTGTTTAACAATTCAACATCTGATTGTGAATAGGACTAGAAATGCATGGTTTATTTTCCTGCCCTGTAATAAAAATCCCCGTTAAACTGGTAGTATTATTTCAATTCAGTAGACTGCAGTAGGAAAATTATACTGGTCCTGTACTTTAAGATCAATTGCATGATCCTGCTTTTTTTTTCTTATTTCAGAATTTAATTTGGCTTTCTGAGCAGGGGGTAGGGCTAAGAAAGGTCATTTCCACGGACAGTTGGCAGTCAATTATATTGATGTTAGGCTGGAGTCATATATAGACCAGACTTGTAAAAACAGCAGGATTTATAGAATTATAGAATGTTTTCAGCACAGAAGGAAGCCTTTCATTCCGTTACATCTATGCTAGCTCCCTGCAAGACAACTCACCTAGTACCACTCCCTATGTAATCCCAATTCCACAAATGATCTAATTCCCTTTTGAATGCCATGATTGAATCACCCTGCACCACAGTCACAAGCTATGGAGATCCTTATCACTAAGGTCGCCATTGTTTTTTTGCCAATTACTTTGAAACTATGCCCACGGTTTTTGGTACTTCTACCTCTGGGGACAGCTTTTCACCATATACTCTGTCCACACCCTTTCATGATTCTAAGTGCCCACTATCAAAGTTATTCCTCAAAGAATATTTTGAACTAGCTAGGCTTCAATGACAAACAAGTATCATGATTACTTTTTTAAAACGGAAACCACTTGTTGAATTGCCTGAATTTTTATAACTAAATACAATTTCTCAAACTGAAATGGTGGAATTAAGTTCAGAATCATTAGTCTGGGCTTCCCTAGATAACAAATACATTTCAATATTCTCTTTCTTATTCAGCACAAAACTGGCACCAAAATAATAAGTTTATGTCAGGCTTTGATGCAGGAGTGAGTATGTATGGATGTATGAAAACAGATATTTGAGAAATTTCAAAATGGCCCAATATAACAGCAATGAATAACATTAAGATTTTTCAGTTAAACAATGAAGCTGGTGATCTGTTTAACATTTCAGCATCTGATTATGAGTGGGACTATAATACAATGCACTAGTCCATATAATATATTAGATCATAAAATTTAAGACTCCATACCTCAGCAAAAGCATACTGGCTTCAAAACCTTTTAGGCAGTTGAACTACTGCAATGTTGGTGGGAGGAGCCTCCTTTCTATGATGGCATGCATTGATTTTTTAAGGATTATTTAATTTTCATATTGGTAACAGACATGAAGCATAGCTTCTGGTTTAGATAAGGACGTACACTGAGGAGAAAGGGGAGAGTAATCATATTGCTTCAGGATTGAAAACACTGAGACACCTTTAGGAGCAGCAGAGAAGCAAGTTACTTGTTTATCATGAATCATTGCACTGTGAGTAAGATCCGTGGACCAGCAGAGTTCTAGTCTGAAGGGGAGGCAATGACGTGGTGGTATTATTGCTGGACTGTTAATCCGGAGACCCAGATAATGTTCTGGGGACCTGGTTCGAATCCTGCCATGGCAGATAGTGGAATTTGAATTCCATAAATATCTGGAATTAAGAATCTAATGATTCATTGTCGATTGTCAGGAAAATCCCATCTGGTTCACTAATATCCCTTAGGGAAGGAAACTGCTATCCACACCTGATCTGGCCTACATGTGCGTCCAGACCCACAGCAATGTGGTTGACTCTTTGTTGTCCTCTGGGCAATTAGGGATGGGCAATAAATGCTGCCTAGCCAGTGACACCCTCATCCTGTGAATGAAAAAAGGAAAAAAAAAGGGACATAGATTCAAATCCCACTGTAGCAGTGGTGGAGTTTTAATTCAATTAATAAAGACCTGGAATTGAAAGCTAGCCTCATAATGATAAAGCTATCATCAATTGTTGTTAAAACCCAGGCCTGGTCTTGCTTACAAATGACTCTAGATTCACAATGATGTGTTTGACTGTTAACTGCTGGCAAAAATGGCCCAGCAAGCCACTCAGTCCAAGAGCAATTATAGTTGGCCCATTGGCTACCCTTGCCAGTGATATTCATGTCTCATATAAAAATAAAAGAGAACTAAACTACGTCTTTTTTTGTGAAAACCTGGAAAAGAATTAAAAATTTGTGGCAATTAAAATATATAAGCCAAATAAGGATAACTGTGTGTTTCAAGTATAGTGACTCAAATAAAATTTTGTGTACCTTTCTTTCTGGCAATGAGAATTGCTGGGATGGCAACAGGCAAAAAAGGACAAAGTACATTATACCTTTAGTGATTGGAACAACGTCAGCTAGGTGGGCCAGATAGAATATGAGTTCCTCAATTAGGGCTGTTAATCTGGTCCAATCACAGAGCCCAGATATAAACAGGAATACCAGGAGTTCTGTTCACTGTAGGAGCTGACTCTGAGCTAGCTGGGCCAGTGCCATATACTATGCACATGTAAATAAAAGGTGACTTGGTGATGGGATACTAGCCATCGTGCAGTTATTTCAATACCCCAGATGAATGCAGAAAAATAAGGAACTGCACTCCACACTTGAAAATAATGGTGTGTGGATGAGGAATCAGTTTGTATCCAGTCTATCAAAATCTTTCATAATTTTAAAAACTCCTGTTAGGTCATCCTTCAGCCTTCTATTTTCAGGAGAAAGAGACCCAGCCTATCAATCTTCCCTGATATCTATACCCAGCACAATTCTTAAATCATTCTTGAAGCCAATGCATATACTCCAGACAGGAGCTGCTGGAAATTGTAGTGAATCTGATTTTAACAGCACAATAGTGGCATGGTATACAGTATATACCCAAGTAATGATCAATTTTGTGCAAATGTTAACTCCAACCTTTGGCCAAAAATGTTATTTATTTTTAAATATTTTGAATATATGGCAACCCCCAACTTCTAGCCAAAATCCAAACTCTTTGAACTTACCACATATTTGCTACTGAAGTCAAACCCACCTCGCTGCAAACCTACTCAGTGATAGAATCATTGAAATAGCACCCCTTTGAAGGCAGCTGTGCAGTTCCAAAATAAAAAGACTTATGGCTTCTTTTATATTATGTTTGGTGTGGGAGTGGAGGGTGTTGGTGAAAACAGCCTGTGATCTGGCAACTCTGCAACAGTGAGACAATGGGAGAGTGTGGATTTCAACCTCTGTTAAATATTACACATGTGACATTTAACCCCTTAATGTTGACTAAAAATGTGATCTTAGAAGTTTGATGTTTACGTATTCAGTGAATCCTACACCATTCTATGGTGGGTATTGATTAGGTTAGGAGAGGAATTTGAATAAAATAATCAGTTGGCAGATGTAAATACCAATGCAACTAATGCTTGCACATGGTTCAGTCAATCTCAGGTGAAACAAAATAAAATCAACAGCTGAGCTTTTCTACTTTTGAGCATATTGTCTTTCCTCATCATTAGCTTGGAAATATTTACTTTGGATGAGAAAGACATTGGCTGAGGTGAGGGAGGAGTTGGAATGATGTGTCAGTCATGAATAGAAATTCTGGTGTCAGCAGGCTTTGGCTGAACAGTCTATGGACCCAAACCTGAACTCGGAAGAGGATTCTTGATGCATGCACTTTAGTCAAACGGGCAGTCATACTGAAGTCTGCACTACTCCTGGCTGTCAACATCAGGGAGGTGCTTACTTCATTGCAGAATTCTCTGCAAGATGTGACAGCTTCTATTATATTCGCTCTTCTTAACATGATTGTCCCAATATAAGTCTTTATTTTAATAATAAATGCTGAGACATCAGGCCTTTAATCTCAAAACTTTTATCAGTTTATATCTGCTTCCAAGATGAATGGGTGTCATTTGATTCGCCTTTGCATTGATCAGTAGCAAGCCAGAACCTCAGCCCAATGCCAGTACTATGAAGCAGTCAACTCAAATGATTGTTTCCTCTCTCAGGATGCAACTAATCTTCCCATTTTACCTCATCTATGTTCACATGTATCAGGAAGGCAACAAGACCAAGTAACTCTTGCAGCAGCAAAGAAGAAGTCACCTGCATAAAGTCCATCCTGAGAATCAGAGGTTAACTCTTGCAATAAGGTGGACCTTCTAATACTTATGTTCCATCTCCTTCTGAGGCACAGACCTTCAAGAAGTACCTGAAACGATCATTTCAACTGATCACAAGATATTGCAACACCCAGATAAAAACCATGATGACCTTAAGCAGTATTAACTTGAAGGCTCTTGTGGTATAGTGGTAGTATCCCTAGCTCTGGGCCAAAAAACCTGTGTTCAAGTCCCAGCCACCTGCAGAAGTGTGTCATGACATGTCATGGTATTCTTTTGTGTCCTTGGAATTTTTCTTATTTATTCACGGGATGTTGGTGACACTGGCTAGACCGGCATTCATTGCTCATCCCTAATTGCCCAGAGGGCAGTTAAGAATCAAACTGCGGATCTGGAGTCACACGTAGGCTAGACTGGGTAAGGATGGCAATTTCCTTCCCTAACGGACATTAGTGAACTACATGGGTTTTTTTTTTAAGCAATTGACAATGGTTTCGTGGTTATCATAACCCTCTTAATGCTGGATTTTCATTGAATTCCAATTCTACCATTTGCCATGGTGAGATGTGAACTCAGGAATATTTTGTAACTAATTGGATAAAATGTATTTTGTGTTCATATTAGCCCTTTGTTTAAAGGATGGACGTTTTGATTAATTTAGTTACTAAAGTTGTTTGGGAATTTGTTTCAAGATGCTAGTGTCATTTATAAAGTGTCCTAGGATGAGGATAGCTCAATCTCCACAGAGCAACCTGAGACTTACCTTTATTTATCAAAGAACACTGGGTTGATGGGCTTATTTGAAATTAAGATTTTTGAGACATATGCTAGTGAAGTGTATATATATTTTGTACAGCTGGGTAAACAGTTACTTTTTTGATTTTGGGGTTAACAATTGATTCAACAGTTTAAATTGACTAACTGTGAATGTTGCGATCCCATCAAGAATAGATATCTTGGGACAAGAGTTCAGTGAATGGGAGATGGTCTGACTTGGTGATGACAGTCAAAATTTGAGCTTTTTCACTGGCCGGGTATTTGGCCATATCTTCTGTGTTCCATCCTGCAATAGTTGAAGATTGAACAGACTTTCCATAGACAAATGAAACCTGGAACTTAACCACTCCGGATCAACTGCAAGGTAGTAGCTGGTGATGTTTGTAATCAACAAGGATGTGCACCATCAAGAGGTAGGGCTGCACTAATTTAGGGTTTCAGAATGTTTATCACAATCAAGACTGTGCAATTTCTTGCAAATCTTGCACATCAAGAATCCTTTCCTGTTAGATTGAGGTATTAACACTGAGCGAGGCAGCATATATAGAAAAGACAAAGTAGATAAAAATAAACTATTTCCACTGATTGGAGGTTCTAGAACAGGGGAATAGTCTAAAAATTAGGCTATAACCATTCAGAAGAGATGTTAGGAAGCACTTCTACACACAAAGAGTGATACAGGTTTAGGACTCTAAGACAAACGGCAGTTGATGCTAGATCAGTTATCAATTTTAAATCCAAGTTAGATAATTTTTTTGTTCAGCAAATGTATTAAAGGATATGGACAAAAAGCAGGTATATTAAGGTAGTCCACAGATCAGCCATAATTTCATTGATCGATGGAGTAGGCTTGAGGAGCCTACTCCTGTTCCTATGTCATGTGGGTGCAATCTGGCTCCTTGGATCAGTGAAAATCCTGCAGTTCTATAAGTTTTGCAGTGCTCTCATGCAGTCACAAGCTGTCAATGAGGATGGAAATCAATCATAGAATCCCTGTAGTGTGGAAACAGGCCCTTCAGCCCAACAAGTCCATACCAACCCTCAGAGCACCCACCCTAACCCATTCCCCTATAACCCACCTAATCTACACATCCCTGAACACTACAGGCAATTTAGCATGGCCAATCCACCTAGCCTGCACATCTTTGGACTGTGGGAGGAAATCAGAGGAAACCCACGTTGACATGGGGAGAATGTGCAAACTCCACACAGACAGTTGCCCGAGGGTGGAATTGAACCTGAGCCCCTGGTGCGGTGAGGCAGCAGTGCTAACCAGGGTGCCACCATTCCACCCCTAAGAAGAAGTGGGGAAAAGATCGAGTTGTTTGATACAGTAAACAGCTTGGCCTGGCAAAAGTTAGTGATGTTGCTGCTGGCTGCTTGAATGAGACAAGCTGGTTGAGGATAAAGGTGAATGTAACTTTGACCATCAGTGGTAGTGGTAATTTTTCAATTACTTCTATTATTTAAATTACTTCCTTGTGATGGGAACAAATTGTAACTAGGGATGCTGATGAATGGATGCTGTGATGTCTGTCATGACTGTGGTCCCTTCAGTGGTCAGACAATTTTTTTTCTCCGAGAAGCAGATTGTAGGGAATTTATCGTTAGGAAACCCATTGCTAATGCGAAGGCGAAAAAGTCAGTTCCATATCTGCTTATCTTAAATTATCCATTGTAATCCAATGGATTGTTAAACATCTTTTTGGTTTGGAGAGAGACAAATGATGATAAATTGAGAGGTCTCATTCTGTATCAAGCATGATTAACCAGGGAACTCTCCAATGCTTTCTGCTTGCTTGCTCATGTTGGAAGGATTAGTACAGGTATTTCTCCTATAATGCGATAGATACGTTCTTGTGTGTCCTCGTGCTATAGAAAATTGCGCTATAGAAAATCGCTATACCTGTACAGCAGAAAGTTCGCATTATCCAAACAGTGTTCACTATTCATCAATCGCATTACAACCAATTCGCATTAACACGTGTTATAGCAGAACAACCTATAGATTGATTATCAAGCTATTTGGTAACATCATAAATGCTCTTTCTGAGGCCAACAAATCGTGGATTGAGATTTGAACCTAAAGCTTCTGACTCAGAGGTGGGGATATTACTACCACCGCTTCGTATCAAATTGCATACGAACATTAGGTATAGTGTTTGGTTACAGAAAAGTTTATTTTAAAACTTCAAAAAGTATCAGGAATAACTCCAAATCTCCTGGATTGTAAATTTTGCTCCATGTCTAAAAATGCTGGACACTGATTATTTATGCCTAACAATAGTAAACCATGTAATAGGATGGAAAACGAGGTACATTGCATCACACTGTGTCATTTTCCTTGAATCGCATAAACAGTGTCTGCAGCCGTTGGAAATGACAACACAAAAGTGAAGTTCCCATGAAAGTAAACTGAGATTTAATGAGGAAATCTAAGCCTCTATCTTGCTCTGTAATGAATTAAATTGTTACCTTCCTGATAGCAATAGCACATCATTCATAATAATTTGTCCAATACTCAAAGCTTCCAAATCAATGTAAATATTGCATGTGAATGAATTTCACGGAAACATGTATATATGCCAACAGACAGGTTGACATTTAGTCAGTATTTTATGTATCCAAATTCATACATCTGCACTTACTGATGGAAACTAACTTTTCTGTTCAGTGCCACTCTTACTACTCATGGAAATTATTGAGTCATTGTATCCCTACAGTATGGAAGCAGGCCATTTGACCCATCAAGTTCACACCGACCCTCAGAAAAGCATCCCACCGAGACCCATACCCCCATGCTGTATCCCTGTAACATTATTCTCTTACTGTGCACAGTGGCAGCAAGCAGGTTTCCCCAGTGACTGACACTGGGTTGCAGATCTAAATTCCATTTGCTGCAGCATTCAGGTGAGTTTCTGAGAAAAAGACAGGAGAGCGAAGGATAGTAGAAATGGATGGCAATGAAAGAGAGAAAGAGAGGTATAAATTAGGGAGAAATTGAAGGGATAAAAGATCAGAGCAGTTCATTTAGCATGTGGGAGGCAGAGTATGCACCAACTCAAGCACTATTCTAATCAAGGCTGGATTAATGCTGTAAACAACATTAAATCCCCTTTTTATAAATAGCAGAAAGAGAAATCTGATACAGTGCACTAAGCATTTGCATGATAGTATTATTAATGGTAATCTCTGTTCTTTGAGCTCTCTCTAATACCAGCTGGTTTAGAAACATGTAGAAATAATTATTTTTGAATCAAATGCACTTCATATATACTTGTATATTGTGATTTATTTTTATCCTGTTTATTATGCTCTTTCTGATGGTTTCTGTAGGTTAAAACTCTTTTACTAGGTCCAATTTTCATCTGTTCATGCTTCAAGTGTACCTTGATGTTTTTACAGCTGGCCTAAGTGTCAGTACTGCAGTGGATGTAATAATGCAGTGAATTGCCTTCTGATTACATTACCATGTGAATGCAAACATTGAATATACTTCTCAATACACTAATTAACCTAGTGAATAAGGTCAGCAGTGCATTATCCATGAGTGAATATTTAGCTTCAACTCGTGGTTAATTATCTTAACCATTTAACTCCAACTATTATTGTAGCTAACTGTAATTTACTGGAGTGTGGTTAATAGCAAATTTGTAAGTGTGTTTCGACAGGACTCTGTATCCTGTGATCAATTCAATGGAATTGGCGAAGAAATAAATATGTCAATTAGTTTTTATTATTCCGTTGAGTGTGGGAATTGTTGGCAAGACCAATAGTTTTACCCATCCCTAATTGCCCTTGAACTGAATGGTTCACCAGGCCACTCGGAGGAACAGCTTAGTGTCGACCACATCAGTGAAGTCACATCTAGGCCAGATGAGGTAAGGGCAGTAGATTTCTTTAAAAGATATTAATGAAACAATTGGGTTTTAAAACAATCAGTGCTATCATTAATGCCATGACCAAGACCAGCTTTCTGTACCATCTTTCCAGCACCAAAACAGAGTGCAGCATATGGAACACCCAAACCATAACCAGTTTATTCTGGTATGCACAATTTTAAAAAATGATCATGAGGGTGTTTTTACAATTTAGATTCTGCATTTATTTATTTCCCCAACTGCCTTTTGAACCCCTGACTCTACACCATTATCTTTCCTAATGAAGGCATAATACTAATCAGTTGCAACGGAAGAGGAGCATTAGTTCAGCATTGAAAATGTGACATACTAAGTAAAACCAAGGAAAGTAGTTTCTCTTATTATTGCAGTCCATCTCCAACCCAGCCTAGGGGCAAGAGATCATAAATTCTTATACATAAACCCGGTAACATTTGGTATTTGGTAAATAAACTAAACCAATGCAATTATTCAACATTTGCTGTACCTGGTTGTGTATATATCCAGATGAATTAAATGAGAAACTGCTCCCAAAATCAAATATAGTAACAACATAAATGATAATATTAAAAATGACAGTTTCCTTTATCTTTCAAATAACTTGGATGCTGATACTGAGATCTTGGCTGAAGTGTTTTCATTATGGCTACCTTTCAGATACAAGTGCTCCAATGTCAGGTTACACTGACAAACTTGACATTTATATTGTAGTTCATGGAATAATTATGCAGAGCTGCCATTGCAGTTTAGTCCTTGTGCAGGGGTCAAATTCAGTTTCTGGTCAGTAAGTTGACTTTAACGAGACGTAGATATATACTGTTGAGTGTCTGCACTTGGAGATAAGTATTTATTTCCATTTTATCAATCTTCAAAATCAATTTCACATATTTGAGAGCTTTAGGAAATGGAAAAGTAAATAAAGTGAAAGGATATTCAACATGAAGAAACAAAACTGATTCTTTAAGCAAGTGGTTGAACAGTCACTTCTCTGTTGCAGGGAGGGCAAAGCTTATAGGCATGTGATGATATTCAATGCACCCTTCCTTCAATATGTAACATTCGTAGTAGGAAGGGAATCATAGAATTTCTACAGTGAGGAAAGACCCATTTGACCCACTGAGTCTGATTCTGACCATCTGAAGAGCAGTCCACCCAGAACCAGGCCCCATCCTATCCCTGAAACCTCACATTTACCATGGGCAATCCTTGTAACCTACACATCCCTAGACATTACAGAACAATTTAGCTTGGCAAATGTGCTAACCTGCACATCTTTGGACAAGGGGTTGGCAAGCAAACTAATGTTTGAACATCTTGCAGGATCTGGAATCAGAAAGTAAACTTACATTAGAAAAAAAGGATCCGAGCAAGGATACAATACCTGGTTACACTATGTATTTTTCAGATGGCTTAAAGTATCCTTACTGCAAAATATTGATCGTTCCAGATCTATTCTTCATCCAGGCCAATTTCCCAAGCATTCTTACAGATCATTCTTTGCTGCTCAAATTAGCTTAGAGGAATCATTTTGACACACAGGGGGTTGGAATACAGTCTTTGTGTACATGAGCACTTTAGCCAGACCACTGATTGTCAAAATCTAGATGGCAACATTTCCAACCTGTTTGGGGCAGCAGGTGTCCAAGATGCTGTCCTTGTAAGCAATAAGTTGCTACCCTATTCTCATTGGATGTCCTGAACTTGATCTTGTGTATTGATGGACAAAATCTGAATTATCTGCAAGGTAAATTTCAAGCCCACCACATAGTTGTGCAACATTCTCGACTCAGCCAGAAGATGAAATCGCTGTCACAGTGAATAGTTGAAGCAAATGGCATGGATGCATTTAAGAAAAGGCTGGATGATGCACTAACAGGGAAAAATGAATAGATAAACATTTTAATATGGTTAAAGTAGGTGGAGTCAGCATAATAAGACATTAACCAGTTTGGGCTGAAGAGCCTGTTTCAGTCCTGGACATAAAATAAATCTATTGACTGTATTTTAATAAACTTCATATTTGAATAATAATTGGCAATTATTTTACTTTTATGGGAATGCTAACATTTCCTGCTATGCTTGTCTATTTATATAGTGTTGAACTTCACACTTCCTTCAGCCAACAAATAGGAGGCACTGTCCTTCCAGGTCACTGCAGTGCTGATTTTCAGATAACAGCTGGAGGCATATAATAATAATCTGGTGATAACTATCTCTCTGACTCCTTGGTGCAGATCAAGAGATTAACAGATTGAACACACTTCCCCACTTTGCAATAATATATCTGATAATCTGATATATGATATTCAATGTCTTACATCACCTGCATTTTTAGGATGCTAGGCATTTAATAAATCACATTAAGAAAAATAATATAACAGTACTATAACAAAAGCAATTTGCAATTATGATATATCTTTAACATATTTAAACGTACCTCTGTGCTTTGAAAAAGCAAGTATCAAACAAAATTTGACATAAGGCAATGCTGGGAAAGATAACCAAAAGATTTGATTAATGACATAGGTTGCAAGAAAGATCTCAAAGAAGGGATGACAAGTAGACAGGTGGAAATGTTTAGGGAGAGAATGGCAGTGCTTAGGTCTGGGCAGCTGAAAGCACAGTCACTAGAGTAGAGCCATGAAAAATTGGGAATGCCAAAAGAAGTGCAGATATCACAGAGGATTAAACAAATTAGAGGCTATTATAGAGAACAGAGGGTGTGGGTCTGAAATGGTAAAGTCAATGGAAAAATTGAAAAGAAGTATCAGAGTTTTAGTGTATAATACAAAAGTGAAGTACAGTTGGGTTGTAAATCTGAAATACAAAACAAAAGAATTGTTGGAAAGACTCAGCAGGTCAGGCAGCATCTGTGGACAGAAATTGATGATCTTTCATCAAAGCTGAAGAAAAATAGATTGTAATTTTGTTTAAACCAGTAGAAGAGCGGAGAGGGAGAAAGTGCGTAAAGGATGATTTGTGATAGGGTAGATGATAGGCGAGTTTAACTAACAAAAGTTCAAATAATGGAACAGCTAAAGGAAGTGATCACGTGTAATGTAAAGAAGCAAAGGTTGTGTTCAGATGAGGCATGAATGGCTGCATAGCAGCTGTCTGAATGACATGAAGGGAAAAGAAGGAAACAATTTGGGAAAAGGAAACACTTAGAGTAAGTTTTTTCAGTGGATGCAGTTATTGCTGGTTAGGTGAGCATTTATTGCCCATCCCTAGCTGCCCATTAAGAAGGTGGTGCTGAAGCGCCTTCTAGAACAACTTCAGCATCTGTGTTTATGGTATACCCTTTGTGCTGTTAGATGGAGGCAAAGACAATGATCTGAAGTTGTTGAAGTGACTGTTGAATCCAGAAGGCTATAGGTGCTGTTCCTCAAGCTTGTGGTGAACTTCATTGGAGGACTGTAGCAGGTCATGGACAGAAAAGCTGAAAGAAGGTGGAGAACTAAAAGGATAAATTTTAAGAACCCATCTGCAAAGGGGTTACCCAGTCTTTTGATGGCCTCTCCAAAGTAAAGGAGACCACATTATGAACAGCAAATTATGAACAGCAAATATATCATATTAAATTCTAAGTATACATAAAATGCTGTTTCACTTAGAAGGAATGTTTGGGGCAGTGGATATTGAGAGGGGTAAAAGGGCAGTTGTTACATCATCTGTGCTCACGGGTATATGAACAGGAAACAAGAGTAGGTCAATCAGCCCTTCAAACCTACTCCACCATTCAATAAGATGGTGCTGATCTGATTTTAACCTCAAATCTGTGTGTCCCTGATCAATGTTCATCCCCTTGGTAATCAAGAATCTGTCTACCCTGCCTTAAGAATATTTAGAGATTCTGCATCCACTGCCTTTTGGGAAAGGGAATTCCAAAGACTCAACCCTCTGAGATTTTCTTTTCCCTTATCTCTGTCTTAAAGTGGTGACCTCTTGCTTTTAAACTGTGACTCCGAGTTCTAGATTGTCCCATAAGAGGAAACATCCCTTTCACATCCACCCAATCAAGTCCTCTCAAGATTGTTTATGTTTCTGTTAAGTCACCTCTGACTCTTCTAAACACCAGAGGATACAGACCTAGTCTGTGTAGCCTTTCCTCATAAGGCAATCAACTCATTCCATATTCTAGTCTAGTAAACCTTCTCTGAACTGCTTCCAGTACTGAACTGCTTCTGTACTGTTCACAGCACATAGATGTGGTTTCCCCAATGTCTGGTCTAACTGAAAAAAATAACCTTCCTAAACTTGTATTAAATTCCACTTGCAATGAAATGTAAAATTCTGTTGGCTTGATACCCAGATCCTTCTGTATCTCAGAGCTTGGCAACTTCGCACCATTTAGTTAACATGCTACATTTTTATCATTCCTGCCAAAATGGACAATGTCACACTTTCTTACATTTAACTCCATTTGTCAGATCTTTGCCCACTCACTTAACCTATTCAAATCCCTTTGTAGGCTCTTTATATCGTCTTCACAACTCACTTTCTCACCTGACTTTGTGTCATTAACAAATTTAGCTTTTGTACCTTCGATTTCTTCTTCCAAGTCGTTTGTATAAATTGTAAAGAGTCGAGGCCCCAGCACCAATCCCTGTGGCACACCACTCATGACATCCTGCCAGTCTGAAAAAGACCCTTTTATTCCTACTGTCTGTTTCTCGTTAGCCAGCCAATCTTCTATTCATAGCAGAGGACCAGAGGACAACCTATGTGAAGCTATTATTCAAGAAGGGAATAAAGGGTAAACCTGGAATCTATAGGCCAGTCAATCTAGTTTCAGTGGTGGGGAAGCTATTGGAAACAATTCTGAGGGACAAATTTAATCTGCACTTGGAGAGACGTGGATTAATCAAGAACATTCACCATGGTTTTGTTAAATTGAAGTTATCTCTAACCAATTTGATTGAATGCTTCAAAGAGGTGACCAGGTGTATCAATGAGGGCAATGCATCTGATTTGGTCACTTGGACTTCAGAAAGGGTTCCAATAAGATCCTGTATGGTCTGGTAGTGAAAGTAAGAGCGCATAGAGTCCAAGGAGATTTGACTAATTCGATCCAGAGTTAGCTGAATGGCAGGAAGAAAAGGATGATGGTCAAGGAATGTTTTTGTGACTGGAAACCTGTATCTAGTGCGGTTCCACAGAGGACAGAATTGTGGTCCTTGCTGTTTGTGGTATATATAAACAATTTAGGCTTGAATGTAGGAAGGTTAATCAGTATGTTTGTTGATGATATGAAAATTGTGTGGTGGTAAATAGTGAAGAGGATAATCTTAGATTTAAGAAGGATATAGACAGGTTTGTGAGATAGGCTGATCAGTGGCAAATGGAATTCAATCCAGGTAATTTTGTGATGATGCACTTGGGCAAGACAAACACGGCAAGGCAGATTACATTTGTCCCTTAAACAGTAGGACCTGGGAAGCACTGAGGATCAGAGAGACCTTGATGTGCATATTCACCTGTCCTTTAAGGGTAGCAGGACAGGTAGATAAAATGGTTAAGAAGGCATATGGTATACTTGTCTTTATTAGCCAAGGCATAGAGTTTAAGAGTAAGGACATCATGCTGGAACTGTATAAAATGTTGATTAAGCCACAGCAAGAGTGCAGTTGTGGAATCCACATTATATGAAGGATGTGGTTGCACTAGAAAGAGCGTAGAAGAGATTTATCGGGAAGTTGACTGGTTGGGGAGTTTTAGTCAAGAAGAGAGATTGAATAGATTGAAAGGTTTTCCTTGGAGCAGAGGAGACTGAAGGAGGATATGATTGAGACGTATAAAATGAAGAGGAGTAAAGACAGAGTAGAGAGAAAGAAACTTTTTTCCTTTGTGGTAGGATCAATACATAAGGGATTGAACATCCACAGTGAGGCGGAACAGTTAGGACCTGGAAACTGGAAAACTCTGAAGTGATGTAGGTAAATGAATGAATCATAGATATAGACCATACAGTGCTATAAACGTTGGAATCAAAATAAGAAGAAATAAGTTCAGTGGGGTGGAACAGACTGAAAAAAATTGATTGATCTGGATTCTCTTGATTATGGATTTTGGAAATGAGGTAGAAGTAGTAGGTTGAGCCTGGGGGACTATGAGATTGGAGATTGTGGTGGGAAGTTCTCCAGAGATGAGGTCACAGACAGTCATAGACTGAACGTCTTGATGCTCAGTAATGGCAGCGATGGACCAGGGGCGGTAGAAAGGTGGGTAAGATGTTTGGTTTCTCTTTGGTGAAAGTCAGTATGCCAGAAAACAACAGTGTCAATCTTGTCAGTGAGTTTGATGATAATGTTAGGATTAGAGAATGGAGTTCAGCAAGTTCACAGAGAAGCAATTTAGAGTGAGTGAGTGAGAGAAGCTAAACAGTTTAGATGGTCAAATTTATGTCAGCCATTGTCAATGAAAAGGCAGAGAGTAAGAGACCAAAGAAAGAGGTAGCAAGAACTGCAGATGCTGGAGTCAGAGATAACACAGTGTGGAGCTGAAGGAACACAGCAGGCCAAGCAGCATCAGAGGAGCAGGAAAGTTAACGTTTCGGGTTGGGACCCTTCTTCAGAAATGGGGTTTCAGGGCTGAAGAGATTACCAGAGGGTTGCAGTAGGAGAGAAATCCACAAGGTCTTGGTTGAGGGAGGGTTTTGGAGACGTGTGAAGAGATCCAAGGGAGACAAGGGATGGCTCTTGGTCAAAGAATTGGACATGGAGATCGAGGCGATAGAAAAAGAGCTCAGTATTGTGCCACAATTAAATTTCATTGAGGTGAGATGCAAAAGGATGAAACTGAGACACTTGCGGAGGACAGACATTCAGAGTCAGAGAGAGTGAGGTCAGATGGTGTCTTGAATACTCCAGGATTAGATGGGATTGCAGGGAAGGATCGGGGAGAAAGGATCCAGAGCAATGGTGGTACCCAATCAGTGAAGCTTTCTTTCCTTCTCATGTGAAAGGAAGATAAAAATTTAAGTATTTAAAACTTGCATCATTGTTGGACAGGGCTTCAAAAGTAACAGTGAGCATCGGGTAATAAGTGAATGGAATTAGAATACAGACAGCAGATACCATTACAGCAATGAAACAGATTTAATGCATGTGGTGTAAGTAGCAGTGAGGAAAATTCATTTCAATGTAACATCCAATAATAGATAGGGGTGAGTTGTTTTAGCACCATGTCCATTGCGGACAAGAGCAACATAAAATATTGAAGATTTTAAAAGAGGAAAATTGTCAGAAAGCTACATGCAATTTAATTTGTGATGGACTGTTTACTGCAAAAGAACTCTTTCAATGTACCATGTGAGCAAAGGGAACATGTTGTGCTAATGCAAATAGTGCACCTGCCTTTCCCTTGCAGTTTTACTGAGTGAAATGATCTCCTCATTGTTCAGGCGTGAGCAATGGTGACAATGTTGGGAAACTACTGTGAGAAAGGAAAATATCAGAATGTCACTGTTGAGAAAAGTGGTCAACTTTATCTTTAAGCTTTAAGTGGTGACTTTGGAATCTCAGTATCAAGTGAGGACTACCTTATTTCCAAAAATTTCCATGTTCAACTCAACAGTTCAACTCACTTATACACCACTTCTAATTTTCTTCTCCTTCGTTGAGGGACTAGACAGTGAAAATTCCTGACGTGTAAGTCAGAGCAGGTAACGATTGGCTGCAGTTCGCTGATTGCTTCTCTCAGCCATTATGCAACTGTGTCTACAGCATAATATCTTTGCATACACCACGGCCACCATCCACAGAGATCAGCACTGGCAAACCACCAGCCCATTATTGCTGCTATCAGACTGACTCTCACCCCACCTTAGCCCTTTAATGCTTGAGAGCTCATGGGCACCTTTGACTTGCCTGCTCCTGCCAAGTTCCTTTGCATACAGGCATAAACATGATTGTCATAGACCTACAAAGGATGCATCTTATATAGTCGGTTCTGCTATAATACGATAGTTGCATTCTTGTAGTTCCTAGCTTGTTTTCTTAGTGCTCATATGCACTTCGTACTTATTTTGCATTACTTACTTTGCATTGCTTTCTTAGCTCAAGGGGAGCTGCAGGCAGCTTGTCATGGTTGGGAGCACTGAACAGTCAAATGGGTGGACAAGTTGCTGAGTGGCACCATGTAACGCCAACATCACACCTGCAGTATGTGTCAGCAGCTTATGCAGCAAATAACTTTTAAATCCGTCATCCAAAGTGAGGTCCCAGAGGACTGGAGGATAGCCAATTTGTCAAGATGGTGGCAGAGTAGAACGCTTTGATCAGAGCTCCTCTGCTTACCAGTCCCTTTCCCTTTCCCCTCTTTGTTTCTTATCTTCGTAGCCTTACTTTTCTCCCCCACCCTCCCTGGAGAGTGGAGTCGAGGTGCGGGGTGAGTGGGCCATGTCCCGTGACGGAATGGAGCGAGTGGGACACGGCCCATCGCAGAGTGGAGCCAATGAGCTGAGTCCCGCAGTGGAACTAACTAACACGGGCCAAGTCCCGCAGTGGGTGATTCTGGAGCAGTGGTGGAGCGAGTCCTGGATAGAGGCTGGCGCATGATGGCAGGGTGGCCTCGTACTCTGGGACCTACAGGCATGGACTGGAATGTCAGTTCTGATATAACGCAATAGTTCTGTTCTCGTGCGATCTCACATTATAAGAAAACTGCACAATAGCCGCGCCATTTAAACTAATAGGCGCGGAATTACAGGTAAGGAAAGTTTGCATTCTACAAATAGCGGCCTAAATTCTTCAATCGCGTTAAAGCCAATTCATGTTGAAGTAACTCGCGTTATAGCAGAACCGACTATACTAATGTTCACTTATCATCATTCTAGAATTTTTCACTGTCTCATGCTAATGTATATTCTTTTTTTACTCTGTGACAAAACTTATTTTGCTCTGTAAGATTTGTACCTAGGTACTTGTACCTAAGATGACACCATTAAAGGCAGCCATTGTAAAAACTTTTCACTGTACTCGTGTACTTGGAGAACATGTGACAATAAAGGATATTCTATTCTACATTGTCCCACTGTTTAAGAAAGGCAGCAGGGATAATCCTGGAAATTACAGGCCTGTGAGTCTAATGTCGATGGTAGGGAAATTATTGGAAAAGTTTCTCAGGGACAAGATCAATACACATTTAGAAGCAAATGGACTTATTAGTGATAGACAACATGTTTTGTGTGGGGAAGGCCATGCCTCACTAACTTGATTGAGTTTTTTGAGGAGGTATTGAAGATGATTGATGTTGTCTATATGTTGTCTATATGGACTTCAGTAAAGCCTTTGATAAGATCCCTCATGACCAACTGGTACAAAAAGTGAAGTCACATGGTATCAGGGGAGACCTGGCAAGATGGATACAGAACAGGCTTAGTCATAGGAGACAGAGGGCAGCTGTGGAAGGATGCTTTTCAGAATGGAGGGTTCTGACTAGAGGTGTTCCAAAGGGATTGGTGCTTGGATCTCTGCTGTTCGTGATCTACATAAATGATTTGGAGGAAAATATAGTGGAGAAGATTGTCAGAGGATTCAGCAGGAATTATAGATCAGTTGGAAGCATGGGCAGAAAAATGGCAGTTGGAGTTTAATCCCGCCAAATGTGAGGTGATGCATTTTGGAAGGTCACATCCAGATGGAAATTACATGATTAATGGCAGAAACTTTAGGAGAATTGATACACAGAGGGATCTGGGTGTGCGGCTCCACAGATCATTGAAGGTGGCAGTGCGGATAGATAATACCGTAAAAAAGGCCTATGGTATGCTTGCCTTCATTGGAATGGGCATTAAATATAAGGATAGAAAAGTTATGCTGCAGCTTTATAGAACTTTAGTTAGGCCACACTTGGAATATTTTAGCTATGAAGAAAGTTTGGATAGATGGAGTTTTTTTCACTGGAATGCAGGAGGTTGAGGGTCAACATAATACAAGTTTATAAAATTATGAATGGCATGGATAGAGTGGAAAGTATGAGGCTTTTTCCCACGGTGGAGGCCTCAATTACCAGGGGACACAGGTTCAAGGTGCAGGGGGGCAAGTTCAAAAGAGATGTGTGAGGCAAGTTTTTCACACAAAGGGTGATGAGTGCCTGGAACACTTTGCCAGAGGAGATAGTGGAAGCAGACACAATTGCAGCATTCAAGATGCACCTGATGAATACATAAATAGAAAGGGAATAGAGGATTCGGATCTTGTAAGTGAAGACAGTTTTAATACAGAAGAGCAAAATGTTTTGACGCAGGTTTGTTCCTGTTCCTGTTCCTGTGCTGTATTGTTCTTTGTTCTTTGTTCTTTGTTCAAATGGCCATGTGTGAAAGTCAAAGGGGAGCAATCCTTCATAAGGTGACAGAGGACTACAGTCATTTAGTGTGGTACTGCCACAGTGAGTCAAGGGGCTTATTTGATTCCAGTCCAGGCAAGCAGCCGCATTCAATCAGGTGCTTTGCCTACCAGAGACCAGGGATCTGTGTTCTCACAATCCAGAGATTCAATCACGGTCAGTTTAGTAGGTCAGAGGCAAGCAACCTGGCCATTAGAGGCAGGTCAGTTGGGGTGCTGTGGAGACATCAATTCAAGAGATGGGCCAGTTTCTCCTGCAATAAGACAAAAGGAAGGGTTGAGCATGGTGGAAGTGAATGGAAGAGTAGTTAATAGTGATGCAAGAACACGAGAGGTGTTAAGATGCCCCCAGTAAATAGTGGAAGTGTAGAGGGCAGCGAGGGTTAGTCATTTGGGAGGATGAGGTGATTGAATCATTGAATGGACATGATGCATGTAATAATGAGAGTTGTAATCCATGAGTCTTGGTTAGATGTATGTGCAATAGCACAGTTAGAGTGAATGGTGGTCCTGTGAGTGTGAGGTAGCAGAAAACGATGGTGGCATTAACCCCTGCAGAATGCAATAGATTATTGACTTTGATCCTGCACTGTTAGGTGTTCCCGTTACATCAGGATATGGCATTGACCTGGCCTGCTATCTGGGTAAAGGCTGTGTCTGATGGGGGTTGCGTTGCCTCCTTTTGTGATCTGCAGGATAACAGGGATTTTTTTAAAAATCCCTTTTTCCAACCCATCCAGCAGCACTTCTAAGACGCTGTCTGAAAAGTGGGGTGTGCGGGGTTGCTTTCTGGTCCATGTCCTCAGTGATAATGGTGGAACACCAGTATGAGGGACAGTTCCTGGCTTATAGTGTCTGAAGAGATGTGCAGCTGAGCTTTAAATCTGGCACGAGCAGCTTGGTGAATGCTTCCATCTCTCCTGCTGCACAATGCCATGGGTAGGGCACTGAAGAGTCCAATCACAAAATTAATGAGATGTGAAGTGTAAAATTGGGTTGGAAATGTTGCTGCAAGCCATGGTGCACCAGACATCAAAAATCTCATTGCCAAAACACCTTAATTGAAAATAGAAACATTCCACCCGCAATATTTACACTTTATTTGTGCTTAATGTAAAATATAATGCTAAATAATGCAACAAATTATAGGTAAATACTACACTCAATATGTTGTTGTCAAATTGGATTTCTGTGTGTCATTAAATTTTCAATAATATTAATGATGTTTAATGCTATTGTAGCTGGCTAGTGTATTGCTTTGCTGACTGCAATATACTTCAGATGTTCAAAGGGATGTATTTTTTGGGGGTCATGAGGAAACTGCATCCTAAATGTTTGACATAGCTCTGGAAATATTCTATGTTACAGTCTCCAAAGTATTATTTCAAGACACGTGTAAGTAACATGCATCATCCAAGACATCACAAGAAGGATCATTGAAGTTGCACTGTCAGATGTTTTATCATGGACCATTGGGAACCTTTATAATTAAGAGGTGATTTTCTGATGAGGCCTGTTAAAGCCTTTTATAGGTTATGTCTTCACATGCTCCCCAAGGAGGACTGCAGCAATTTTTCAACGTGCAGCAGCTTAACCTACAGCCAACAGAAGGTTACAATACCCAATCTGAAACTGGTTTAATTATTTAAATCTATAGCCTCATTGAAACATTATGTATATTAATGTTTGTTCAAGCATGCTAATGAAGTTGGCATTGCATGCTGGTGGCACTAGAAGAGCAAAGTGGATTCCTCAAATCTTTAAATAGAAACGGTTTACTACATTTTAATTCTGTAATCATGCACATTTATCACTGTCAATGTTGTGACAGTCTTACCAATTCTCAGAGTTAAGTATCTTTGAAGTACTTATTTATATGCAACATGGAATTATATTTGTTTCCGTTGTTCAGTCATAACAATTTATTAATTCTGAATATAGTGGAAATATTTAACAAATTATTTTTGTCCTTTATATTGACATTTGGGTTCAATATCCACTCCAGATATTTGAACATTCAACCTAAGCTCACGTTCCATTATAGGATTGTGGGAGTGCTGCACTGTTAAAGGTGCTTTCTTTCAAGTACGACATAACTTCAAGCCCTCTCAGAAGGCCAAAATCATCACATCCAATAGAAAATCTATTTGAACAAAAGCGGAGAAGTGTTCCTTAGTATACTGGCTAATAATTTTTCCTCAACTAACACTTCCACAAAGCTATTGACAGGACATTGCTGCGTGAAATGCATGAACATAAGAACTTCAGAATTAGGAGCAAGAGTGGGTCATTGGGCCCCTCAAGTCCACCCAACAAAATAATGGTTGATCTGCCCAAGTCCTCAACTTTTCTTTTGTGACAGCTCATTCATATCCATCAACTCCCCAGTAACTCAAAAATCCATCACTCCTCACTCCTCTAAACCTTCTCTTTAGATATTTTCAGTGATCCAGCCTCTGTAAATATTTAGGGTAAAGAATTTCAGACATTCCCTACCTTGTGGGAGAAGAAATTGCTTTGCTTAGAGTCATAGAGTCATTGCAATATACAGTATGGAAACCGTCAGTCCAACTCATCCATGCCGGCCAGATATCCTATATAAATCTAGTCCCATTTTCCAGAAATTTGGCCCATATCCCTGTAAAACGTTCCTATTCATGTACATGTCCAGATGCCTTTTAAATGGTATAATCGTAGCAGCCTCCACCACTTCTTCTGGCAGCTCATTCCATACCTGCATCACCCTTTGCGTGAAAAAGTTGCCCCTTAGGTCCCTTTTATATCTTTGCATCATGGTTTTAAATGAATGTTCCCTTATCTTATAATAATGTCCCCTAGGTTAAGATTCCCCCATTGGTGGAAACATCTTCTCAACATTTACTCTGTCAAAATCCTCAGAATCTTTCGTGTTTCAATAAGGTCACCATTCATTCTTCTAAATTCCAATGATTAAAGGCCTAACCTGTATAGCTGTTCTTGATAAGTGAACCGCTTTATTCTAGGAATTAGTCTAGAAAATCTCTTTTAAGCTGCCACCAATGCTAATATATTCTTTTCTATTAAAAATACAGGAACTTAGTACACATTAGTCCAAGTGCAAATTTACTAATACTCTGCACAGTTGTTACAAGATTACCTCATTTTGAAACTCCACTACCCTCACAATGAAGACCAAAATTTCCATCTGCCTTCTTAGTTACTTGCTGCACCTGTGTATTAACATTTTGTACTTCCTGCACAAGAACATACAAATCCTTCTGTGCTGCACTTTTACAGAGTCTGTCTCCATTTAAATAATAACCTGCCTTCTGATTCTTTCTGCCTTACACTTTCTTACAGTAAACTCCATTAAGCTGCCAAGTTTAGCCCATTTACTCAAACTATCTATATTGCCTTGCAGATTCCTTTTGTCCTTATCACAACATCCCCCTACCACTTATGTTTGTCTTATCAACAAATTTGGATACATTGCACTTTGCCCCTCCTCCAAATTATTAGTATGATTAGTAAATACTTAAGGACTTAGAACTGATTTTTATGGCACTCCACTAATTAACAAATTTGTCAAACATGAATTCCTTTACACAAAATTATGTTGACTATGTTTCATTGTATTAAAATTTTCTAAAAGTCATGCTATTTCTTCCTTAATAATGCAAAAATGTAGGCGTGACCTTTCAATAGGCAATAAATTTTGGAACTCAGCAGAATTCAAGCACATGGTAATTTATTCAAGCATACGCCGGTACAATGCAGGGAGAGGCCAAAGACCACCCTGAATCTGGCCTCGACGTGACGGCTCAATTGTCCCCTGAATCTTCAACTGAGATCAGAAGAAAAGTCAATGAAGCTCTAATTTTAATCACAAACAAACTTTCTTCAATCCATTTTCTTGTTGCTTTAACTTGACAGCACACAGACCCTCCCCTGTTTACTACTGGCTGTCTAACTTTTAGTACTTCACTCTGTATGAGCAATTGCTTGTTGCTGTGATCTGATTGGGTGATTTTGGTATTTAAGAAGTTGAATTCTGCATAGTTACTAGTGCCCTTTATCCCTCAACTATGACGTCTGTGTTTGCTTATCGTGTACAAGGCTGTAACAGAGGTTTCTTTGAGATTTCCCAGTTTTCCAATTCTCTTAGCTGCTGTCCCTGTTATGAGATAAGGGAGGTCCCCTAGTAATTAGGTTTTAAACCTTTCTACTTTATTTTAGTGATTTTTTTTATATCTGTATATGTAAAACCACTTCGGAATCTATATCTATGATTATCTTGAAGAATCTTAACTAAAACCCTACTTGTAGCATTATAACTAATTGATTAGAGAAAATTTTAAGAGAAACAACTAATTGGTGTAAAATGATCTTATCTTAGGATAGCAAAGAAAATTGCTGATCCAATATCACAGACAACTATTGTGTTCCATGCTGAGAACACAAGCTTTTCCCACACTCTTTAATTTCTGTTAAACATGTACTGTAAAGCCTGGTGGGGCTTTCGTCAGCCATTTTATGCTGTTCTGTCAAGGGCAGCCCTAACACTGGACTTCCAGTTTTTTCCCAATGACATATTCTAAGCTAACTGTCCTACCGTTTACTGCTTTCTGTTTGTCTTGAATATTGGCAATTTTCCAAACTTCTGAAACCCTTGACAGTATCCAGTGAGTTCTAGAATATTTTGACCAGTGTCTCCATTATCTTTACAGCCATCTCTTTTAAAACACTGGATGCAGGCCCTTGGGCTCGGGGAACCTGTCTGCCTTTAGTTCCATTAGTTTGTCAAATACTTCACCTCTTGTGCTAGACACTGTTACAAGATCCGTGACAATTATTGATGACATGCGGACCTTTATTCCATAATTCTCAAATGGTCCAGTTTCAGTCAACAAACCAGGATTTAGAAGCATTAAATGCACTTTATTGAATCATGACCAATGGCTTTGTAAGTATCAGAAAGACATTGTCCTAAATTCATTGATTCTCCAGTGACATATAGGAGTTGGGACATCATGTTGTGGCTGTACAGGACATTGGTGAGGCCACTTTTAGAATACTACATGTAAGTCTGGTCACCCCTCTATAGGAAGGATGTTGTTAAACTTGAGAGGGTACAGAAAATATTTACAAGGATGTTGCCAGGAGTGGGGGATTTGAGCTATAGCGAGAATAGGCTGGGGCTTTTTTCCCTGGAGGCTGAGGTGTGACCTTGTAGAGGTTTATAAAATCATGAAGGGCATGGATAGGATGAATAGCCGAGGTCTTTTATCTAGGGTGGGGAGTCCAAAACTAGAGGGCATAGGTTTAAGTGAGAGAGGAAAGATTTCAAAAGGACCTAAGGCATAACTTTTTCGTACAAGAGGATGATGTGTATATGGAAGGAGCTGCTAGGGGAAGTGGTAGAGGGGGGTATGACTACAGCATTTAAAAGGCATCTGGATGGGTATATGAATAGGAAGGGTTTAGAGCAATGTGGGCCAAATGCTGGCAAATGGCTCTAGGTCAAATTGGGATGTCTGGTCTGCACAGACAAGTTGGACTGAAGGATTTGTTTCCATGTTGTATGACTGTATGACTATCTTTCCTCCTATTAGTACCGTGCTCATCTGTTATCATTTGCATGTTTATCATGTCCTCCACTATGAAAATCAATGTACAATATTGGTTTAACTTATCTGTGATTTCCCCTGTGCCCTGTTATTAAATCTCCACTGGCATTGTCCATCGGTCCCACATATGCCCTTAAGATGTACTTCCATTTCATATAGCAGTAGAAGCACTGGTTTGTTTTTATATCTCTTGCCAATTTACTTTCATAATCAATTTTCTCCATCCATGTTAGCTTTCTGATCTTCTGCTGCTGATTCATAAAGAAGTTCCTAATCCTCTGGGCTATCACTAGTTTTCACAGTTTTGCATGTTTCAGTGGGTAGTCTTCTTGGCTGCCTTTGATAACCATGGGTGGTTCGTCCTTCGCAAAGTCTTACTTTTTGACCAGGATAAATTTTGCTGAGGACTGGGAAATATCTGCTTAAATTTCTTTCACTGCTCATCCAATAATTTTCACCTTGATCTATTTTTCCCAGCTTGCTCTAGACAACTCTGTCTTTACCAAGGACAGAAATTGCTGGAGATCAGCAGGTCTGGCAGCTCACTGGATTCGAAAAAAAAACTTTGCTTTCTGTTCAATGAAACTGCCAGACCTGCTGAGTTTCTACAGCAATTTCTGCTTTTATTTAAGATTTCCAGCATCTGCAGTTCTTTGTTTTATTTTAGTCTTTCCTCATACCTCTGCAATTACCCTTATTTAATTTGAGGTCACTGGTTTGAGACCTGAGTTTCTCTTCTTCAAACTGCATTTGAAACACAAACATGTTATCATTATTGCCTACAGTATCCTTAATTCTCAGATCTCTCTTATAAATTCTACTTTATTATACATTACTTGATCCAAAATAGCCTGTTTTTTCCTTCACAGATGCTGCCAGACCTGCTGAGCTTTTCCAGCAACTTTGTTTTTTGTTCCTGATTTGCAGCATCCGCAGTTCTTTCGGTTTTTATTTTGTTCCAAAATAACCTGTTTCTTGGTAGGTTCTGCAATGTACCACTCATGAAAGAATCTCTCATGCAATCTAAAAATTTACTTGTCACTTGGCAGTCCATGGCCAGAGGTGGCACAAGATAGTTGCCCATGGATTTTTAGTTTGCATAAATATGGTGGAGAAGATTTCTAGCTGCAGTAACAGAATTAGTTTGCTGGGTTCAGAATTAAAGTAAGATCATAAGTTAGGACAATGGTAGTTTTGAGAAGATAAATCCAAGACAACAGGGTCTAGGCAGAACAAAGAATCTTACAAATTAATGTAGAGGGAGTCCTGTATGAACCATAGCTGCAGATGTTTGTAAGAGACAGTCTGATAAGAGATGTCTGGGAACAGGTAGCTTTAAGTTTGTAGTTTAGCAAGAACTAAAAGAAAAGTATGATCCCACAATAACAGAGACAAATGATAAGTTAAAAGGAGAATGAGATTATGTCTTTTAAAACATATGAGTTCAGACACGACATTGACCTGTGAAAATGATTAAGTTTCAGTCTTATTAATAGAAAAGATGTGTCTTATGAAGTAAAGGAGTTAGTGTAGAAATATTTAGAGTAGGATCAGTAAACATCATCTTAGAAGGTAGCATGTGCCGAGAGAGGAGCAGTGTTTGCCTGACCTTCCAGGTGGGGCAGAAGCTGCTGACAACATATTGGTTAAGAATTCCAACATTAGGTGTAACCATAAAATTTTATATGTAGCTAACCTTATATTAGAACTGATATTATAAATTTTAAAGCAATTAGTAGGAATTAGCATATTTTTATATCTCCTGTGAGTAGGATAAGAGGCGATATAAGATAAGTAGAAGAATTTGATAAGGATAGCAATGAATACAATGCATAACAGAATTTGGAAAGTCCTTTGGGATAAGCAAGCCTGGCAAATGTCTGAGAGAGAGTATGACCATTAACTTTGGAATGTAAATTAATGAGGTACATTGGAAGATCCCAAGGCCTGATGATGACGATGTCTGGTAAACATCATGAGATCATGGGGAACCAGGGCTGTCTGTAGCAGTGTTCATTATTGGTCAAGTGTTTTATAGGATTAGATGTATAGACTATGGGATGGGGCAATAGCATTAATGTCGCATGTAATTATTGCAATGCAAAATATATAAAAATATTGCAATCTGTTGGGGAAGCCAGAGTGCCACTGACCTCTCCTCCGATCTGAGCCATATTTAAGAGAGCAACTGGGCACCACGAGAAAGCTGAATTTGGAGCGGTCTCTGGCCTCTCCCATGTGTGTGGTAAAAGAGCTCTGAATAAAGGTCACTTGTACTGCTGAACACAGAACTGGAGCCTCCTCTTGGATATCTCTCCCCAACATCCACATTGCCCTTGGCCATCTTATTTGTCCAGTCAGTATGCAGATCAAAATCACCCATGACAATTCTAGTGCCCTTCATTGATGCCTCAATTATTTCCTGATTTGAACTTTGTCCTTCAGTGAAGCAACTAGAAGACCGTAGATGGCTCCCAACCATGATTTCCTTCCATTGCTACTTCTTACTTCCACCAAGATTGATTCCCTATTGTAATCGATTGCACCTATATCACAGCTCATCACTGCCCTGATACCTTCCTTTCTTGAGGGTTGGTTTAGCTCAGTTGGCTGGATAGCAGGTTTGTGATGCTGACAGCATGGGTTCAATCCCACACTAGCTGAGGTTACCATGAAAGACTCAACTTCTGTTTTCACCTGAGGTGTGGTGACCTTCAGATTAAATCACCACCAGTTGTCTCTTGCTCTAATTAGATAAGTAGGGCTATGGTGACTGAGAGTCATAGAAGGGTACAGCATGGAAACAGATCCTTTGGTTCATGTTGACCAGATATCCTAAATAAATCTAGTGCCATATCCCTCTAAATCCTTCCTATTCATATACCTATCCAGATGCCTTTTAAATGTTGTATTTGTACCAGCCTCCACCACTTCCTCTGGCAACTCATTCCATACACGCACCACCCTCTGCGTGAAAAAGTTTCCCTTAGGTCCCTTTTAATCTTTCCCCTCTCACCTTAAACCTATGCTCTGTAGTTTTGGACTCCACATCCTCGGGGAAAAGACCTTGTCTATTCACCCTATCCATGCCTCTTATAATTTTATGAACTTCTATAACGTCACCCCTCAGCCTCCGACACTCCAGGGAAAGTCGCCCCTGCCTATTCAGCCTCTCCCTGTAGCTCAAACCGTCTGGTCTCCCTGCTATAGGAAGGATGTTGTGAAAATTGAAAGGGTTCAGAAAAGGTTCGCCAGGATTTTGCCAGGACTGGAGAATTGAACACAGTATTCTGAAAGTCGCCTAACCAATGTCCTGTATAGCCAAAACGTAATCTCCCAACTCCTATGCTCAGTGCACGGGCCAATAAAGGCAAACATACCAAATGCCTTCTTCAAAATCTCACCCCCTTTTCTTTAACGTCTACACTTCTGAAATGTCAGGGGCCTTTGAATATTGAGTTCCAGTCCTGGGTTACCCTGTAACCATGCCACTATAATAGCCGTCAAGTTGTAATCATTGATTTCTAGTTGTGCCATCAACACATCTACCTTGTTTCAATGCAAAGTGTATTCAAATACTTTGACCTTTTACCATTATTACTTATTCTAGTTCTATTTTCTGGTGCACTCTTCTGTGTATATTTTTTACTCCTTTCTATCACTTTGATTATCACTCACCTCTTCACTAACCTGCACCTTCTTTATTTTTATTTTTAAAGTTTCCGTTTAGTTGTGCCCCTCTCTAAAGTAAGTAGTTTAAAGTCCTATCTACAACCATAGTTATACAATTTACCAGGGCACTGGGCCCAGCATAATTCAAATGAAACTCGTCTCAATGGAACAACTTGTTGTTTCCCCAATACCGGTGCCAAGGCCCTATGAATTGGAACCCCAATTTGTGGTGCCTGACATCAATCTCTGAACCACAATTTTACTTCTTTAATCTTCTTTGCGCCTATTTATACATAATAATAATCCAAAGATTGTTACCTCTGTGGTTCTGTTTTCTAATTTAGCCACAAACTGCTTGTTATCCCTCATCAGAACCTCTTTCCTACTCCTTTCTGTGTTCTTGGTACTTATGCAGACTGGATTCTTCCTCCTTTTCCACCAGGTTCTTCTCCAGTCCAGAAGAAATGTCCTGAACTTTGCCAAAAGAACTCTTTATCTTTGCTGCAGACAGCATTATCTATTCCCATAACTATGCTATTCCCTATTACTACAATATTTTTCTTTTCTTCTGGCACTTGAATGGTGCTCTGAACCTTGGTACTGTAGTCAATTTGCTCATTATCCTGCCAGATATTTCCCTTCTCCATACTAGGAGAAAGAACATATGAATATAGGAACAGAAGTAGGCCATTCAACTTATTGGGCCATCATGGTCAAACACTTCAAAGCTTTTTAATCCACCCCCTGTCCATAAACCTATGCACAATAATCAGAAATCTACCAATTTCTACCTTAAACATACTCAAAGACTAATCCTTCACATCATCTCACCTAAGTGACATGCCCCTTATTTTAACATTGTGCCTTCGGTTCTATCCACTCTAGCCAAGGGAAACATCTTACCTGTATCTACAAAAATGTGAACGTGAAACAATTATTAACAAAAGGTTTCAAATGTGCAAAAATATTCAATTACTCTTGTTGAAAAATAACACACTCCGCACATATGCCTACATACATCCGAGCCTTCAGAAAAAAAATTATTCACAGATTGTCCAAATGCTAGTGTGCAGCTGAAGTCACTTTCCACGCCGGCTATTGGCATGGGAGTTTTTCCCTGGGTCGATTGTGGCTGGTTGAATTCTCTTTTCTTGCAGACAGTAGTAGAAATTCAGACTTCTCATTTAATAACACCACTTACAGTGAAGTGCTTTGCCAGTGGGTTTTCAATTTTCATACTTTGATGAAAGGCCCACTAACTGTTTTACACCTGTAAGTGGGCCATGTGACCTCTCAGAAACCTTTGCACATCCAGCATCTCCCTTGGCAACATGTGCTCTTTGCCATAACCAGTGTTCCGTTCTTTGAAAGATTTGCCAATGATTTTACAAATTAAGATTTTAGAATAACACAGTGATAGCTGTTGGTTGATACATTGAACCATGTCTTGTGACGTCATTATGTAATTCTAAGCTAAAGCTTGAGGAGTGGTACAAAATGGTGTACGCTTCTTCTGGGCCTTCATGGACAACTGCATCAGTATTCTGACATGGCAATTTTAGATAAATCATGGTAAGCACTTTAATACTACCCAATTATGGTCTCCAAGGCTCCTACAGATTCCTCTGTTGTCTGTAGTGCAGAAAATAGCAATAAGTAGAAGAAACAGATGAGACAAACCATGCAGCAAAGGAACTGTCTGCACCAGGATTGGTGCTGACAACAGAAGGGTTTAACTGGCTAAACTTACATTTAAACAAAAATCCAAGAGCAAAATATGGCAAATTTTAGAAATCTGAAATAAAAGCAGTAATTCTTGAAAACATTCAATATGTCTGTGTCATGAGAAACAGAGTTAAAGTTTTGTGACCAATCATCATTATTGAAGCACCTTCTACTTTTAACACAGAACAGTTATCTCCATATTTCTCCAATGTACAACTTTTCTTTCTGGCCCGTTTAATACGACAACATTTCTACCTAACAACCTAACAACAATTTCTGCCTTCATGGTGGGTCATACTGTTAGATTTGTCAGAGTGCATTGCCAAATAGTCAGGTCAACATGTGGTGTATGAGGCATGAGGTATGAACATTTTGCTCGGGTGCTTGCCTGTAATGAAAACATTTGTGGTGTGTCTTCTGGTTCCTGGTGACATTGATTCCTTCAAAGTGAAGTGGATGGCATCAGAGATTGTTTTATTACCATTCATATCTGGCACTTTTAAAATCTAAGTGGCAAGGTGTTTCCTCTCCACCTATCTTCTCCTCTATCCATCTTCTATCCGCCTCCCTCTCTCTCCCTATTTATTTCAGAACCCCCTTCCCCTCCCCCATTTCTGATGAAGGGTCTAGGCCCGAAACGTCAGCCTTCCTGCTCCTATGATGCTGCTTGGCCCGTTGTGTTCATCCAGCTCTACACCTTGTTATCTAAGAGGGACAAAGGGTCTGTTTCTGTGCAGTATGACCCTATGACTCTATACCAGTGCCAAGTAATGCCATCAGAAAATAAATCTTGGCCATTTGCATGAAATGCTCGCTCGCCACAATTATGTCATCCACTCCTTCAATCCTCCAATCTCTAAATTTGTCCTTGGCGAAATTCCTAACAGTCTCCGGCAACAGCGTCAAATGACTTTTTGCTGATTTCGTGATCGTTTTGGTTAGTCAGCAAGTGGTTTGTTAATGAGGCACAAGAGTCGAAATTGAGCAAACATGTATGGTGCTACTCCTAGAACATTTGTTTATTTTTGAATTATTTGGCTATTTGATTTGTGTGTTTTTCAACACTGTAGCATTTCATGGAGATTAAAGCCTGTTTGAAATGCCCTAAATGCTTTAATCTTTGGATTGAGAGGCTTTCTTCTGGAGATGAGTGGCTTTAGCTTCATTAAATGATATGAAGGATGGAAGGCTTTAGTTATAAGAAGGGATTACAGAAACTAGGACTCAGTTCTTAACGAGAAAGAAATTTAAGGAACAATCCAGTGGAGATGTTTCAAATTACTTGATGATTTGAAATGTAAATAGGAAAATCTATTTCCATTCGTCAATAGATTTGCATAAGAGCTCACTAATTACCAAGAATAAAGGGAGAAATTAGGATTTAATGATATTAGGACAGAATTATCAGAACTTTTAAAAGTACAAATTGAAAGCATGTGGAGAAAGGACATGGGATCGAGACTAAAATAATAACTCTTTCAGACACCTGCCATTTTGTGATGGCCAAATGGCTGCCTTTGATGTTTGAAATCTCTGAGTCCTAATTTTAATGCAGGACACAATTATGGGGTATAAATCAGATGGGCCCTTTTGGAAAATCAAGCAAGGTTTTGTTGTGCTGAATCCTGAACTCACAGGGTTACTTACAATTGCAAATAGGATGATACCAAATGTTGTGATTGCAATAACTGCAGATGCTGGAATCAGAGATAACAAAGTGTGGGGCTAGAGGAACACAGCAGGCCAGGCAGCATCCGAGGAACGGGAAAGCTAACATTTCAGGTTGGGACCCTTCTGAGGTCCCGACCTAAAATGTCAGTTTCCCGTTCCTCGGCTGCTGCCTGGCCTGCTGTGTTCCTCCAGCTCCACACTTTACTATCTCTGATGCCAAATGCTTGTTTCTTTGGTTCATTTTCTTGCCTATTGGGAAACCAACACCCATAGTTGTTACGTACTAGGAATAAAATAAAAGAGAATTAAGAGCCCCATATCAGCAGAACTAATACATTAATTTACAACTTGCTGCTGACTCAGTCCTTTCTTGCTGTTGTCATCCATGGATCCATTGTGTTTTCAATGGCTCTTTAAGAAGATTTAGCCTTTTTATTGATCATTTGCTGAACCTCAATACTAGTTTTATACCCCGGTTAGCAATCTGTAGATAAATCTAGCTACAGTGGAAATTCTGAAATGTGCTCTGAGTGAGTGAGATTCTGCACTAAATATAACATTGATCTTATCATGCAGAAGCAGTGCAAGAATATGCATGACAATTGCATGTGATAGCCTTGAGGATAATTCTGATATTTGTCATGCCACACTGCCTGCTGGCTATGTTTGCTGGTACACTCACAACATTCTGTGCATCAAAATTAAGTGGAGACATGAACAATTCACCCAGGACTTATCTGATCACTAAGATGGAGCCAAAATTGGATGCTACAATCAGGAGAGTTACCACTGGAGGCATGACAAACGCTGACATATCACTTCTGTTATTACAATGAGGTTCAAGGTCTGTTTCTGTTAAACTTTGATAATCCAGATTTGGGCATATTCTGGAATCAGACATTTAGTTATGCACCAGAAATTCTTCCTGAATTGTCTCTCTTCTGCGCCATCAATTTATTTATCACATAAACGCCACACACGTGGGAGGAGGAAGCCATTATGCTTACCCATGTGGTCCGTGTTATCCACTGCATTTGAAACACATATATACATGTGTATCTGTGAGTTTAAGTGTGAACTTCATGGATGAGGCATTGAGTGCAGCTGAGGAACAATAGAGTGATGTTGAAGAAACAATGGCTGTTGATATACTGAGGTACAGCATTGGCACAAATTTGCTGAGTAGTTTTGTGATTCTAGCTGAATGCAACCCGAGTTTAAAAAAGAGGATTCTTCACAAGAATGAATTGGTGAACATGTCACTTACTTCATTGCTAGAATGATGTGAACTATTATGGAAAGGCTGGTAGATTCGAAGCCCCCAGGAGTGTCACACAGCTTGATTTGTCTCCTCTATGATGCTGTCGAGCAGCATGCAATGTCAATGACATTTGCAATGGGCACCTCGGGCAGGCAGGCAGTGAGCACAATTATAGCATCTCTGAGGAATGCTCTATTTGACAATGATAATGTTTTAAAGACTGCAGTGCAAAACAAGGTGAAGTTTGACTTTGATGCACTCGAAAACACACTCAGCATGACCATGCAGTGGTAATTTAGAAAGTTCAGAATGAGACAGAAATGTGCTTACAAAGGGGTAACAATTCTGTAAGAACAAAGGAACTGAGTGATGCTATCAATTTGCCTGCAATATTTTGCTATTGCCTACTTTTGAGCAGCTAACGGAAGAAGCAATCCAAATACACACAAGCTCCAGAGCAGTAATGCAATTGGCAATTGTGGGCATACAGGCAGCACTGATTTGATCACTGATTTGAATAGGTTGGGAGAGAAGTACGAAGTAGGACCTCAGACCACCAGCCAGGAGTCCTTCATATCTCTTCCAGTTACTGCAAATTAAAATAGTAGATGATGAAGAACATTGTGTAAAAGTACCTAAAACATAAACAGACAGTGGAGTGAGATAACAAGGTGTAGAGCTGGATGAACACAGCAGGCCAAGCAGCATCAGAGGAGCAGGAAAGCTGACGTTTCGGGCCTAGACCCTTCTTCAGAAAATGGAGTGAGATATTACGTTTATGATACTGCATATCAAGCAGCTTGTTCTAAGTGTTCAGAATTCTGCTGCAATCTTAAAATTAAGAACTGCAGATGTTAGAGATCTGAAACAAAAACAAAAATTGCTGGAGAAACTCAGCAGGTCAGGCAGCACCTGTGGAGAAAGCAGAATTAACATTTCGAGTCCGCTGTCTCTTCATCAGATCCTTGGTAACCTTGGTAGCTTGGGGCATCTGGCTATCGAAGTAGTTCACTGCTAACTCAGATCAGTTTGCCCTTGTCATTCTCATTTGTCATAAACTCCAGTTGGGTTGTTCCATCCTGCTGTGTGGGAAGAAAAACACTGAAACATCAGGGATGAGTCCTACATTTTCTTGGTTGGACAAACACTGTGCGTCCAGAGCTGCTCTGCGTGGTTGTTGACATCTTCTCTGAACATGGCAGATGGGAGAGATTGGCACTCCACTTTGCAGCCAGAGTCCTGGAAGTCCTACTGGCTGGAATGGAGCTCATGGGAGACTTCCTCCCCCAATGCCAGTGGTGGAGGCTGTAACATCAGAACATGCCAGCCTGGTCCATGGTTACCACCTGGGTAAAGCCATCTCAGCTGTGTGGAGGAATGCCCAACACTATGTGAAGAAGGTCAATGTCCTTCTTCACCCCACCAGCAGATGTGCCACCATCTTCCAACTGACATCCCCACTCTGTACCCATCGCATGCCAAGATTCATATTCTACTATTCTCACAATTACTTGCAATATTTTCCCTCACCCCAAACTGCATTGCTACTAATGCTGCATGTCTTTGGTGCTGCCTACTCATTCATTTACTTGGGACATCTCCCCAAATGCGCCAATAGCAATAGCTGTGCCACCCACTTTCATTTTCTTTAATACTGGCCTGTCTCTCATTCCATGAGGAAAACAGCCCACAATAGAGCAGATGAGTCAAGATGGGTGGTGTGCTGCCTGTTATTTGGCCCTTCACCCCTAACCTGACTGCCAGAACAGGGCTTGGTCTAGTATTGGAGGCTGCCCTTGACATACTGTCTGGGGAACCTCTGAGCAAATGCTATGTCTTGCTGTGACTGAGGCCTGCTGACAACCATGAAAAGCTTCATTCATTTGTGCCTGCTCTAACAGAAGGCAAGACAGCAGTAATATGATCCTTGTGAAACTGGCTGAAGGGAAAAAGTGCAAAAATGCAAGGCAAGGCAAAGCATGGATGCTGTGAGCATCAACGTCGGCACAGAGTGGGTAGCTGCTATGAGAGCAAGCGAAGAGTCTAGAGATGCAGCCTGGCCCAGTCCATGTAATACTGCAGCGTTACAATGATAGTTGCCAGGGTATATGAATGAGATGGGTTGTGGCATTAACAAGGAATTTAAAAGTTATAATCGCCATCACTTGACATCTTGCCACTGCCTAGCAAGAATCTCACTATAGCACTTATGAAAAGCATTTGAGATGGAGCAAGTTGGTCTCAAAGTCGAGATGGGCGTGATCACACTTATCACTCCTTTCTGCCCCACACATTGCCATAGGCCACGTTGCTCAGACTCCTATAATATTCCACATCAAATCCTCTTAAAAAAATTCATTTAAAATTGTAAACATCTCTCTTGCGGGAACTGCTATGAATGTGGTATCTACACATTTAAAGGACTTGCATCCACTAATGCTGGGGAAAATGTACCTGTAATTTTAAAGAATGGACACTAATAGAAAAGCTATTTAAAATATTTACTTAGAGAAGTCCATTTCAAGATATACACAAAATGCCACTGAACATCAGGTGAAACTACTGTATGGATTCCAAACCCCCATAAAGGAACTGCCTCACAGTGCAGAATAGTGCCTTTCCAGGATTGGACCATCACCCCCAACACTGACAAAATGGCCAGCATAATGATATTGGATTGTGTTCCCAATATCAACATGCCGGGATGCTATGCCATGATGGGTAGGCAGCCCTCTAAGGTAGAAACTGGCCATCCATATTCAAAGTGCAATTTAATGACCTTTTAAGCTCATTTACAACCCAACAGACTCAAATAATACATTTAGTCTGCAACAAGGGAATCTGTAGGTGTGAAGAGTGCCAGGTAAGGAACTCAATTTTTAATCATTTTGTTTGACAGTGCTGCTTTTCAATGCAGCAGCTGGGATCCGTGTTAAACCTCAGCAATTTTGCCTGCTTGTAGGTTTAAATAGCTCTCAGTGGAAGTTTTGAATTTGTGTACATTTTTGTGAGGTTTGAACATGTTAAAATTGCAGGCACGTTTGCGTAAATGCTGTCTCAGCTGCCCTATAGTCTGTGTGTTTGTAGAACATTGAGGATAGTGGCTTCCACGGGAGATACAAACCCTAATGAGAAGACAATGGTGAGAAAAGGAGGAAATTGAGAAGGAGAAGATGAAGGGTTGAAGCTCAGGTGCATAAGCCTCCTGATTTTAGGCCAACATTTAATGGCCACCCATAAAAGGAATGCGAGATGTTTCTTTAAATGCCGAAGATGAAGGAGCAACAAAGACCTTCAAAGATGGACCAGGAAGCATTATGTAATTGCAGGATCAGAATTATACTTTCAAATTTCTGAGGCATACTGTTGTTGGAAGCTCATGGTCTCCACAATCCACAGAAACATGTCTTTGTGAACTGCTGGCTAAAGGGAGTGCCTTCAACTGTCCAAGGGAAAAGCCAATGCCATTGGCTCTGAAAATAGCTGTGGCGTTGAACTTTTTTGCAAATGGTTCTTTTAAGTTGCATGTGGTGACCTATGTGGAGTCAACTAGCACGCAACCAACTTCTGTGTTAAGATTTTCTTTGATGAAATGTTCTGACAATCTGGACAATTAATTGAGTTTGCAATGGATTAAACCAGCCAGTCTGGAAGAGCAAGAAGTTTTGCTGCATTGGCAGGATTTCCAAAGGTTCAGGGTATCATTGACTACACTTATGTCACCATCAATTCACCAGTAGGTCAGCCCTACACATTCATCAGCAGAAAGAATTTCATTTTATTAATGTCCTTTTGGTGTGTAATCAATATTGCAGGTAGGTGCAAGGTGCCCAGCTAACAGCTATGACTTATTCTTATTGAGGAACTCTCAGGTGCAGACTTGTTCAATGGTCACAATGCTTTGGAAGGATGGCTACTGTGGCAAAAAAGCTATTCCTTGAAGAACTGGCTTAGATGCTCATTGACATGAGTATCAGCTTGCTAAAATGCTAGATCTTGCTCACCTATTTCCCATAGAAAAAAATTGGGTTTATCTTCCACTGGAGGTTGTTCTACTTCATTTTCCTCTTTGTGTGGATCATACTTTGGTCTTTTGCTGTTCTGTGGCTGTGTCCTACTTTAGCACATTTTCTGAAAGTGATCCAATTTACAATGAAAGCTGAACACGTTTAAAAGCTGAACACTATTCAGACCTATGAGGTTTTTTTTGCTTGAAAGCATTGGCAATGACTTTTAGTATCTACTGCGTGTCCTATCTGCTGCATTGTCTTATTGAATAGGTTCTGATGTTCTCCTCTGCCAAAGTTATCTTCTCCTTTTTGAATTGATCTTTATTGTTTGCACAGCTTTGCTGCATTCACCATCTAAATGAATTTCTCTAGAGTTATGTCTTCTTTGGATTGTAATAAACCTGAGAAAGACTCATCAGTAAAGCCTACAATAATTCAGTCTCCTATGAATTCTCACTTTAAGTAGCCATTCTCACATTTCTCCATTAATCTGTAGACATCATTAATAGCGTAAACTAAGGATTCCCTTAAATGCTTTTTTTTTGTAGTTTAACTTGTTCTTTCAAGCATTTTATTCACTCTGAGGTTTAAATAATTCTTAAAGGCTTTCAGTACCTCTTTAAATGTATCTGTTGCTTATTTTACCCTTTGATAAGTAATGATATCACCTACTATCTTTCCAGTTGTGTACATAAGTGTATTTACCTGTTTAGCTTCTGACTCAGTTTTAAGAATTGCTTTTTCCAGGATGTCTAATTCTGTGTTCAGTTTGTATTTCTGTAATTAAATCTTTCTGGCAATACTATTGTTGACGCCATTGCATCTGAAAATGCTTAGCTATCTTATCTGCTTTAAAGATTTTTATTTTGCGGCAATGGTTTTTTTTAATGGAGGGTTTCCTCCACATTTTGTGCTATGTTGGAGGATGTCCTACTTTCAGCAGCTTTAATGAAGAATTTCTTCAACATTCAACTTGCCCAGTGCCCATCCAGGTTTAATTACTGGGTTTGCAATGTTCTCAGCTCTCTGGCTTCAGGTCATGCAAGTTTCTCTCTTAGCTGCGTAACTTCTGTTCTTTCATAGCCGTGCTTGTGGTCTATGTGCACTTTGCAGCAATGCCCAATATCAGTTGAAATTTGTTTATAAATTCTCAGCCTGTCAGCCTGAACTATGGCAACATGTGGTCTATGTGCACTTTGCAGCTATGCCCAATATCAGTTGAAATTTGTTTATAAATTCTCAGCCTTTCAGCCCGAACTATGGCAACATTTAACATTCCTCCTTTGTCTGAGGGTTTTTAGTTTTGACTCACTCAGTCTCTGATGTCTGTCACTTAACAGCTAAATTCGGACTTGAAATCATTCCCACAATCTGTTGCATCACAAGGCAGCTTGTACGTCTGCGTTGGAGCTGCAGATTTCTTCTATATCAGTGCATCTCTTATCAGGTATGAATTGCTTTCTGTCATTCTTAGAAGTACTCCTCAGTATTGAGTGTTGCCAGAAGATTTTCTTGTCCTGATTCATCAGATTTCCACTGATAAACTTCACAGTGCTACTCACTATGAGTAAACAGATCTGTCTTCAGATTTGACTCAGATCACCACTGCTGATCAGCATGTTGTATATGCTGCCACCAATATCTTCCAGGTATAGATTCTTAAAAGGCACATGTGATCAAGTAAAGATGAGGATGACCACCTTCTGGTCTAACTAGAAGTCTCTCTTGTGAACAAAATATGGTTTTTTGCATCTCCATGCAGGTTTTGCATATTGCAGGATACGGCATTCAAGGATATAGTATACATTATTACAGAGACTTTTAAGAGGATCTGGCCTTCGGCCTAACTCCTTCAAAATTGTTTGTTAGTCTCCCCTCCAGTTCTTATGACATGATTACAGTGGTGTCTGTGGCACTCAATTAGTATTAACTGTTTTTGACCCATATATAATCTCTGTGTGAGTGTGTAAAGCAGCATTTAATGTTTCATAGGTCATTTAATGTTTTTAAAAATAAACAATCCTTTTAAAATCATATCCCTAGAGGTCTGCTGCTATAAAATTGCTTGACCACATGGTCAGGAGGTTAAACCAAATAAGGACACTGTTCCTGTTCTTTGAATTTATTGATCACAAGCACTTTTAAGAAAGGGACACAGGTTAACTGCAGTTCTACTTCAACTTGATCATGACAATTTATGCAGCAACCTTCAACAATATAGGATTTCCAAAGGCGCTTGACAGCAATGAAATATTTCAAAGTATAGTCACTGCTGGAAGGCAAGAAACATAGCAGCTGATTTGTGCAGAGCAAGCTACCAGAAACAGCAATTTGATAGTAATCACACAATCTGCCTGTTGTGATGCTGACTGAGGGATAAATATTTGTTAGGTCGCCAGGGATAGCTCCTTTGCTCATGATTGGAAAACAGTGTCTTATATATCTACCTAAGGCATGGAGTTCCTTAATTTCAAATCCAAATACTGGCATCTCCAACAATGCAGTATTTTGTTAGTACTGCACCAGATGTCAGCTCAAATTTTGTGCATATAACCTTCTAACTGAGAGAATAAAGTGCGACTACTACATCAAGGCTGGAATGAAGCTGTCTGTTGTTTTTCTGTAATTGTATAATTTGAATAAGTGTACCCATGGGGAAACGTGGTGACTGCTCACCTTTGCTTTGTCAAAACATTCCAACAGAGGTGGCCAGCTATAGGGAGCTGACAGAATGGCTTCCCATATCATTCTTCACTTGCATTCACTCCAGGTCCAGCTTCACAGAAAACAAAAATGGGTGTATTGACCTTCTTGCATTAATAAAAGTAAATAAACTATAAACTGGATTTTTTGAACATGAGGGATAAAAGCACTTGTTGTGTTTTTTTTTAATCCTTCAATTTGCAAATGGGACAATGTTTTGGCCTTGGGTGTAATTTTACAAACTGTTGCAGGGGAATTATGATGCTTCTTGTTTCCTTAGGGGCTCATTGCTGTTGCTGCTCTTCAGCCAGCATGCATATTCTTCCTTTAATGGTGGTATTCTACAACGTGTAGGGTAATGTAGCCACTGCATGCATTACATTTCTGCCTGATGCACAAACATTGCCATCATTACTGAACAGCTGAATATCAAATGCACAAGCAATAATCCTTTCTGTTGATTTAAAAAAAACACACACTTTCTGCTGAGACATTACTACTGAAGTGCATGTCATCAGTGGAAGCTTTCACTTCAGGCAGTGCCATGCAACTGGCATGAGACTTAAGCTGCAGCCTTTATTAATAGATATCCTGTGGCTCGTGGACTGGATTCTCTGATTGTTGTTAGCTTAGTGGTGGAAAGGACAGCAGTTCTCAGGAAGGGGTTATTAAAAATGTGATGTCAGGATGTGAACAATATTGGCAAGGCTGTACTTATTATTCAGCCTTAGTCACCCTGAGAAATTAAGAGTCAACTACATGATGTGGAACTGGCTAAGAATGTCATATAGGTCTTCAGTAAACCAGTTGTATTTTTACAAAATCTTAGCCATTTTCTGTCGTTGACTTAAGAATGGTCAGTTTTCAAGTTTCATAAATTTAATCGCTTCTTCTCACCACCGGATTTAGAACTTTATCTGAGGAAATGATCTGGAGATGAAATAAATTGGTAAAAAGTTTGTATCTTCGATATTAACTATTGCTTAACAGGCAATTAAGAATTTTTAGAGTATGCATTAACATAAGATTTGTGTCCCAACATTGTTTTAAAATACTTCGAAGAAGAAGTAAATTGTGCAAAAATAGCAAAAGTGTACAATGGTGACTACATTCAGTAACTGTCCTATAATGCCCCTAAGTAAATTTTGATGTGCAGTGCAAATTAAAGCTATAAAGCAATAACTAAAGAACACTCTATAAGAACACCGGATCTACCCCATTACTGATTGGTATGACCTATGAGCTTGCTGTTCATCTGGCAGAGGTGTTTTTGTGAAGTTCAGCACAGAAACTGCAATTTGCACTTTTAAATTTGCAAGGCTATATCCTGTTTTTGAAAATGGCAGGAAACCAGAGAAATGCTGAATGATTAAAAGCCTTTAGTGTGAAACCTCCGGCTTGGTGCAGAAATCTAAAATGTACAGCTTTAATTCTGCTCCTGCTGCTCTCTTCTCTGCCACAGTTTCCTCTCCTTCTGATTTCCATTTTAAGGAATTCTGTTAGCATTCCTTTCCACCCATGTTTCATTTATTACCATGTATTCCATTATCCTCTTCCACCCAGTCTTCCATTGCTGCTTCCTTTGCATAATTCCTTCCTTTTCCTGCCAGGCTACTTTTGTTTTCTTTTTCCTGATAGTTCCATATTCTGTTTCTTCTCCCATGCTATGTAACCTATTCCTGGTGTTCTTTACATCTTTCTTCTTTGTCAGAGGTTTATGTTATATTGTTAGCATTTGGGGATTTGCATTCTAAAGTAGAGGTAATTTGGTTTCGATTTTTTTGTCCTGTCAAAAGTGACTTGATTTTTTTGTGAGAGGCCGAAAGTAAGCTTTGAATAATGAGTTCAAAATAATAATTTTCAAAAAAAACATCAGACTTACAACTAAATGGCTATGAAGTTATCTGGGAGCTAATTGGCTGAAGTGTGGATACTAAATTGAGTTTTATGGCCAATGAAAGAACAGGTAGAAAGGGCTCACAATTACACCACACTAGTGCCAGGCAATGACCATCTCCAACAAGAGAGAAATCTAACCATCACCTCTTGATGTGCAATGGTATTGAAATTGCTGAATATCTCACCGTCAAAATCCTGGAGGGTTACCAATGAGCAGAAATTGAGTTAGACAAGCCATATAAATACTGTGGCTACAAGAGCAGGTCAGAGGCTTGGAATCCTGCAGCTAGTAACTAACCTCCTGACTCTCCATAGCACTTCCACCAACTACCAGGCACAAGTTAAGTTTGTGATAGAATATGTCCCACTTGCCTGAATGTGTGCGGCTCCAACAGTAGACATTTGGATAGGTACATGAATAGGAAACATTTGGAGGGATATGGGCCAGGAGCAGGCAGGTAGGACTAGATTAGTTTGGGATTATGTTTGGCATGGACTGGTTGAACCAAAGAGTCTGTTTCCGTGCTGTATGACTCTATGAATCTATGACCATTCAGGACAAAGCAGTCTGCTTGATTGGTACCACACCCACAAGCATTCACTCCCTCTACCTCAGAAGCAGCAATATACCACCTACAAGTTGCACTGCAGAAACTCACCAAGGCTCATCAAAAAAAATCCTTCCAAGCCCACAGCCACAACAATCTAAAAGGACAAGGGCAGCAGATAAATGGAACATTATCACCTGCAAGTTCCTCTCCAAACCACTTGCCAAACTGACTTGAAATATATTGCTATTTCTTCACTGTTACTGGGTTAAAATTCTGTTATTCCCTCCCTGTTGGCATTGTGTGTCCATATGCACCAAATGGACAGAAGCAATTCAAGAAGGCAGCTCAGAATTACCTTCAAGTCAATAAATGCTGGCCTAGCCAGTGAAATTCACCCCCGAGTGAAATTTTTAAAAAAGCCAGGTTTAAGTGGAGAAGAAAATGATTTTTAATCAGCAGATGGGTGGTTTAATTTGTGGCTGCTTCCGAAAGATCAGAGCTGGAAAGAAGTCTTCAACTGTTTGATGGATCGAGTAGACAGAACTTTTCTTAAAGCTCAGTTAGAAAATGTAAGTGAATTAGCTGGTGCCTGTGAATCTCAGGGAGAGACAGTAATGAAGAGAATCTACAAAATCATGAGAGGTATAGACAGGGTGGATAGCAAGAAGCTTTTTCCCAGAGTGGGGGACTCAATTACTAGAGGTCACGATTTCAAGGTGAGAGGGGAAAATTTTAAGGGAGATATGCATGGAAAGTTCTTTATGCAGAGGGTGGTGGGTGCCTGGAATGTGTTGCCAGCGGAGGTGGTAGAGCTGGGCACGATAGCGTCATTTAAGATGTATCTAGACAGATACATGAATGGGCAGGGAGCAGAGGGATACAGATAATTGGAAAATAGGCGACAGGTTTAGGTAGAGGATCTGGATTGGCGCAGGCTTGGAGGGCCGAAGGGCCTGTTCCTGTGCTGTACTGTTCTTTGTTCTTTGTTCTTTGAATCACATGAATTTGCACCAAAATCACCAAAAGGAAATGCTTGCAGCCACATCAGTTTGGTAGCTGATTAAATTGAATCAGTTGAGGTACTATTGTTGAGTGTCTGTGAAGAAGATTGCTAGGATAAAGGTCTGATGCTTTCTTTATCCTGTTTAAGATAAAATCGTTTAGGAACAAAGCACATAGGAACAGGAGATAACAAGGTGTAGAGCTGGGTGAACACAGCAGGCCAAGCAGCATCAGAGGAGAAGGAAAGCTAACATTTTGGGCCTAGACCCTTCTTCAGAAGTAGGCCAATCAACCCATTGAGCCTGCTCCACCATTCAATAAGATCATGACTGATTTGTGGCTTAACTCCATATGCCCATACCTTAGGCCCATATTTCTTGATACCCTCACTCAAAAAAATTTCTCTATCTCATGTTTAAATTTGATAATTGAATTAACATCAAATACCATTTGAGGAAGAGAGTTCCAAATGTCCACTATTCTTTACATGTAGATGTGCTCCCTAACCTGACCCTAATTCTTAGACTATGCCTCCTGGTTTTACAATTTCAACCAGTGGAAATAGTGTATCTACCCTTTGTTCCCCTGTTAATATTCTGAAGATTTTGATTAGATCACCACTTAACCTTCTAAATCTAGAGAACAAAGGCCTAATTTGTCTAATCTCTCATAGAGTCATAGAGATATACAACACAGAAACAGACTCTTTGGTTCCATTTGTCCATGCAGACCAGGAATCCTATATAAATCTAGTCCCCATTTGCCAGCATTCGGCCCATATCCCTGTAAACCCTTCTTATTCATATACCGATCCAGATGCCTTTTAAATATTGTCATTGTACCAGCCTCCGCCACTTCCTCTGGCAGCTCATTCCATACACACATCACCCTCTGCATGAAAAAGTTGCCCCTTACGTCCCTTTTATATCTTTCCTCTTTCACCTTAAACCTATTCCCTTTAGTTTTGGACTCCCCCACCCTAGGGAATAGACCTTGCCTATTTACCCTATCCATGCCCCTCATGATTTTTAAACCTCTATAAGGTCACCCCTCAGCCTCCAAAGCTCCAGGGAAAATAGCCCCAGCCTATTCAGCCTCTCCCTATAGCTCAAACCCTGCAACACTGGCAACATCCTCATAAATCTTTTGTGAACCCCTTCTATTTTCATGACAGCAGGGAGACCAGAATTGCACACAATACTCCCAAGAGTGGCTGAACCAATGTCCTGTTCAGCCGCAACATGGCCTGTCAACTCCTATATTCAATGCACTGACCAATGAATGCAAGCATACCAAATGCCTTCTTCACTATCCTATCTACATGTGACTCCACTTTCAAGGAACTAGGAACCTTGACTCCAAGGTCTCTTTGTTCAGCAACACTCCCCAGGACCTTGCTATTAAGTGAATAAGACCCCTCATAACTTAAGACCTGACGTCCAGATATCATCCTTGTAAACCTTCTTTGAACTCCCTTCAGGGCCCAAACATCCTACCTAAGGTGTGGTGCCCAGATCTGATCACAGTATTCTATGTGGTGTTTAACTAGAGTTTTTTTATAAGTGCAGCATAAAGTTTACACCCCTATATTCCAGCCCTTTAGATATGAAGACCAGTATTCTATTAGCCTGACTTTTTCTGCACCTGAACATGGTATTTTAAAGAGCTTTGAGCCTGAACTCCCAAAAACATTGAATATCCACTGTGTTTAACTTCGTGCCTTCTAAAAAAAATTCTGATTTTTTTTTCACTCTGAGATAGATAACGTCATGCTTGTTTATATTAAAATCCATCTGCCACAGCTTTGACATTCAATCTGTCAATATCCTGTTGTAATTTTACAATGTCATCAACATTACTCAATTTTGTGTTATCAGCAAATTTGGATATTTGATGTTTTCAAGCAATTAACTTCGTCATTAATGAATACTATGAATAAATGAGGCCTCAAGACAGATCCCTGTGGGATGCCACTAGACAAGTCCTGCAAATTTAAGTACTTATATTATTCTAATTCTCTAAGTCCTGCCAATCAAATAATTTCCTGTTCATGTCAGTAATTTACCTTCACTTCTGTGGACTTTCACCTTAGCTAACAGTCTCTCGTGTGGGACTTTATCAAAAGCCTTCTGGAGGCCTATGAAAACAACATCTATCGACTTATCTGTGTCCACCTCTTCAAAAAAATCTCTGAGATTTGACAAGCATGACCTATCCTTCATGAGCCATGTTGACTTGCCCTAATTGACTGAAAGTTTTGAGGTTAACAGTTACCCTATCCTTGATTATACACTCCAGTAATTTCTCTAACATTGATGTTAGGAAAACTGGTTTGTAATTCCTTGATTTCCCTCCGCCACCCTTCTTAAAGAGTAGAGTGACATGAGAAAATTTCCAACCAGAGGTACGACCGCTGAATCCAGGGAACTCTGAAAGATTAAGGTCAGGGCATCAAAAATGTGCTCTTCTACCTCCTTGAATAGCTGTAGATGGAAACCATCAAGTCTTGGTGATTTATCACTCTTCGGTTCCATCAATTTCCCCATTATAGATGATTTACTTAAATTAAGTTTATACGGACTCTGTTCCTGATCCTGTGTTAATTTCTTTGACAAGCTATCCCCCTTTTCTGTTGTGAATACTGAAGCAATAGTTCAGCATGTCTGCCATTTCCCCCTGGTTATTGACAATATCCCCACTAGCAGCCGTTTTCCCTTTATATAATTATAACATCTCTTCTTATTGTCTTTTATGTCCCTTGCAAGTTTCCTTCCATAATTTTTTTTAGTCTCTCTTATAAACTGTTTTGTGGCCCTTTGCTGGTATTTGTATGTGTCCCATTCTGTGGGATCTGTACTGTTCTTTGCATTTTTATAAAACCTTGCTTTTAATTACATGCTGTCCCTTGCCTCCTCAGATGTCCATGGCTATCTTTTTTTTTTATGAGTGGAACTTTTCCTAATCATGGGTACAAATTGTTCTGAATAGAATTAAATGTTTCTCTGACTACCCTCTATTCTCAGTTGTTTTACCTGTTAACAGAGTTTCCCAATTTACTGTACACAGTCTCTATTTCATCCAATTAAAGTCTGCCTTACTTTGATTCAAAATTCAAATATCCAATCTTTGCCTAACTCCTACAAAGACTACATGAAACTCAATCATGTTATGATCAGTATTTGACAAATACTCACAAACAACTAGATCACAAGTTAAATCAGGCTCATTGTTCATTATTAGATCTAATATTGCCTTTTCCCTACTCACATCCAAGACATATCACCATAAGAAACTATCTTGGGCACACTCTAGAAATTCACAACCTTTCTGGCAGGTGTTTGTTTGCCTCTCCCAGTCTCTGTCTAGATTAAAATCCCCCATTAATACTACTCTGCCTTTGCTACATTGTTTCATAATTTCAGCATTTCTACAATATAGCACTTCCAAGGTGTGACAGTTGGTCTACATATGACAACTATTGGGGTTTTAGTTCCATCACGATTCCTCAGTTCTACCCATAAGGTCGTCACTGGCTACTTTCCCCTCATTACATCCTCCCGTACAAGAGCAATGATTCTGTTTCTAATCAGTAATGCTACTCTAACCCCTCTGCCATTTTCTTTGTCCCTCCTGCTAACCTTATTACCTGGCATGCTTAGTTCCCAGCCCTGACTATCCTGCAGCCATGTCTCCATAATGGCTACGTTATAATAGTTTTCCATTTGAATCTATGTCTGCAGCTCATTTAGTTTGTTAACTTTTCAAATAGTCAGATATACCCAAAACATTCTTTTCTTCTCTTGTAATAAACACTTTTTCTTAAAAGCACACCGGCAACCTTGTGTGAATATGTTCAGTGACTGAGCATCATCGTAACCAAATTGCAAAGCAAAAATTTATGACCCATCAAACCGGGTTCGACTCTGGGATCTGACTTGCCCAATATCACAATCCACTGGGATTGTAACACTTTACAAAATTCAGTCTTCTATATAGTTGTTTTCTGTAAATACCTTACTGCAGCAATCATTTGCTCTGAAGGTAACGTATACAGATATACACCAAGCATCAAAAGGAAAATTAATCTCAATTAGATTAAATTACATTCAGAACTTGGAAGAATCATGGAGTAAAACTCATTACTTCTGCTTCAGGGTGATGGTTTCCCCATCTCGTTTTTATATGTGTGTGTGCTCTGATGCGTGATAACTCCAATACACAATAATTCAACGCAAATATTATTTTACTTTATTATTTCTGAGCCAGATTTTTTATATCAAGTGCAGTAAATAAGGTTACAAACAAATGAAATAATGCATATTTTACAGTACTATTTTCTGGAGTATTAAGTACAATTCCAAGCAACACAGCCCTGTCAGGACTTGAGAATAAAAATGTTGAATGATACTTTAGCACAGTGCTGAGAGAGTGCAGCATTAACATTGGAATAGAAGGATGGTAGTGTGGCAGGATTTGGAGTATAGATTAAGGAATCAAATATAGCATTGAGGAGGGATGATATCTTGGAAGGACGATGAAATAAAGCCATATAGGTAAAAGTAAAAATCACAATAAGGGCAAACACACTGTTGGATATGTGCCTAATGCCTCTGCACAGTCAGGGAAAGATAGAGGATCAAATATGAAAACAAATTTTAGAGAAGTGTAAGAATAATAGAGCAGTAACAGGAGAAAATTTTAAGTCCAAATATTAAATGGGATGGCTTTCATGTAAAAGGTAGGGAGTGAGCAAAATTCTTCACATGCATCCAAGAGAAAGATTTTAGCCAGAGGGTAGAAAGCCCAACAAAGGGAGAGGCAGTTCTGGGTTTAACATTTGCAAATGTGCCCAGGCAGGTGGATAGCGTGTGAGTAGGGGAACATTATGGAGAAAGTGACCGTATTAATTAGATTTAAGATTGTTATGGAAATGGATAAGGATGGGCTGGGAATAAATGTTCCAAACTGGGAAAAGGTTAATTTTACTGAGATATGATACAATTTGATCCAAGTGGACTGCGAGCAGGTAATTACTGATAAAGCCAGAGCATTCAAAGAGGAAATAGCAAGGATACAAGGCAAATGCGTTCCCATGAGGAATAAGTGTATGACCAAGACCAGAAAACCTGGTTATCATGGGACATAAATGTTGAGGTTGAGAAAAAAAGACATGCTTTGGAATATATTGAGAGCTCAATACTGCATAGTCCTTAGAAGAGTAGAAAATATACAGTGAAAACATAAAAAAGAAAATTAGGAAAGCCGAGAGAGATCTTGAGAAAGCATTGGGTATAATAATGCTAAGCCCAAAGAGTGTGTGTGCGTAAATATATATAAAGAACACGAGAATAACCAAGGAAAGAGTAGGGTCCATTAGGGACCATAGAGTCAATCTGTGTGTGGACCTAGAAGACATGGGTATGGTCTTTAGTTGGTCTTCACAAAGTAAAAGGATGATACAAATATGAACATCGATGTAGAGGACTGTGAAATATTAGAAGAAATTAACATAGACAGAGGGGAGGTACTAATGAGTTTAGAAGCCTTAAAGATGGATAAATGCACAGGTCTGGATGAGATGTATCCCTGGCTGATGAGGCAGGCAAAGAACAGATGTCAAGGGCCCTGGAAGTAATTTTCAAATCTGCTGATGATGTGCCAGAGGACTGGAAAACTGCTAACATTGACCCACGACTAACAAAGGGCTTAGAAGCCAGTCAGTCTAGTCTTGGCAGCGGGGATGTTCTTAGAAATAATTCTGAGAGGCAGAATATATCTGCACGTGGAGGGACACAGATTTGCCAGGGACTGTCAGCATGGATTTCTTAAAGGAGGTCTTGTTTGAAAAAAATGATTGAATCTTTTCAGGAGGTAACCGGGATTCAATTATGGTCTACATGGACTTTCTCAAGGCTTTTGATAAGGTCCCTCATAGCGGGAAAATAGGAGCACATGGGATCCAGGACAAAGTAGCACTAGACCCAAAGCTGGCTGAGAGGCAGGCAGCAGAGGGTGATGGTAAAGCAATGTTTCTGTAACTGAAAGTATCTTTCCAGTTGGATTCTTCAAGGCTCAGTCCTGAGTCCCTAGCTCTTTGTGGTGCACAGTCATGAATTTGAATAAATGTAGAGGGTATGATTAAGGAGTTCACGCGCATCCCACGAAAATTGATAATGTGGTAAATAATGAGGAGGATATCAATAGGCTGATCATCTGGGAGTGCAGTGCTAATTGGAATTCAACTTGGAATAGTGTGAGGCAATGCAGTTGGGGACGAATAATAAGGCAAGGGACTATGCCCTGAATGGTAGGACCTTGGAAAGTGCTGAAGGTCAGAGGGCCTTGGTATGCATTTCCACACATCGCTCAAGGTGGCAAGGTAAGCAGATCAGGTGGCCATGAAGGCATTGTATTTTATTAGCCAAGGTTTGGAATAAAAGAGCAGGAGTTATGCTGGAACTTCACAAAATTTTGGTTCAGAGTACGATGTGTCGTTCTAGTCACCACATTATAGGAAGAATGTGATTATGTTAGAGAGAGTGCAGTAGAGATTTACCATGATGCTGCCTGGGCTGGAATGTCTAAGGTATAAAGAAATATTGGATAGGCTGTGTTGTTTTCTTTGGAGCAGTGATACAAGTGTTAATAACTGGGGGAATAGTTTTAAGGAAAGAGGTTGAAGGCTAAGAGAAAAGTTGAGGAGAAAGTTTTTCACCCAGTTGGTAGTGAAAGTCTGGAACTAACTTCCTGTAAGAAAAATTGAATCAAAACTCTAGTAATATTTAAGCAGCGTTTAGATATTCACTTTCATTGTCAACAGCTTCCAGGGCTATTGGCCAACAAGCTAGAAAATGGATTTGGTGCTGTAGATCTTTGTTGACTGGTGTGGACATGATGGGCCAAACAGCCTTCTTTGTTCTTTTTTTACGCCTTTCAGTCTGAGTCTATGATGTGTTTGGATGAGGTGTCAAAATGTGGTCCCATCTGCCCTCTCAGGTAAAGAATCCCATGGTAACTTTTGAAGAAAAGGTGGTGAGTTATTTCTGACATCACAACGAATATTTATCCCTCAATCAAAATTACAAAGGCAAACTTTCATTACCATATTGCTGGCTATTGTGGAAGTTTGGCCTGTGCAAATTGACTGCTGTCTGCTACATTATAGCAGTGACTACATTTCATAAAGTACTCTTTGATTGTAAAATGCTCTATGGCATCATGTCATTGTGAAAGGCACTACATGAATGCAAGTCTTTAATTTCTTTTTGCTCATTTGAAACAGCTCAACATGATTTTTGGTCCATATCAATCTGCAATATGATCAGAATATTCTTAGATACTTTGCACAGGGTGTGTTTTTGATCTTAACTGTTAGGGGAGAAGCTATACAGAATAAATGTAAATTCATTCAGGGGAACAGGGAAAATCAGAATCAGTGCAGGCTCTTTTTATCATCTCTAAACAATTGTTTGTGTTAGCAGCGTCAGCAAGGACTAGGATCAAGTTGCACTGTACTACTATCAGTACAATAGTTTATACAATCAATGCTCTCAGGACATGATCTTCATTTCTCAATATGACCTTAGTTTTATTTCAAAGTTTACAGTAGCATATTAAATACAAGTTACAAAGAAGTACTATATTAGATATTTTTGATGCTGGATTCCAATACACAATCAATTCCGAAAATAAAGTCAATTCCTATGAACTACAGATAATTAATATCTCTTTCATATGTCAAATCGATCTCACAAATTGCACTTAATAGAGGAGTAATAATTTTTTGTAATGTTATTTGTGCAACATTTGAGTTAGAATTAATAATTTTGATTACTGTTACAGACTTCAATAGCAGATGTTTTATATTAGCCACTGTTGGCTCTCAAGGACAATTTGATCGAGCATTGAAAAGGTACATATATGGATCCACTGAGTACCATAAAACCATGCAGAGCAGCAGAAGATGGTGATGTGAATTGCCTCTGCCAGAATAGTTATCATGGGGGTAATGCTGAAATACTAATGGAAGTACACTTTTTTTCCCGAGTGCAGTTGATTTATTCTATCTGTTTGCTTCCAGAAAACTATTCATAGTTAATACATAATAACTCATACTGCTGCTTCTGCAAAACTATAACAAATCTCCCTTGTTGCCATAAATTTAGACAATGAGCAAAGACAAGTGAAAACTTATAGCACTGCCAATTTCTCTGTACATTGTTTAATTTCCCGGAAATCTTTCTTTTATTTCTGTCATCGACTTTTTTCTGAATTTAAAATGAATCAAAATCTCAAATTTATGTTTCAGTTCTGACACGTAACTAACCCTTTACTAAAAGTAAGATAATGTCCATTAATTGTACATTGTTTCCCCTATTTCCTAGTCTGATAGGGGTCATTGGCAATTGGCAACATGATCATTACAATATTTATTGGTTCATGAAATCATCTAAAGCAGTTTTTTTTTGTTTCTTTTTCCCAACTTTCCTGTGGATATAAGTTTCATTTTCTGTAACTGGTGTTCATTGGATGGGCAGGGAGAGGGGGCACAGGATGCGTGAGTAATGATGTTAGTGGGAGGCCCAATCCATTTTTGTGGATGGAATAAGAGATATGTCAGTATTAATCATTCCTTATGGACACAACACCTTTTGGGAGGACAGAAAATTTGACCAGAAGTAGACTGGTGTAGGCCTACTATGGTACCTTAAAGGGAAGGACTGAAAAGACCAGAAGGGTGCCAAGACTTTGAAGAAGCAATCAAAATGTTATACTTGTTCATGCCCAACACATTTCCTTGATACAGGGCTATTGCTCTACCATATCCAGAAGTGTTTAGAAAACATTGTTTTTCACCTCAAGTCTTTATATAGTTGCATTTCTTGGCTCACCATGCATCAACTTGTGGACACTTCACTGACACCTTCAGCAAACTGTTAAATATAGTGAAGAGCAATGGTCCTAACACGGATTTCAGCAGAACTCCACACTGAACTACTATCACTAATTACCTTATGTTTCCAAGAATGCTACATGTTCCTCATTTGATTTAAAATCTGCTTTCCCATCTCACAAGACTTAATGTCATTTAGTAGTGTTTGAGTCATAGTGTCATAGAGACAAACAGCATGAAAACAGACTCTTCGGTCCAACTAGCCCACGCTGACCATGCTCCCAAGCCAGACTAGTCCCACTTGCCTGCATTTGGCCAATGTCCCTCTGACCCTTTCCTATTCATGTACTGATCCAAATATCTATTAAATGTTGTAACTGTACCTGCATCCACCACTTCCTCTGGCAGTTCATTCCACATCTGAACCACTTACTGTGTAAAAAAAAAAGTTGTCCATCAAGTCCTTTTAAAATCTTTTTCCTCTCACTTTAAAAAATATGCCGTCTCGTTGTGAACTCCCACACCCTCGGAAATTGACCCTTGCTATTCACCTTATCTATGCCTCTCATGGTTTCATAAACCTCTATAAGGCCATTCAAGGCTACTCTTAATTGTTTGTGGCTGCAATCAATTGGTATCAGAGGAAAACTGTCCGCTGGTTGAAGTCATACCTGACACATAGGAAGATGGTTGTCGATGTTGGAGGTCAGTCAGCTTAGCTCCAGCACATTTGTACAGGAGTTCTTCAGGGTAGAGTCCTTGGCCCAACCATCTTCAGTTACTTATCAATGATCTTCCCTCTATCATAATGTCAGAAATGGGGATGTTTGCTGATGATTACGCGATGTTCAGCACCAATTGTGGTACCTCAGATATTGAATTAGTTCCTGCTTAAATGCAACAAGACCTGGCAATATCCAGGCTTGGCTGAAAAGTGGATAATAATATTCACAGCGCACACAGTCAGGCAATTACCATCTTCAGTAAGAGACAATTTAACCACTGCCCCTTCACAGTCAATGGTGTTACTATCACTGAATCCTGAGGGTTACCATTGACCAGAAACTCAATTGTACTTGCCACATAAACTCAGTGGCTCCAAGAGCAGGTCAGAGGCTTGGAATTTACCAAAGATCCTTAGACAGCACCTTCCAAAACCACCACCACCTCCCACACGTCTGCTGCATTTATCCTTCGCGGTGGAACAATGTTATCTGCAAGTGCCTCATACCATTGTGACTTGGAAATAAATCTTCATTACTTCAGTGTTACTTGGTCAAAAACCTGGATTTCCTCTGTAAGGGCTCTATGGGTCTACCTACAGCACATAAACTGCAGCATTTTAAGACAGCTCACCACCAGCTTCTCAGGGGCAACTAAGAAGATCCCACAGCAACTCCCTTATTCCAAGAAAAAAAACTAAAAGTTAAAATATTAATGAATGGGGATCGATGGATTGAGTTGTGTTGCTGTATTCTCAGAAACTCCATTGTGTGTGTGACCAGGATGGTGAAGCACCTGGTATTTTTATATTCAATTCAGATGAGAATAAGTAATGTAACAGTGAGGACAAAATATAATTAACAGTATTGTCACTGTGGTTCGGACCCTGTCCACAGCTGAACAACTCACCTACCTGCCCAGTGAGATACCTTGTCAAAAGCTTTTAAGAAAATCAATGAATAAGGAAGAGTTATAACAATTTGCAACAATTGGTGAAACTTAAGAAAATACATTTACATTCAAAAGGCCAATATAAATACCTTTCTTGGCAATCACTTCAGACAGATAGAAGCTTAAATAACAATAGCTGATGAAATTCAAAGGTGTATCTGCAACTGTACTTGGCACCGGAACAGAATTTTCTGAAGGGGCCTCTGAAATTCACATGTATTTACTTTACATTTTTGAACCCGAGAATAAATGAATGACAAAACTGTGGCCATCACAATGTTGCAAATACAAGACTATCCACTTTGGAAGTAAAAGGATAGAACAGGATACATTCTAAATGGTGAAAACCCAGAAGCACAGTACAAAGGGATATGGGTTGTTGGCAGATAGATTGTTAACATGAAATAAACAAATACAAAAAACAATCAAAAAGGCTAATGGAATAATGACCTTTATATCCAGAGGGCAGGAATACAGGGTAGGCGAAGTCATACTTCTGCTGTACAAAGCTCTGTTAAAATCATATCGGAGTCATATAAACAGTTCAGGTATGACACCTGAAGTAGGATTTTTATCCTTGATGGGAGTAGAAGGAAGTTTCATCAGAACGTATGTGGACCCCGAGGATTCCATTAGAAAGAGAGGTTACGCAAACTCGGTTTGCATTCCCTCTCAAAGCTGCGTTCCCTGGAATTTAGTTGGTTAAGGGGATGCTTTGATTCAAGATAGGATAGGTAGAGATAGAGATAGATTTCTGCTGTTTGAAGACTCCAGGATGAGGGGTCACAGTCTAAAGATTGGAGCTATTTCTTTCAGTAGTGAAATTCAGAAACACTCATACAAACACGTTCCGGTATTGGGGGCTCACCCGCTAGCTGGAGAGCTAGTGAGAGATCCATGCTATTTTTTTTGGCAAGACCCACCAAATCACACACATTGATCGGGGACAAGGCCTTCCTCTGGAATCGAGTGTGAGGGTGGAAGTGCTGCCAACCAATAGGAGGCTCGCAGCTCTTACCTTCAGCAGCTCCACTGGCCATGGCTACTACCCGAAGAATACCCTCCAGAATCCCAGGATTGTGGAGAACCCAGACTGCAGGTAAGCAATTTAAGAGTGGGGTCACAGGAGATGTGAGCAGGAGAAAGATCAGGGGATCTCCCATCAAGATCCCATGCTTCTTATGTCCAGCCCTTAAGTGAGGCCCTGATTACCTTTAATTGAGTTGATGCCCCCATGCCCCATCACATACTGTAATGATAAGTGATCTGCACAGTTTCACTCATTGATCACAGCACGTGGGGACAGGTTCATTTGGGGATAGATTCATCCCATTGATGGGTCTTAAGGGCCTCAATTGGTGGTGGGGTGGGAAGGGCCATCCACGGGCCATCCCACCTAGAACTGTAGCCTGGTGGACATGGGAAGCAACGAGGTTCAACCACACCACCACTACGTCTAAATAAAGGCCCCTTCTGCTCAGAACAGTGGTGCTACAGCTAATAGTACACTTGGGTCTTCACCTTTGAGGTCCCTGCACAGCAGCAGCTTCTGGAAACAGAAGTCAATGTGGTCAGTGTGCATGGAACCTCCCAGTGGCTGTGCAGGCATGCAGCTTTGAGAAAACATTGGGTGGCAGGGTGTGGGTGTAGGGGACAGGGCAGAGGTTGCAGTTCTCAGAGGCAATGTCTGGTCCTCCTTTGAAAGAGGGACCTATATCCCTACTGTTCCCCAATCCCTAACAGTGTTTGCTGATTCGTCTCCCTGTAGAGGACCCAGTTTGCTGCTGATTATATATCAGTGAAAGTGGGCTGAGGCCCTCAACTGAGCACTAATTTCCCACTGGACAGCCTCAATTGAAATACTGTCAGGAAGGTTGCCCACTTATCTCCTCACACCAGATGAATTTGAACGATCACAAGAAATAGCTGCAGGTCTAGATCATGTGACATTTCAAGCCTGTTTCATCATTGGTTATGACTGTGGCTGATCTCAGGCCTCACATCCACTTTCCTACATGCTCCTTATATCCCATGATTCCCCAGGAGACTAAAAATCTACCCCCTATCTTAAATATAGCCAACAATGGAGAAATCACAACCTCTGGAGGCACAACCCAATTTCCCCTGCTTGTTCAAAAAAACCATCCCAAATTCATTTCTGGATGAGAGAAGGAACATTAAATTTGGTCATATTTCTTTTGCAAATGGAATTCTTTTTTCAAAAATGTATATTAATTAACATAATTGCAGGCTTTTGAGTATAGTTTGCTCCACCCACTTGCAAAGAAGCAGAGATGTTCACCACTTCAACTTCAGTTCATCACACAAACATTTTGTATTGCTAAATGTAAATTTGTATTATAAATATATTAAAGAATGTTAAAGTTTGTTTATAAATTGACAGATATGATTGTGCAAATTATACTACTTTGTTCTTGAGCAGAGCTGCATTGATCATTTGCTTTCTCTTTTAAAAAGGTAACAGCGGTTTCCAGATCGAAAGGACCAATAATGGCATAAAAAAAGATCCATCAGTGTTAAGAATTTAAGAACATATCTACAGATGTCAAAGCCTTGTTTTTAACATTTTTAGGACATGTGTTAGCAAAGGTCAAGTTGTCAAGGAGGGGACAAATGGAAGCTACCATTAAAGTGGTTGCAAGCACTTTTTTTCTGATGTAAAAAGACCTCAAAAACTCACTGAGGCTGAGCATCATTGTTTCTAACATGGAATTGAGAAGATAAATTTTTCTGAGTTGCTGTTTCAAGTGGGCAAGGAGACAGAGTTGAAATTGAAGCAGGGGGGCAACTAAATTTTCACTAAAATAAATTGGTGAAAAATTAGTGCTTGGTTTCTGAATGTCAAGAGATAAAATACCTATGGGCTGGGGTTGGCAATAAACAAAATTGAACTTTGGCAACATTTGTCAATGGCGGCAGCCCTGCTACTTGAATTTGAGACAATTTTGAAATGATAAACTGATGGTAGCTGGGAAAACATTGGTTTATATGCAGAAAATAGGGAGGGGGATGGTGTAGGGAGTAAACAATAGGATGAAGAATAGAACCTGAAGACAGAGAAGAACCCTACGGCCCTCCGGACTCAAGATTGAGTTCAATAATTTTAGGGCCTAAACTCTTCCATGTCCCAGCCTCCTACCCCACACACCAGGTCTTGTTGCCACATAGTCTGCCACCACACACTACCTATTGTTTGTCACTAACAGACCCCATTAACAACTATTCACACTCCTAGCCAGATCGTTATCACCTCCTTTGCTGTTGCTGTTCTCTCTCTTCCGGCTCTATCCTTTATCCTATCATTTACTCCCTACCCCACCCCCTCCCTATTTTCTGCATATAAACCAACATTTTCCCAGCTACCATCAGTTCTGAGGAAGGGTCACCAGACCTGAAACATTAACTCTGATGGTTTCTTTACAGATGCTACCAGACCTACTGAGCATTTTTGTTCCTGATTTACAGCATCCATAGTTCTTTCGGTTTTTAAAAGGCCAACCAAAATGGACAAGCAAAATGTCTTAATAACTGAGACAAGAAGGGAATGTTTGAGTCATTGTAAAAATATTATAAGAATACTTATTCAACAGCAAAGTTCTACTGAACTCATAATGAGGTAGAATGGCAAATAATGGTATGCACCATTTAGAATAAAAGGTAATGACAGGAAAAAATATGGCAGCATATTTAAGTGAGAATGAGCAAAGTGTGTTAAGAATTGTAAATTCTCTTGAAGATATTTGCAATGTTGCCCATGAACATTTACGAAAATGACTTATAATTGGAGTCAAGCAATAAATTTCAGAAACAGACAACAACTTGAATGTTTTCAAAAGATCACCTAAAGGTCTACAAGTAGCTACTATTGATTGGCATATATGGCATGATTTTGGGATATTGATATAAAGGTATCGATTTAATTTGTTACAACTAAGGAAACTAAACATACATAATTGTATCAAAGACAGAAGTTGCT
>NC_063336.1:56716573-56749839 GCF_021869965.1 Rhincodon typus
GAAGGGTCTAGGCCCGAAGCGTCAGCCTTCCTGCTCCTCTGATGCTGTTTGGCCTGCTGTGTTCATCCAGCTCTACACCTTGTTATCTCATACACAGCTTCAGAGATAGTTTGGTTGTCTTTTGCTGAGCCCATGCTTTACATCTCCATACATTGGGTTTACAGTGAAGTGGCTGATAAAGGATCAACAGAAAATATTGCTGGAAGATTGTAATAAAGATCTCAATATTCATTCATTGAGACATTCATTTATTGAGCGAATTTTGATATGATCAAAACCACCAACTGTTGTAATTGACTTTTACCATTTTCTGAACCATTCAGTATGCTATAGGTTATAACTGACATTTTGCCTAGTTATTGACAAGAATTTTTTGTGGAGATTAACCATCTTTCAAAAATACACATGCATTGTAAATATGTTTTTTTTACTGCAATTATGTTTTTTAAATACTCAAATGTCACAGTGATTGTATTTAAAGTTTCCCAAGAGACATTAAAAAACAACTTTCCTACAAAGTGGATTCCAAATAGTAATTTTATTATCAAATCAAATATACATTCAATGACAGTAATTATAAATAATTATCTGAATGCTCTGCTTAAATGGTTTAAATAAGACTGAACAATGGTATGTAAAATGTCCTAGCTAAATAACGTGTGGTAGAATTACTTATCTTTCGACAGTGCATTTAAAAATATTTCTGAATGGGAATTGTAATGGTTACAATGCTAGAACACAGGTTATGAGAGCTGATTAAAGTGATGATTTTAACTCTGGGAGTTAGAACTGTTTTCCCCTGGACAAAATACAACAGAAACCTGAACAATGTGGGCTATGTGCAGGACTTGTGTGATGAGGCTGGCCATGCTTACCTTGATGGGAGCAATTCGCTGCATCTTTCAAACAAGTCTGGGTGTTGAGGCCAGATTCTCGCTCGGGAGTAGGGGGTTGCTGATTGAAGTGAAATGTTGCTCAGCTCATTAATATGCAGGTTCCCATCCCATCAACAATTGTGAGCAAACCAGATGTTGAGAATTCTTGACATGGAAGTCAGAGCAGGTACCTGGTGACTTCAGCTTGCTGCTATCTGTGAAAAACCTCCATGTTTCTAATCGTGCAACACGTTCACCATGCAGTTGTACCCTATACCCATGGTCATTGCCATCCAATATTTGTCACAGGATCCTAATAGTACCTTGCTGATTTAAGTAGGACACTTAGGAAGGTCAGACCTGCATTGCAGTGCACACTGGTAATTAGCATTGAATTTCTGTTGCAAGATCAGTTTGCATGCAGCGTCAGGCACCCAACTCTCAGACTGGACAAGGCTGCATCGCAGGGCTGTTTGCTTGCTTTCTTTCTTAATGCCTACCTGCACGCTTGCAGCATCCATGCCTTGCCTTGCCATGTGTTGCCATGCCATGTCTGTTAGGAAAAAGGGCAAGGTGCTAGATGCTGAGGAACCGGAGAAATGGGAGGAGTTTTATTTGAACACTTTTACTGCCACCAAATAAAAGCTCATGTTTAAAGATGTCACATTGCTTACCTGTATGTGATGTTCCCCTACAGGACAATGACAAGATATGAGTCTATAATGCACACTAGGAACAGCATAGCAGTGACTTCCAGAAGGTATTTAGATGGGATATAGTTAAAGATAGTTAACTATGCAGCTTGGTAATTAAGCAGTGAATAGGGTGAGAGATTGAGTTGTGTTCAAGAGGGACTGTCAGCTTATGTGCCATAAGACTGCTGTGCCATTATGTTGTTGGTGAGGGACAAGATAGGATTGCCAAAGCTTGACCACGTGCACAGTGGTCTTTTAAAACTGCATGGATGTCTGGTCATTTGGTGGATGTCTGTTGGATGGTGAGTTGTTCTGAGAATGGTACATGGTAAGACTAGGCTAGAATTGGACAAGAGGGATCCCCTGGGGCCAGGTAGGTAGCTGGTGAGGCAATTTTGGTAAGAAATGGCAAGAGGTCTTGCTATAATTCATTCTGTGAGACCCTCCAGAAAAACTCAATTAAACAAAAAACCCATAAGATTCAGCCCTTTGCTTCACATAACCTCCGAAAGAGTATGAGAGAAAGTTACCTCAAAGCAAGATGCTCCATGCATTTCAAAAGAAAAGAGTAAGTAAAGTGAAATGTTGGTCATCTAACAAGTGAAAATGTGACAATAGCAAATAAAAAAGGAAATGCTAAATTAAATGAATAACTATATTGCTTCCCTATTCACTGTAGAGAATACAAATAACATTCCAACAGTGGCTGTAAATCAGATGTGGAAGAGAAAGAGAAACTTTGTGAAATTTCAGTCAACAGGGAAGCAGTACAGAGCAAATTGATGAAGGTATGGGCTAATGAGGCAGTAGATGCAATGATGTTAAATTTCCAGAAGGTGCTAAAATCTGGAAAGGTTTCATCAGACTGGAAAATAGCTAAGATGTGTTCTCTACTCAAGCATGGAAGGAGGCAGGAAAATATAATTCAGTTAGATTAATGTCTGTCATGGGGAATGTGTTAGAATTGATCATTAAGGAGTTTATAGCTCTGCACATGTAAAATCTCAGGGTAATTGGAAAGAGCCATGGTTTGTCAAAGGGAAATCATTTTAAAGCAATTTGTGGGAGTTCTTAGAAGTAATAGCATGCATTGTGGTTAAAGGGGAGCCTTTAGATGTACTCACCTGGTTCACCAATATGTTTTCAGGATGGAGATCTTGTGTCCTATGCTCTACCCAACGTGTGATTCCAGATGTGGGCTTTTCCCAACTATCAACAATGGTTTTATAGCCCTCAGTAGATTCATAATTCCAGGTATTTTTTATTGAATTCAAATTCTACCATCTGCCATGGTGGGATTCAAACCTGGGTCCCCAGAACATTAGTTAGCTGAGTTTCTGGATTAATAGTCTAGCAATAATACTACTGGGCCATCACCTCCCTCACTTCTCAAAGAGCTTGTGCATTTTTAGCCTCCTTATATAAACAGGGATTTAAATATTGGAGATGGCTCAGAGGACCGTTACTAGATGGACAGCTGGAATGCGTAGGCTGCCTTATGAGGAAATGTTGGATGGGCTGGGCTTGTTTGGCTTGTTTCCACCACAATTCAGAAGCATGAAAATCACTTGATTAAAGTATATAAGAATGTCGATGGTCTTGACTAAGTGCAATGGAAATGACGTTTTCTCTTGTGGGTAATCCCAGAACTAGAGGGCACTGTTTAAAAATTAAAAGACATCCTTTTAGGAGAAAGGTGAGGAGATTTCTTTTACTTTGAGGGTTGTGCGACTTCAGAACGCTCTGTCACTGAAGGCAGTGGATGTGGGGTCATTGAATATTTTTAAGGTGGAGACAGATAAATTCTTGTTAGGCAGGCAAGTAAAAGGTTATCTGGGGTAGATAGGGACATGGAATTCATAACACAAGGAGATCAGCCAGGATCTTATTGATTGCATGAACAGGTTTGAGGGGCTGAATGGCCTACTATGGTTCCTAATTCATATATTTGTAAATTCAAGGGCATTTTGGGATGGGTGATAAATGTAATTTTTAAGCAATGCTCAGATCCAAGCAGGGACAAAACAATTTTCATTTTCAATTCAATCATTTGAAGCAGGTGCTCCTCAAGAATTAATATACTCAAGGATTTCAGTAGGCTCGAGAAATTGATGAATGATACAATTCATTGTGGAGAAATGGAAATGGTTTGTGTGTGAAGATGTGTTGGCAGTTGCTGGGAGAATGTACAATGCACAGGGTCTGCTGCGTAACATTGTAAGTTCTGCAATATGACTGATAATTTTTTTTAGTCTGATTCCAATTCTGGGAAGTGCACTTTCACCGTACTAAATGGGACAGATTACAAACAGATCTAGTGACTCAAGACTGGGCATCCATGAGGCACTGTGGACCTTCAACAGCAGCAAAATTGCATTCCAGCACAATCTGCAATCTCATGGGCTGGCCATATCCCGTGTCTGCATGCTAAATGTTAAATGCAGCATGCCATAGAAATGTCTAAGAAACCCAACAATAAAAGAATCAGGCTAAAATTCTACAGTCCTGTTGCATCTAATAATGAATGCCAGTGGATGGTTAAATAATGTTTGAGAGAAGGAGGTTCCATGAACATCCTCAATTATTGCGGGAGCTGAGAAAGAAAGGCAAGCCTGAAGCATTTGCAACCTTCACCAGCCATTATACTGCCTATAAATTGAGACAATTTATTTCTCCAAGTTACATTTTTGCAGGAATTAAAATATCTTCCACCTCAATAACAGAGAGAATTTGTATTTACTTTGATGTAGATAATAGTCACCCACCCAGTAACTTTGCCAGGTTGACATCTCATTTTATGTATGCCAGGTACTTCTTTTATATTTCTTATTGAACCACTGTTAGCCCCTTGGTATGAGGGTTATAGTACTAGTAGTGTGAGGAATATGCCAAGTCATGAGGGTACCAGGTAACCTCATGACCTGAGATAGAATATAATTCTGCTTCTGATAGCTGTATTTTATTTTTCTACAGCTGAACACAATGGGATTGATAAGCTCAAATGTGGGTTCTTTATTCATGAGGCATACCTACAAGATATTGATAACACTTACTTGGATGACTACTGCAGGCTGTTTATCATGTGATACCTTATATCATTTCGTATCTAGTGATGCACAAAGATCATGGTGACACCTCCTTATATGTGTAACAAAACACTGAACCGCTATATTTGTTCTGATTTTACTGTTGCTGATATGCTGATCCATCTTTTCCATTAGATTCAACTGTTCCAGTGTTGACCTGGACAACCTCTTAACTTTCACTTACTGTAAACTTGGGCTCATCCAAAACACTCGTAATCTAATTGGAACAAAGTCCCTTTCATTTGTCACCTCTGTGCTCCCTGACTTACTTTGCCTCCAGTGCCTTGATTTAAAAATGATCATTCTTGGATTAAAGAACTTTCATAACAAGCTGTTCCCTAGCTCGCTAATCTCTGCCAGTCGTACAAGTCTCTGAGATCTGTACTACCCAAAGTCTGGCTTCTTGCCCATTCCCTGCCTTAATCACTCTACCATTGGCACCCTGCCTTTTCTGTAGAAAACTGTATCTCAACCCAAATTATCTAAGCCTCTCTTTTGCTTTTAGGCTACTCCCTAAAAACCAATGTTTTTGCCAAATTATTAACTACCTGCCTTAATACATCCTTTCGGTTGATAAACTTTGGTTTGATAAAATATGCTGTATTAATTTAGTTTAATTTAATTTGAGCCTTTCATATCATGAAAGTTCCTCAGGTGCTTCACAGGTTGTTATGAATCTAAATTTGACATTGAGACACTTAAGGAGATATTGGATCAGATAACCGGAAGGTTGCTGAAAGAAATAGGTTTTAAGAAATGTCTTAAAGCAAAAAGGCAGCTTGAGAGGCAGAGAGGCACTGAGCACTTTCCACGCTGGTGGGGTCAAGGTAGCTGAAGATATAGTCTCTAATATTTGAGCTAATAACATCAGAGAGGCTCTAGTGACAAGAATAAGCTAGTACAGAAATCAAGGAGCATTGTGGATTTGGAGGAGATTACAGAGGAAGTGAGAAATGAGAAACAGAGAAAATTGAAACTGGATTGAGAATCTTTAACTCGCCACATAAACACAGTGGCTACAAGAGCAGGTCAAAGGCTGGGAATACTGCAGTGAGTAACTCACGTCCTGACTCCCCAGAGGAGTCCAAAATTAGAGGACATCGGTTTAAGGTGAGAGGGGAAACATTTAAAAGGGACCTAAGAGGCAACCTTTTCATGCAGACGGTGCTGCATTTATGGAATGAGCTGCCAGAAGAAGTGGTGGAGTCCAGTACAGTTACAACATTTAAAAGGCAGTTGTATGGATATGTGAATAGGAAGGTTTTAGGGGGATTTGGGCCAAATGCTGGCAAATGGAACAAGATTAATTTAGGCTATCTGGTTGGCATGGACGAGTTGGACCAAAGGGTCTGTTTCCATGTTGTACAACTCTATGACTATCTACAAGGCACACATCAGGAGTGTGATGGAATCCTTCCCACTTGCCTAGATGGGTGCAGCTCCAACACTCAGGAAGCTTGACACCATCCAGGACAATGCAGCCGGCTTGATTGGCACCATATCCACAAGCTTCCACTCCCTCTACCACCGACGTTCATTTAGCAGCAGTGTGCACCATCTAAAAATGCATGGCAGAAATTCACCAAAGATCCTTAGACAGCACTTTCCAAACCCATGATCACTTCCACTTAGAAGGACAAGGACAGAAGATACATGGGAAAACTATCATCTTCAAGTTCTCCTCCAAGCTATCACTATCCTGACTAGGAAAAATCTCACCATCCCTTCACTGTAGATGCATCAAAATCCTGGAATTTCATCCCTAATGGCATTGTGGGTCAACACACAGCATGTGGCATGCAACAGTTCAAGAACACAGCTCACCAAGAGCAAGTAGAGACAGGCAATAAATGCTGCCAGTCAGCAATGCCCAACATCCCAGAAATGAATAAAAACAATGGTACTGCTTAACAAAGAGCCAAGGGTGATCAACGAAGACAGAAGTGGTTATTGAATGTATTGGATGACCTCAAATATATTGAGGCAGAATGTGGGAGACCAACCAGGAGTCTATCGGATTCATTAAGCTGAGAGGTGACAAAGGCACAGATGATGGTTTTGCCAGTAGTTGAGCTGAGGCAGATTCAATGACAGATGGTATGCTAAAAGTAGAATTCAACACTTGTAGTAATAACCATATGATTAGAAGCCCTGTGTCAGACTTACCTAAGATAATGGCTAGGGAATGCAGCCTTCTGATGGTCATTGAGTCCTGTGAATTTGGAGGAAATTTCTGTTCAACCTGTTATTGCATGTTGCATAAATGTCCCAGCTTAGAGGCTGTGGAGGAGCTGAGAGAGATAGTGATAAACTGGATTACACTAACATGAATGCCACCAGCAGAGTACAGTACAAACTAACAAGATGATGGTCGAGAGAGATTTGAGGAGGATGGTATGATCAAGTGTGTCAGTGCTTAAAGACAGGTCAGGAAGTATTAGAAGGTAAAGTTTACAGAAGGATATCATTTGTGACATTGGCAAGAACAATTATGACACCCTGGCAGGGGCAGAAACCTGACTGGATGGATTTGTCTGTGGAAATGTTTGGAGATTTGGAAATTGTTTGGGAGTTGGCATCACATTCAATAACTTTGAAGAGGAAAGGAAGGTTAAAGATGGAGATAGTAATTTATAAAAGTGAAGACTTCGGGGGTTAGTACCTTCAGGAGTAGGGTGATGGTAACAGATTTGATGAGGAAAATGACAATACCTGAAAAGAGAAAGTCATAAACTATGTCATATAAGGCAACTGTGAACTACCTTGGACATTTTGTGACATTAAAGATGTTTTAAAAATCCAAGTCATTGTGTGTGTTGCAGGAGGCAAATGGCAGTGACTTTAGCAAAAACCTTTCTCCAATTTGTCCTCTCACCACAGAACAGGGCTCGGGTAAAAACGGCTCTGTGTCTTTTCACTTTCATGCAGTGAGCTGATGCTCCAGTGCTGGTAAAAAGCTCACTTCATTTTCCATTAGTTTCAACGAACCAAAATCAATGTGAAATAATTTTGTTATAGGCATCAATTCTGGCCCTTCGAAACAATTGACTTGATGAAGTAGAGCTTTAAAGGATGAGGTATCAGAATTACCCATCTATCCCTGGTTTATCTGAATCAGTCTGACTGAAAATAAAACCAATTCAGTGGTTGATGCCATTATCATATTACCCTGTTGAATTCAGAAAATAAAAGTGGCCTTTTATCTCTCTGATGTGACTGTAAACTGATTGATAGTGCATGGAGCAGAAGAGGCAGAGAAATTTCCCTGATTCCTAGCTGCCTGATACATGACTCAGCTGGGCTTTCTGCATTCTCTCAATTTCTGGCCTAAATATTGCTAACTTATGTGGGCATTACTTAATCTATCAATCATCAGTTTGCAAGGAGAAAGTTTTAAATCTGGAAACAATGCAAAATGTGCAGATGTTCAGCATATTCCTGATAGAAACTTGCAATAACATACAGGAATTTAGAGCAATTTACAGCTCCAAGAAACAGTAGCACACGATTGTAACAGGACATTGCATGATTTTCTGTCCAATCATTGACATTGTGAATAAATCATGGTGTATATGTGGTATGCCCTTAACAGATAAAAAAGACAAAGGACAGGTTTGTGTTTTTAAGCAGTTCAAATTGAACGATATTCTATACATCATTTTCCTTAGGCAAATGCTCCTAGCTCACACTGATCTCTTCCTGTCTTATATACTTAGCTGTCACAAAACACAGAATAAATCAATTGCTAAATATTTCAGTGTGTTTTGGATTATTTTACTTACTCATTCACTGGATATTGCATTGTTAGGGACAGTAATTGTTACCCATCCCTACCTGCCCTTGAGAAGGATATGCATGCTGCCCTCTTGAACTGTTGCATTCTTTCTTGTGTAGGTCCTGTTTCAATGCTGTTCCCTGGAGACGTGAATGATTTTAAGCTGCGATAACAAAGGAACAGGAAGTAGCTGATGAAGGAAGCTTGGCGAGCTGCTGTAATGTACCTTGTAGATGGCACATGCTATTGCCAATTTGCATCATTCTTGGAGGGAGTGAATATTAATACAAATATATAAACTAGGAGCAGGATTAGGTCATTCTGCCCCTCGAGTTTGCTCTGCCATTCTATTACATTTTAGTTGATCTGATTACTCAATATTCCCAACTACCTGCAAAAGCTTTCACCCCTTGTTTATTAGGAATCCATCTATTTCTGACTTAAATGCTTTCAAAGACTTTACATCCATCACCTTTCAAAGTAGAAAGTCCCAAAAACTCACTGGCTGCTGTGGGAAAACATTTTGACTCCTCTCTGCCTTAAATAGGCAATGCCATTACAGAGACACAAATACAGTACAGGTAAAAGGCACATGTGAACACTACATGCTACATATCTTAGGCATTAACCCACTGAGGGTAGTCCAAATCCTGGCCCTATGCACTCTTGATCGCATCATGCAACATCAGGAATCAATCCCATTAATGACTGTGATGCATGTTGCAGCCTAGAAAGATTCACCCCACTTGTAAAAGTAGCAAGCACCTTCCGAATTCCCATATCCTGCGCATGGCGTAGGAGCTGCTCACTTCACACTTTAGATCATAAAACCTCGTATAGGGCTAAGGATGATGAGGCTCCATACTTTCGGTCTTACAGTTACAACAAGTCAAATGTCCACTCACACAGCTGATGATGAAAAGAGAACATGTGTTAACAAATGTGAGAATCTATTTACAATTTGTGTCATTTCCCATCTACATGTCCCCAGAATGTCGCCTTCTTTCTTTTCCTTCTTTTACGTATCGATACAGTCCCTGAGTCTGCAGCTGGGGATGGGGACTGGTGGTGGAAGGGTCCGTCCTGTGGTTGAGTCCATTGACTTTGGAGTTTTGATTGGGTGACTGAGTACTTTCGTGTCTAGTAGGGCCATGCATGCTGAGCGCATCCTGCCTAGAGATATGTTCACCTTCCCTGGCTCCATTCCCACAAGGAGGTAGGAAGGGTACAGTGAAAGGCCTGGGTAGCTTGGGGTTCTAGTATGTGCTTTCCATTCCATCTGGATGCCTACTGGCACTGCCCTGTCTCTTTGTGAGGAACGGGCACCTAGCATGAGGTTACAGTCTCTCTTCCCTCATTCTTTTCTCTTGGTGCTGAGCTCCAATGGCTAGAGAAATGGAGTGCATATGTTTTGACACTGCTGGACCTGGCTGCCCATGGTAGTCACTAACCAGAACTTCTAAATGGCCAACAGCACGGGGTCCTCTCCTGCCTGGAGCTGAGCTGCTGTTTGCTCAGTGACCTGATGCATTTCTTCCTTGGCCAACTTAGCAGAGATGTGGCAGTGATATGCTCACCAGAAGGTGATCTTGCCTACAATCTAGCTAACGTACTCACTGAGGTATCTGTATCTGAACTGCTGGAATGACAGGAGGAAAATTTGCCAGTCTGAGTGATCCATGTTTTCTTCCACAGAGGAGGAGGAAATGTCTTGTCAATCTGGCCTCTTGGCTGCTGAGACTATGCTGATGTCATTGATGGCTGGAGGAGAGAAAACAAAGAGAAAGTCCCACGAACAAGTGGTGGAGGTTTGGGCATGTTAAGATTGCACTCATAGCAATTACAGCATTTACAACTCAATGGACAATGTTTCTTACTTAGTTGCCAGGACATGGAAGTTTTGGCATCTCCACAGGGAAGGTTTCAATACTTGATGGCAAGCTGCAGGATCCTTTCTTGGTAGAAGGTGAATGTTGGGTGCCCCATCACAAGTGTTGGCTCTCTATTGTAATGTAGACAATCTTCTCCTGGGGTGACAGACATATTGAGTGAGATGAAAGTGAGTGGCACATTTTGTGCTGGTGCAGGTGGCAGAAAATATTAAGGTGTCTCGAGTGAGTAAGTTGAGAAGCCATGCATGTTCAGTTTTGTGGGGTGGCTGTGTAGGTTAGAATGGGTGAGGGAAAATGTTTCATGTGATAGTGACAGTGGTAGAGCAAGAATCTTGTGTGAGGTGGATGCAGTAGCAGAGTTAGAGTGAGTGTGCCGTAGCAGAGAGAAGCTGGTGGCACTTACCTCAGAAGAGTGAGAAAGTTGTTGTCCTTTTTCCTATATTGCTGGGATTTTCTCTGGGCCGCAATGGAGATTGATCTGACCTGGGTATCAACCTCAGACCAGGCTAGTGTGGCCCTCCTCTGCAATACATCATCTGTCAGGATTCCAGGTCTTTTTCCACAAAGCTGGGCACCAATTTTCCCTTATCTGCCATGTCTGGGGCAAATGATGGGTACCATGTGGGGCAACTTTTTATGTATGGCACTGATGCCACAAAATCCCAGGATGTCCCTACAATAGCAAATACTTCACTTGTGACCCCAGGGAGGTTACAACAAGTGAAGGCATGATAGGGGCACGGTCTGTAGTAATGAGGAGAGTTTGAGAAGATAGGATAAGAAAATTCACTAGGCCTTGCAGAGAAAACCCCTCCATAAGCCTCACCAAAACTGACACTTTTCTAATTTCTGATAAGGTTCAATTCACTCTTTCCACATCCACCCAGTCAAGACCCCTCAGCGTTTCAATTTAGTCATCTCTTCCCCTTCTTAACCCCAGCAGATACAACTCTAGCCTTTCCTCATGTGATAACATGCCCATTCCAGCTTTAAGTCTTGTACAACTCTCAACTGCTCCCAACACATTTATAGTCTTCCTTTAATAGGGAAACCAATACTGTACTCAATACTCCAGATGTGGTCTCACCGATGTCCTGTATAACTCTACTCTTGCATTCAATTCCCCTTTTAAAAAAATTGTAACATTCTATTAACTAATGTATTTATTTGCCATACCTGCAATCTAACCTTTAGCGAATCAGGCACTAAGGCACTCAGATCCTTCTGAATCTCCACAATCTCTTACCAGTTAGGTAATGTGCATCTTTTTTTATTTTACCTGTCGACATTGACAATTTCATGTTTTTCCACATCATACTCCATTTGTCAGATCTTTCCCTACTCACCTAATCTATTGATATCTCAGACACAACTGTGAGATACTCCTTGTATGATGAGCTGGGGTTGAGATGACTCACCTTCAGAAACTACAGCCATCTTCATATGTTGTAGTTACGACTTCATCTGTAGACAATTACTCAACCCCACCCCAATACAAGCATTACATATTAAATGCAGCACTCTCATCTCAGTTCTGAAATTCAGCTCTTTTATTTATGTTCCAAATAGGCAGTAATGAGGTCTGGCTCCCAAGCAGAGCATTGGTTAATGGTTTATTGGTGAATAAATGTTGTTTCATAGCAATGTCAATAACATTATCCATCACTTTGCTGATGATTGAGAGTAGACTGATTGGTTGATTTTTGATCAGATTTTATTTCTCCTTTCTTGCATGAACAGGACATAGCCCTGAGTTTTCCACCTTCATGGGTAAGTGCCAGTGTTGCTGCTGTGCTGGATAGTTCAGCTAGAGGTGTGTTCAGTTCTACCGCACACATCTTAAGGAATAATGTGGTCGTATTCTCTGGTCCCATAGCTTTTTCCACGTTCAATGCATTCAGCTGCTTCTTTGTCACATACATTGAACTGATGTGGATTCTGTTGTGCTACAACTGAAGGAGGAGTCTGAATTGAATCATCCACTCAATATCCTGGATGAGAATAGTTACAAACACTAAACTGACTTACTGACAAAAACTAGGGTATCATGGTATGGAATTAATCCGTGTTAATTGCATACAGTTATATTTAAACAAGGGCATTCACTATGGATTTGCTTATATAAATGGGAATGGCCCTCCACTCAAATCACAGTCTTTCCTTTTGTTCCCCCTAACTCTCACCTCCTGTTCTACCCTGCCCCTAGACAAACCTATGATATATCCAACCTTGTAGTGATAAAAGGTCAAAAGCCTAGAACATTAACTCTGCTTTTCTTTCCACACATGCCAGACTTCCTGAAGTTTTCCTATTTTTTTTTTCACAGTTCTCACACAGTGTCATCTGTTCAGCCATGGCGAGCATTTCACTTCAGTGTCTTGCAGAGCACTCATTAATAGCTGTTAAAGTTACAAAGTTGAATGCCAATGAGGCTCAAGGTCTCATCGTATTTAATATATTTAAACTTCTAACTAACATCCTTGCAGCAGTGAAATAAAGTCAAACTACTGCAGTTTCTAGAAATCTGAAAATGCTAGGGAAACTGAGCAGGCCTGGCCAACAAGGTGCAGGGCTGGATGAACACAGCAGGCCAAGCAGCATCATAGGAGCAGAGAGGCTGACGTTTCGGGCCTAGACCCAGCATCTTTTGGTTGGAAACAGGGTTAATGTTTTGAGTCCAATATTGTTCAGAACTACTTGGAGCAGACTGTTTATTCAACATAACTGGGTGTGTTGGGAGTAGATTTGGCTCAGGAAACAGTTTTCTCAGGTTTTCGGCCCCTACCAGACGCAAACTGGCCCGTTTTTACCTCCAAACATTAATATTGAACCCGATATGTCAGATTTTGCCACTCTGTAGACCTTATGGATGAAATGTTGATATGCAGCAGCCACAAATCCCATACTCCTTGCACAAATATAGTCTACAGTCAGCAGCACTCACTCTTGTAGGGCTGTGGCAGTCATTACTTGTGGAGGACTAATGGCACAGTCTCTCTGATATGATGTTAAAAGGTTATAGAATTGGAGTTCCATGCTGTTTCAAGCCTCTTAGCTCTTATAGTTTTTGACATCAGCAGTAAGTAATATATTCTGTTCAGGAGGAACTATGATTTGTTGAGATTTCACTCCTGTGAAAAAAAATTGCAATGATTGCCATGAACAGAATACATCAGGCAGCACAATTTTATACAATCATTCTTTCATGCTTGAAATGCGATCATTTTTTTCCTTTTGATTTTTTTTTGCATAATGTACACTACATTATGGCTATTTTTCTGATGTATATATTAACGGATGAAAGGAAAGATGGTGAAGCAAAAAGAAGCCCATAAGAATTAGCATCTCAATGAACCAAGCTTTAGCATTTATAATGAAATGTTGGACAGGTATTTCAGCAGTTTTAATTTGTTGTGTTTCTTTACTTTACATATTTTGGGTTCACTGTTTCTAATATTGCATTATCCCTGTGAAGTATTGCTTCATATAATAATAGCTATCAATAGTGGTTGTTTTTGACCAGCGCACACATGATGAGCTGAAGGAATTTTCCTGTGCAGACAAAATACACTTCTTAAAGCGATAGTATGGTCACATCTGTAACTCTAATATAAGTCATATTCATGTAAATAGTTCCATTAATGCATGAACCTTTTTTTTACTCAACAGACCATAAAGGTTGATTTCCTAATCCATATTAGATCACGTTCATTCTGATGGTGGAACAGTCAGATGAATGTCTCTGTTCAGTCAAAGAACCATGAGTCAGAATAGCCACAAGTGCTCAGCTGCAGCTTATTCAGATTCACACGCAGCAAAATTCAATTTTGCTGGTAGCAGGAGCACCAGTGCACTTATAATTTTTGTGAGTTTTATTTGTTTTTAATGGAGGCACAATATTTATTCCTTTACTGCCAATGTTGATAAATTAAAGGGGAGGATAATATTGTACCTCTGCCTTTGGTCTGAAACATTAAAAATGTTTTATCTTGCATGAGATAATGTTTGATTTATTGATGTTTTTCAATCCAATGCGTATGTACTATTTTAGTGCTTCTATCTGATGTGCTATTTCACATATTGAAACATTGGTGAATGGTCCTTGAACAACCATCAGACGGCTTTAAAGTTAGTATTAAATAGATACTGTTATTTATAAAGCTATCACACATTCCAATTAAGATTTCTACTAACAATTTCTAAATCAACTTTTTACTTTGTTCAGACAAGTTTTAAAGTATTAACACCTTGAGGACAAATACTTCAAAAGAATACCCATAAAATGGTGAATGTGTTGTTGTGAATCAAGGTAACAGATGAAGTTTAACGTAGGGAAGTGTGAGTTTATTAACTTTGGTAGAATGAACAGAAAAGCAGCATTGTTTTGAAAAGAGTGAAACTTAGATATCCACAGAGACTTGGGTGTATTGGCACAAGGAACACAAAAAGTTAGCTTGCAAGGAAAACATGGAATTAGGAAAGCAAATGATGTGTAGGATTTAGTTGCAAGAGGTTCAGAGAGCAAGAATAAGGAGATCTTGCTATGGTTATATTTGGTTTTCCTGAGAACACACCTGAAATACTGTGTACAGTTTTGGTCTCTTTGTTCAGGTAAGGATAAATTTGATTAGAAAACAGCTCAGTGAAGATTCACTGGATTGATTCCTGGGCTGAGAAGGTTGTCCTGTGATGAGTGTCTGAACAGAGTGGACATATACTTGTAGACCTTAGAAGAATAAGGGGTGATTTTATTGAAAGATATATGCTTCTGAAGGGGCTCAACGGAGTAGACACAAGATAGTTGCCTTCCCTAGCTGGAAAATGGGGGAAGAGTGGCAGGATAAGGGATGATTATATAGTACTGAGTTACTCCTTAAATAAACAATAGTAATCTTATAAAGGCACATTAAACTTTGGAATTCTCTACCACAGGAGGATTGTTGAAAAATCTAACAAATTGTTCACAGTTTTATTGGCATACTTCTCAAGTGGTTGCGTCAAAGCTGTTGGATCGGTGGAACAAATCTGAACAGAAGAAAAGCTGGGTCTAAATGCTGATTGGGAAATGTGGAAACTTTGTAAATAATTGCATCTACTTACTTGAGATGTTTCTGAGTTTGGCAGCTTCTGATTGTTGTTCAAGTTGTCAATGATGAAATCCATGAAATAGTTACCTTGTCAAGTTGAAGCTGTGAAATTGTAAATAACCACTGGACTGAATGTTATTAACAAACCTGAAATATCTCATTTGAGGTGGGACAGTTTTAAAGTAATTCTTCAGAATAAAGGGGAAGAGAAGGGTCAAACTTATCCTCTCCTTTAATTTATTGTCAGTAAAGGTATAAAGATTATAACTCCATTAAAAACAAATAAAACCAATAGTAATTATAAATACATTAGTTCTTCCGCTGCTAGCAATGTTGCCTTTTGCTGTGTCAGAACTGAATAAGGTGCAGCTGAGCACTTGTAGATATTCTGATTCAGTTTTTCAAATAGATAGAGACACCTACTCAACTACCATGACAGTTGACCTAGGGCCAGAATGAGAAGGGTTATCATTGGCTGGAGAGGAAAAAAATGAATAATCAATTTTAAATAATGTAAAAAAGACCAGCAATAGCAACCTTATGAGAGAACATTAATTGGGCCTTCATACATTTTTTTTAAATTAATGCATATAGCTCCTCACAAAATCACATAAAAGTGAGCAATATCCCTTCATGAGCAGAACACTGCAGGGGGAATCTTCTGAAAATTATTCATAAATCTGTTCAAATAAAATAAAGAAAAATGCACATAGAGATATGGAAATGTGACTATGAACAAAGAATCTCCATAAGTTCAGCCATATTCAACGCATCCCTTTCAATATTACTGCCTCCAGCAGACAGAAACATTGATACAAAATTTGAACACACACAATTTTATAATCCAGTTTCCACACAGCAGTGCCGAAGCCTCTTCACTGTGGGTAGTCAGCATGCCTGCAGTGCAGAAACTTGACCTTGTGCTTTAAAGCAAGGTAAGCTCATTTGCATGAAATTGAGGGGCTCCTGGGGATAGCCCAGGATGCACAAGAACTCAGGCCAGGCATAACTTACCTTGCACCAGCAAACCTTAAGTAGATGCTGTTCACCTTTAAAAGTGTTATCCTCTTGAATAGATTAGAGACATGACTACAGCAAATGCTTACATCTGAGCAACTAGAACTTTAATGAAATGGTTTAATGATTCAGCTGGTGAGTTACAGGAGGCCATTTTATGCTTGATAAAAATGGTGCACATCATCAAATTTCTAGGACACAAATTTTCATTTATGTTTGGCAAAATATCAACCTTACATTTTAATATGGAATATGAAATCTGTCACAAATCTTAAAACCTTGATTCCAGCTCTAGATTTAAGAGAGGATTCCTTATTTATTGTAGTAAATTGATCTACTCCAGAAATATATATTTGGGCCTACCTGTATGTTCTGCACCATTTTGAAAAACTAGTAAAGGAAAGGTATGTCTGTTTGGGCTATGTTTACTCAAGCAGATATGGAAGGTAACAAATATTGTGGCAAATCTTCCCTGGCAAGGCTGCCATGACCTGAAATGAAATTAGTGATTAATTGTTACATTTTCCCATTACTACTTAAATGTGGTAACAATGCCATGGACTGGGATGGTTAGAATGTTAATACCATCTAAACTCCAATCATAAAGTTCATTGATCTCCGTGATCCAAAGCTACCCTAAACTCTCATGTTTATAAACTATTTGTTTACTAAACATTGGGCACTAAAGCAATGAAAATTTGTGAGGAACACTTGCTTTTTAGAATAAAAGCAATCAGACAGTTTGACGTTGCAGTAATGACATTTTTGGATTTTCTATTTGTGACCAATGCTGCTGATAGTTCATGGTGCAGTCATGATGTAGAAAATGGTTAGCAAATCATTCGTTGATGGACTATAAAATCATAATTATAGTATGTAGTACCCCACCATTCTATATTGTCTGTGTATTGGTAGTAGTATTGTGACATGCTGTACCTTGTTAGTTGTAACACACGGTGCAGTGCTAAAGAATAGTACAGCATCAACAATGGGAATAACTAAGAACCACAAAAGCACTTCATGCTGAAAATTGTAATGATGTCTAGTCTTGGGACCCATAAGTAGGAAATCAAAAATTGATACAAATTGTACTTTCCAAGCTGTGATATATGTTGTATCTACTTTAATATTTATTGTATTCCTTTTGGATTTGCATTTTGTACAGCTTTCGTGTCAAACATACATCTCCATGAATACTCACAACAGGTTAATTTACTTTTTGTCCTATTATTTTCACTGTATGAATAAAACAATCGTGTTCTCATGTTTTACTTTCTCAAGAACCAGTTAAATCATTTCCTGGTTGAATTTTGATTTCAATGAGCTATTAGCCTTCATTGAATTTCACCTTTTTGTCAAAATGTGATGCCTCTTATCTAATGAATTGATTCATGAACAAACCCTTCTCTTCAGTTTTAAAATGTTTTCTTTTAAAATAGCAGTTAGGTTTTATAAACTGTGCTGCTACTGTTTGAACATGACGTGAGTTGTGTTGTTAAATATAATACAGGATAGGGAATTGTATAATTGATCAATAAAATGGGGAATTTGTTTCTTAACACACAGCAGAGAAATGCCGAAATTAGCATAAAAGTCAAATTGCTGTTCTGGCATACTAATTTAGTGTTGTTGCATTTACAAATGTGACATGGTACTGATAGTCATAAACAGACTGCTACATAGTGTGGAACACACTTAGTGAATATTTTAGCATAGAAATGTAGTGGTCCCATGACCATTTTCTGGGTGCCAAATAGATGGTTACCAATATGATGGACAGGAAGTAAACACTCATTACCACCATAAAATGAATTGCTGTATATCAGTCTGAAAGGATCTGAAAGGGTTAATATTGAGGAATGCCATAAGCATCACCTAATGCGATGAAATCATCACGTAGACTTGTGGAAAGACAGCTTAGGATCTTGAAGGAATGAGAACTAACATCTAGTCCTCCTCAAAATCTCTGTAACAATGCCTGTCAAATCAATGTAACATGTAACTTGTTGTGAACATCCAATAAACTATGTCTTGTTAACTACAAGAGACTGTTCGAGTTAAATCAGAAGATAGTTTTCCTCAACCAGACTAAAGAAAGAAAGTGCCGTGTTCTCCTGAACTTAAAGAGGATGGTGACAGCAACCTTCATCATGAGCAGCAGTTTATTTGATGTAGTGAACTAGCAAAATACAAGATGGTAGGCAGCTTTGCAGATTGAATTTGACTGCTCAAACTACATGTTGACCACTAGTGTGAGGTCTTTAAGTTGCCTGTTCATAGAGCCCAATCAGCAGCAGAGAACATAGGCAAACAGGAGCAGGAGTAGGCTATTCAGCCTTTTGAACCTATTTCACCATTGTAGATCATGACTGATCATCTACTTAAAGCAATATGCCTGCGCTATTTCCCTTGATGTCATAAGTAACTAGAAATCTGCCAATTTCTGTCTAGAACTAACTTAATGATTGAGTCTTCACAACTCTCTGGACTAGGAAGTTCTAAAGGTTCACCATCCATTTGAGTGAAGAGGTTCCTGCCCATCTCAGTCCTGAATGACTTGTCTTCTATTCTGAGACTGTGTTCTCTGGTTCTTGACCTCACAACTAGGGGATATATTCTTTCTGCAACTACTCTGTCTTTTTAAGAAGCTTGTACATTTCTATGAGATGGCCTCTCAATTTCTCCTCAAAAACACCATTCCATGAATCAGTGTGGTGAACAGCCGCCACACCCCCCCATTCCGAGTATATTCAGAGGAAAGGACACCAGAAATCCACTCGGTACTGCTGGTGTGGTCTCACAACTTTCTACTCAATGGTAGCAAGATTTCTTTGCTCATGTGCTCAAATCCTTTTGCAAAATGGGCGAACGTACAGTTTGCCTTCTGACTTGCTGCTGCCCCTGTATGCTAGCTTTCAGTGAAGAAAGAATGAAAACACCATGTCTCTTTGGACATCACTACTTTCCCCTTTCTCAACACTTAAGAAATACTCTTAACGTATTTGCTCCGAACAAAAGTGAATAACCTTACACTTTTCCATCTTGCAGAAGAAACTCTTGCAGCAATTCTCATAAAAGATGCATACTCCAATGAGTGTTAGAAGCATTTCAGACCTGGTATGAGATGAGCTACAGATAGAAACTCGGCAATATCATGATGAAGGAGGATCTGTAACTCCAAAATACAAAATTCAATAAAGCTATTTTGTTAATGCTACAAATGATGTAGCATCATGTAGTGAACCAGTGCCAGACATGGAAAATCTTCCATTTTACCTATGAATGGTGAGAATTCTCAAATTTTAGCTGTGAAAGGTAGAACTCTTCCATTTTTACAGCAAGAAGATGGAAAAACTCCGTTAAATCACAAATAAATATCACTCCAGTATAATAACTGCACTGCTGTTACAGTGAAAGAAAAGTATTTTAAGCAAGCAAATATAAAACCAAATTGGACAGACATGACATCAGAAATAACATAGCTGGAAAGACTTAGTCTTAGAGATGGACTAAATGCAAAACAGAATTAGACATCTCTCAGAAAACAATTTTTGAGATACATAATAGTTTCTAAGTTTGATACTAAAACAGAAGAGGAACAAGTAAATGAACTGCTATACACAATTGGGGAAAGTAGCTGATGTCATACCTAACCAAAAGGCAAAAGAAGAAATAAATACTGTTGAAGTACTGAAAGCCTTTGATAATTACTTCAACCTCAGAACTAGTAAAATTTTTGAAAGAGTAATATCTAGTGTAAGTGTTCATTTTCCAAGAGAATCCATAGGTCATTCTTATTAATGATCTCAACAGATTAATGGATAAATGTGACCAAGGTGACTTCAAGTCAGAATTCATAGGAGACAGAACTCTTTCAGAATTAATTATGAGTTTTTATAAGATTTATTACAAAGCAATAATGAAGAGGTTCATCAGATTGTAAGTAAAACAAACATTGAAGAGCAACATCAAATGATCCTAGAAGGAAAAGATCAATTTTAGCATATAAGATCAGCAGAATCTATTGAATCCTTAAGGTAAAACAGAAAGACAGACAATACTCACAAGAAACCAATATATTGAGAAAGGTGGGCACCAGAAATCAGAAGTCTTTGTATTAACTGCAGCAAAGAAACTCACAGGCATTTACAATATATCAAGAGTTAATGCTTTATCTGTCACACAATTACACCTTCAAGATATATGCAGAAGTGGGAGACTGTTTCAAGAAAGAAAGAGCTTGAATAGCTACCCACACAATGAGTTCAGTGAGGTAGAACAGTTTAAAACAGAAGGAAAACCTAAAGTGTTCCAAGGGGAAATTGGTGGTTGGGCCTTGCATTTTGGCAAGCTGATATTTATGTCAATGGTCACCTCTCGAATTTCAAGTTAGGCATTGGGAGATTATCAGATAATGGTTAAGGAAATACTATCTATAGCTGACATCAGTACAACTACATGGTTCAAGAGGAATAACACTTAAGATTAAATGTAAGCTACAAGCATCTGTGCAATGACAAAGATTTCTCACTCTTGAGCAGGAAGGCTTATAGAATCATAGAATCCCTACGGTGTGGAAGCAGGCCATTCACCCCACCAAGTTCACATTGACCCTTGAGCACCCCACCCAGACCCACCCTTCTACCCTATCCCTGTAGCCTTGCATTTCCCATGGTTAACCCACCTAGCCTGCACATCTTTCGATACTATGGGCAATTAAGCATGGTCAATTCACCAAGTCTGCATATCTTTGGATTGTGGGAGGAAAGCAGAGCACCTGGAGGAAACCCATGCACACACGGGGAATATATGTCGGATAAAAACTGAAAGAACTGCGGATGCTGTAAATCAGGAACAAAAACAGAAGTTGCTGGAAAAGTTCAACGGGTCTGGCAGCATCTGTGAAGAAAAAATCAGAGTTAATGTTTCTGGTCCGGTGACCCTTCATCAGAACCAAGTATTTGCTAAAACTCATTTCCACAGCCATTTCACATTCCTCAGTGAATGTCTCCGGTGAGAATATGTCAGAGCTTATCTTGATCTCTATTCTTCAGTGGGCAGGAAGAGTTAAGGTATATAAAATAAGAGGACTGCTGGTCAGTGAACAGTCAAAAGACAGCTGGTAAAATATTTTATAGGGCTCCTTAGACACATGATGGAAACAAAATTCATTGAGATTAGTTGAGGAGTACAGTATGACAGAATGGTATCACTGTGAGTTGGGTGTGTATTTCTAAATTTTAAGGGGTAAGTTTATTTTTTAAATTAAAATCTGGTACTGCTTGCTTGTATTTAGCATCTGACTTAAGTTTACTTCTTTTAAGTTTTCAGTTTCTTCCAGACTTAGCTGGAGCTGATTAAACTCTCTGCTAGAGAGAAGGTGAGATCAGTTAAAGAATTGCCCTAAATTTCCTAAGATCAAGCAGGCTTTGTAGTTTGCAACACTTAAAGTGGATGGTAGAGGTAAACTTCATGTGACCACCAGTTTGTTCAGAGTAGTGAACTGGCACACCCATACAACATGGCTTACCCACCACAATGGAAATTTCAGAAGAATAGGCACTTACCTGCAATAGGCTTTAAACCTTTATTATATAAGATACCTGATTACCTGTTAAATACCTTTGCACAATGATAGGTAGCTTCAGGGAAAACAGGCTTGCATGCATCCTTAAATGCAGACCGGTGACAAAATGGTAAGTTTTAAATATATTTCCTTTATACAGTGCCCTGGTTGTGGGACCAACAGCTGAGTGCCTATTTGGATTGCACAAAATAAAGTATAGCCCTTTCTTTCTTAACCAGATCCCCTGATGTACAACTCATGCTATTTGGCCTAGGGCATTTGTTTCTGTCAAATCCTCATTATTTTTGCTTTGCTCTGATCCAGAAGATGAAATGGTACAAAGCAGTAGGAGAAACATTTTAACAGACATAAATAAACTGGCTACGTGTTGCAAAACTCACTTGATGAAATCTTTGAGGCAATATATGTTGATCTGGGCTTCAATTACTGGAGGTTTCTCTATGAAACCCCCAAGTGTACAGTTTTCAGATTTTCTTAATATATTCACTTAAGCCTAATGGTACAGATTGGGGCCTGCTCAAAGTGCTCTTTACTTCATGATGTTCTATACTTTATTGTGATACTGAATTGTAGCATGATTTTAAATAACTGGAATTATTTATAATTACTCGATCAGTTGATAGTGGCATAATATGACTCGCAGCTGTCAGATATTGCAAATTGTTTCAGAAAAATGTGGGAGCATATATTCAATGAGTGGGCTTCCTGAATGGCTAAATAAGTTTGGAAAAATCAGCATGGATTTATTGAGGCAAGGTTGTTTCTAACTAACCTGTTGAAGGTAACAGAGCATTGATGAGGGACATGTTATCGATGAGGTGTACACGGATGTCTAAAAGCTGTTCAATATAGTGCAAACAACAGACATCTGAGGATCTTTAGAAGCCATGGAGCAAAGGTAACAGTAGCAATGTTGGTAAATAAAATGCTGAGAGATGGCAACAGAGAATAATTGTTTATGGATGAAGATTTGTAGCGGAGACCTCAAGGAGTTGGCATTGTGACCATTGCTTTTCCTGATATATATCAATGATCTGGATCTTGGTGTGCAGGGGACAATTTCAGTGCTTGCAGATGACAGAAAACTTGGAAGAATTGTGAACAGTGAATGTAGAACTTCAAAAGGATTTTGACAAGTTGGTGGAATGGATGGATAGGTGGCAGATGAAGCTCAAATTTGGAGAAGTGAGGTGATACATCTTGGTGAAAAATATATCATTCTAAAGAATATGATGGAGCAGTAAATGTGCAGAAGTCATTAACAATGGCAGGACAGGTAGAGAGATCAGCTAATAAAGCAACCTAAATCAGTTTGATCCTAGGCTTCGAAGATAGAGACAAAGAGTATAGCAGGGAGATTATGCTGACTTTATCTGGGACATTGGTTATACCTCAGCTGGAATGTTGTGCACATTTCTAGGCACTGTACTATAAGAAGAATGTGAATGCATTGGAGAGAGTGCAGAAGAGATTTATGAGAGTTGTTCTAGGTTTGAGAATCTTTAGTTATGAAGATAGATTGGAGAAGTTGGAACTGTTTCTCTTGGCGAGGCAGAGGCTAAGTGAAGATCTGATAGAAGTTTACAAAATCTTGAAGGATATAAGTAGATAGGGGAAAAATTCTTCCAAGCCACAATTTTAAAGTGTTTTGAAAATGAAGGATGTGTGAAGTGAGAAAAAATACAGTTTACACAGCGAGTGGTTCTGGTTTGGAATGCACTGTCTGGAAATGTGGTTGAGGCAGGTTCAACTGAGATTTTCAAGAGGGCATTGGATGCTTATTTAAATATAATAAACATGCAGGTTTATGGGGAAAAGGCAGGAGATTTGCCCTCAGTCAAAATTTTCAGGAAGCTGGTGCAGACATGATGGGTCAAATGGCCTTATTCTACATCGTAACAGTTCTATGATACTGCTATTCTGTGAAAATGATCATTAGTATATTACTGACAGTGGATAGAATGCCCAACTTATGGACAGCAAAATGAACAATACAGTGTATTTTTTATCCGCTGACGTATGTGTTAACTTTAGACTATCAAAAATTCTGAGAAAACATCGATATCTGTGAGCTGGTCATTTTTAAAGTTTTCAATGCTTACACCTGTCAATCCTAACAATATAGTAAAACTACATGATTGCTGTAATATTGACCTAACATTAAAATGAACATTTTGCTTTTAGGCATGAATTTAAGGCAACAATTTGATCTTAATTTCTTTCTTAGGCCACAATATAGACATACTCAAGGTTGGTTGAGTTTAGCAATGTCAAACCTTTGCTGCATGATCATGTATACCAGGTCATTACCCCCATTATTGCATGTACCAATATTTTCTGGGAAGATATGGTTAGCAGCCCTTGAGAGTGATGCAATTGTATTATTAAGATAGGCACTAGTAGGAGCAATCAGGAGGAAGGGAGTCCACATATACATGGAAGCGTAGGGAGTAGGAACAGGAGTAAGCCCTTTGAGCCTGTTCTACCATTCAATCTGATCATGACTGATCATCAAACTCAGTACCCTATTCACACTTTCTCCCCATATCTTTTGATCTCTTTAGCTGTAAGAACTATATCTAATTCCTTCTCTACTTTCTCCAATTCCTCCATTACTTTCTGTAGCACAGAATTCCAAGGCTAACCAATCTCTGGGTGAAGAAATTTCTTCTCAACTCAGTCCTAAATGATCTACCCCACATCCTTAATCTGTGACCCTTGGTTCTGGACTCCCTGGTCATTGGGAAATTCTTCCTGCATTAACCCTGTCGAGCCCTGTCATTTTATTGGTTTCTGTGAGATTTCCGCCTCATTTTTCTAAACTCTCGTGAATGTATGCTAACTGATCCAGTCCGCCTTCACATGTCAGTCCTGCCATTGCTGGAATCAGCCTGATGAAACTTTGCCACGCTCTCTCCATAGCCAGAACACACTTCCTCAGATAAGGAAACCATAACTGCACCTGTAACTCCAGGTGTGACCTCACCAAGGCTCTGTACAATCACAGCAAGGAATTGCTGTGCTCCTGCTCCTGTACTCGAAACCTCTCTGTCTGTCTTTCTGTGAAGGCCAATAAACCACTTGCCTTCTTCATTACCTGCTGAACCTGCATGCTTCCTTTCAACAACTGATGTACAAGGGCACACAGGTCTTGTTGCATCTATCCCTTTCACAATCTATCACCATTCATGTCCAAAATGATTTGGATTCTGTATGGTAGCTGTTCGCAAAATAGTCAGCCACTTTTTAAAGACATCTGTGTTTTTATTTAGTAGTGGCATCATCTGCCAGGCAGAACCACTGCCACTGGATTCAGGACCTGGCTTGCGATGTAGTGTCTGTCACTATCTAGTGGTGCCCAGTTGCACAAAATTTATGAAGGTACCAGGACACTATTCAAATTGTCAGGCCTTTCTCATGCCAGAAAATTGAAGAGATTTGGCCAGCAGAGACTGCACCATGATGTTAATTTACACAGCCCCCTCCTGTTCTGCTCCTTTGTTATTCTCCATCTCCAGGAGCAGAGAGGTTTCCTGGTCAGAATGTTGTGGGTGGGCTATATAAAGAGCAAACCAAGTGCAAGATTTTATTTCTACAGGGATAGGATTGAAATGTAGGGAAATTACACTAAATCCATATCAACCTTGCGTCACCTCATACTTGAAATACAGCATACTGTCCTGGTTGTCATGCTATAATGTCATATTGAAGTAATGGAGAGAGATTTCAGAGTAGATTTACTAAGATGCCACCAGAAATACTGAATTGGAAATAATTTGCAGGAAGGGTGTCTTATCCTAAAAAAAAAGAAAGCAGAGGGCAAACCTGTTGACTTTTATTTTAATTATGTAAGGTTTCAATAGTGGATGTGAAGAGAATGTTTCTTCCTGTTGTTATAATTGGACACCATCAAAATACAGAATCCAATTGGGAGTTGAGGAGAAAAATGTCTGTCCGGAGTGTTCAGATTATGGAATCTGCTACCATAGTTGAAGTGAGTAGTACAGATGCTTTAAAAGGGAAGCTAGGCAAGTATATGAGAGAGAAAAGAAAAGAGGCTTACAATGGTAAATTTTGATGAGAAAAGATAACAGGAGGCTTGAGTAAAGGATAAGCACCAATAATAGATTGTTTGGGCTGAATAGCCTATTTCTGTGCGGTATATCATATATAAGAGCAGGACAGTTTTCCTTGTAGCCAGACCAAAATTTGTCTGACAGCTAACATCCAAAAAAAATCAGATGATTTACGCCTTTTTTTTCCATTGTTAAGTATTGTGGAAATTGTTCTGGGTGAATTGGCTGTGGCATTATCTAAGTTATGTCAATGAGTAATCTTCGAAACAAGCACTACAATGATTATAAAGCACCTTGGGACATGTTGAGAATATTTTTACAAATTCTAAATTAATGGAAGTCTTGCTTTGTTCCTCCTCTTTTTTTTTGTGGGTTCTACCTTGAAGGTAGAGGTCAAATCAGAAGTATTTTTGGTGAAAAATGACTTCAAGGATTTAGCTAAACAAGGGCAAAGAAGTATAAATCCTACATGTTTGCACTACAGATATGATCTGAACAATTCCTGAGCATAGGGCCACTACAATTCACTGAGCTAGTGGTTTAGTAGCATAAGAATGAAATCCTGCCTTTCCCTGCCCCTCGGACACAGTCAGGCAAAGCCCACTACTGCTCTGGCATCTGTCCCAAAAGGATTTAACATTGGTGGGAGTGTTACATTGTTTGAGGCAGGACTTGCAGCTCAATCTGGAGTGGAATCTTTTGCTCCTGGATATGATAAGCTTGGAAGTGGGAAGGACCCTTAATTCAGCAGGCTGTTGGCTGTAGGTTATGTGCCATGATCAGTTTAGACATATACTCATGATATCATCATTCTATGATAACATGTAACATGGGGATATAATGATTTCAGACTCCATCTTGCCGCAAATCATTTGAAGCAAGACATGCTACAAGAAACATGCTGCTCTATATAACTTAATAGCTTGATGTTCATTTATGTATATATGTATGACTGTAATATTAGAATGTAATAGCTGGCTGCATTAAACGTCAGAATGCTTCAATATCATGATATCCGCGCCTTAGTTTCTTAGTGATATGGATTAATATAAGCATTGATTAATCAAATAAAATATCCTGTTTGGAGGCAAAACTCACATCATGGTTAGCCATGGTGGCCATCAATAAAAAAAACTCTTAATATCTTGGCAGCAGATATTTGGAAAACTAATTGAAGACCAACTGAACAATAACATTGGTCATCAAAGAATTGGAACAGTCAACAGCATCAATATTGGACAGTATGGGCAGATCTACAGATAAGGAATTGACCAGCAAGAAGACAAAGCTTTCCTTTATTGGAATCAAATATGTCAAGATTACAGAATATTTAAGATTAATAAAAAGCTGTGGTCCATTTTTGAGCTGAGACACAGTGCAGTGCACTACAGAGAGCTATAAATTTCATAGTTTTATTCCTGAAAGTTTTTTTTTACAGAAGTATCAACCTTTCAAAACAGCTGCTGTCTGGTTTGTAAAGAAATAGGCACTATAAATTCCCACTGGCACTAAGTGATATCAGGCACATGTGCAGGAATTCTGATTCTAAGGGGTAAGCCGGACCCCAGAACATAACATGGGTGACCAACAAAATGACACAATGCCACAAAACTGGCAGTAAGGAAAGTTCTAAGAAGGTACACAAATGCAAAGACATCAATGAGTTCGGATGAATCAAATGAAAGGCAAATTTCAGAAGGTGACCAAGCTTTCCATATTGTTAATCTCAAACCCCATATTGACAGTATGAGCTCTTACAAGCATTAACATCAGATGTTCTAAACAGTCAGGGGAAACACCTTGAAAAGTAAAATTGATGTGGGAGTTAGTGTCAGCCTTTTATCACTACACATCCTGATAAAATGTAATTGCAGGTGGTATTGCAAGCTACAGCCTATGATGGACAGTCTCATATTTAATGGATCAGCAATTCCATACATTGTCAAGCATACTGCAATGTCAATACACAAACTGAACATGGCTTGCCAAAATCTTCTTACGTTAATATCAAATGTACAGCAGGATCAGGGCCACCAGTATATTCAAGTCTCAGTATGGTCACAATTCATGACATTCAAACCTTACCCACTGTTGCAGAACAGACTACTTGTGACACAAGCTAATCAGTCAACAATCCCAAATACTTCTACCCAGATTGATTTGATAATTTGAGCAATTTTAATGATGATGGAGTATTACATTTTAAGGATGATGCAACCCTAATTATTGATCCTGCAAGGAGGTAAAGGGTGCATATTTAGGAGAAACCTTGAGTGGAACTAAATGAGATGGAGGGAAATGGTATAATTCAGAAGGTTGACCACCACACAAATTCCTTCATGGGGTGCCGTAAACTCCAGTCCAGTATTTTGATAGAATATAGAACAGTGATTGATTCTTATCAAGATTATTTGGTGGCAATGAAATAAGAAAGATGGAAATTGGTGCAGGAATAGGCCTTTTGGCCCTTTGAGCCTGCACCACCATTCAGTATGATCATGGCTGATCATGCAATTTCAGTATCCCACTCTCTATACCCCTTAGCCACAAAGCCCACATCCAGCTCCCTCTTGAATATATCTAACAAACTGGCCCCAACAGCTTCCTATGGTAGAGAAGTCAACAGGTTCACAACTCTCTGAGTGAAGAAATTCTTCCTCATCTCAGTCCTGAATGGTTTACCGCTTATTCTTAGACTGTGACTCCTAGTTCTGGACTTCCCCAACATCAAGAACATTCTTCCCACATCTAGCGTGTTCAGTCCAATCAGGATTTTATATGTTTCTGTAACATGTCCCCTCATTCTTCTAAATTCCAGTGAGTACAAGCCCAGTCAATTCAGTCTTACTTCATATGTCAATCCTGCCATCCCGGAAATCAATCTGGTGAACCTTCGCTTGACTCCCTCGATAGCAAGGATGTCTTTCCTCAGACTAGAAGACCAAAATTGCACACAATACTTAAAGTGCAGCCTGACCAAAGCCCTGTACAAGTCCAGCAAGACATCCCTCCTCCTATATTCAAATCCTCTCACTATGAAGGCCAGCATGCTATCAGCTTTTCTCACCACCTGCTGCACCTGCATGCCAACCTTCAGTGACTGTTCCACGATGACACCCAGATCTTGTTACGCCTTGCCTTTTCCTAAACTGCCACCAAAGTGGATAACCTCACATTTATCCACGTTATATTGCATTTGCCAAGTATTTGCCCACTCAGCCAGCGTCCAAGTGACCCTGCAGCCTCTTAGCATCCTCCTCACAGCACACACTGCCACCCAGCTCAGTGTCATCAGCAAATTTCAAGATATTGCGTTCCATTCCTTCGTCCAAATCATTAATGTACATTGTGAACGGCTGGGGTCCCAGTACTGAACCCTGCGATACCCCACTTATCGCTGCCTGCCACTCTGAAAAGGACCTGTTGACTCCAACTTTCTGCTTCCTGTCTGCCAACCAATTCTCTATCCACGTCGATAAGTTACGTCCGATACCATGAGCTTTAAAATTTCTCACTAATATATTGTATGGGACCTTGTCAAAAGCCTTTTGAAAGTCCAGATAGACAACATCCACTGATTCATCCTCATCCACTGTACTGGTCACATCCTCAAAATATCCCAGAAGATTTGTCAAGTATGATTTCCCTTTAATGAATTCATGCTGACTTGAACCGATTCTGTCACTGCTTTCCAAATGCTCAGTTTTTACATCTTCAACAATTGACTCCAGCATTTTCCCATCACCGATATCAGACTAACCGGCCCATTATACCCTGTTTTCTCTCTGCCTCCATTTTAAAAAGTGGCGTTACATTAGCTGCACTCCTGTCCACTGGAACTCTTCTAGAGTCTATAGAATTTTGGAAAATGATCACCAATGTGTCAGCTATTTGTGGGGCCACAAGAGAGTTCACTTTAAATTGAAATTTATAATGTGCACATCATAACTGCCATTTTGATATAGTGATGAGAAGCTATACATCTTATTAACAATGGTGAATTCATTTATATATCTTCATTAATGGTGATTCACCTTCGTCATGTGATCAGATTGAACAAGTCGTGCCACACAGTTCTTTGTCACAGCTTAATAAAAATACTTTCAAATAGAACCTGCAGAAATCAATTAAAAATGTAGTGACAATTCTTTGGAATTGTTTAAATTTGGATGATGTTGATTTGGTCAGATGCCGTTGCGCCTGGTAAATTCGTAACTTTTGTTTGCAGCCTTTGAATGACACAGGGCATACTGAAGTAAGTGTTAATTTGCAAAGGGAAACATGTGCAGAGATTCCAAGCAAACCTCCATTTAATAAGTTAAATTATTGTTTGAAGATTAAAAACAAACATTTTTGTTACTGGAAAGTTATTGTGGAATATATTCAAAAACAAGTAAAATTACAAACTACAAATTTCTTATACAATATAAGCTGAAATGTTGTTTAAGTGTGTGTCTACAATACTTAACAAAAATGAAACAGGAAAATTGTTTCAAGTTTTTACTGGAAACTCATTATTCAGAGCATCGTGATCAATACGTATTTTAATAATTTTTTTATGTCTTGAAGTATGCTTCATATAAAGTTTTCCAAAACTACCTTCTTTTGTCCCACGAGAAAAAAAAAAATTGGTTAATGCGTAATATATTTGCAGGCTTATAAGATTTTCTTTCATTTGTGAATGTGGACATCATTAGGCAGATCAACATTTATTGCCCATCCCTGACTGCTTTTGAGAATATGGTGAGTGCCATTTTAAAAGGCAGTTAAGAATCAATTACATTGCATTGGGCCTGGAGTCACATAACGGTCAAACTAGGTAATGCTGAAAATTGCTATTCTAAAGTAAAGCAGCAAACAAGATGGGTTTTGTCTACAATTTTGTGCTTCCATTGTCATTAATATTCATATTTATTTTTAATTCCAGATTTTATGTTTCTTATTTAAATTCATTTCATTTACTTTCTTTAAATTCCATGATAGGTTTAAACTCATGTTCCCTATGTTATTACTCCAGGTTTCTTTGCTACTCAGCTAGTAACATAACTGGGATACCACACGATTCCAATGCTCTTGCACTTTTCAAAAATTCATTTGTAGGATGTGGGTGTCGCTGACTGGCCAGCATTTATTGCCCATCCCTAGTTGTTCTTGAGAAGGTGGTGGTGGTGAGCTGCCTTCTTGAACCATTGCAGTCCACCTGCTGTGGGTTGACCCTCAATGATAATAGAGAGGAAATTCCAGAATTTTGGGCCAGTGACAGTGAAAGGATGGTGATATATTTCAAGTTAGGAGGAAGCGTGGTGGTGTTCACTTGTATCTGCTGCCCTTGTCCTTCTAGATCGAAGTGGTTGTGGATTTGAAAAGTGCTGTTGAGGATCTTTGTGAATTTAGATAGTACACACTGCTGCTACTGAGCATTACTGGTGGAGGAAGTGGATGCTTGTGAATGTCATGCCAATCAAGTGGGCTGCTTTGTCCTGGACGGTGTCAAGCTTCTTGAGTGTTGTTGGGGCTGCACCCATCCAGAATAAATGTGGAGTATTCCATCACACTTCTGACTTGTGCCTTGTACATGATGGACAGGCTTTGGGGAGTCAAGAGGTGAGTTATTCACCATAGTATTCCTAGCCTCTGTCCTGCTCTTGTAGTTACTGTGTTTACATGACAAGTCCAGTTGAGTTTCTGGTCAATTGTAACCCCCAGAGTGTTGACAGTGGGAAATTCAGTGATGGTAATGCCACTGAATGTGAAGGGGCAGTGGTTAGATTGTCTCTTGTTGGTGATGGTCATAGCCTGGCATTTGTGTGCCACGAATGTTACTTGTCACTTGTCAGCCCAAGCCTAGATATTGTCCAGATCTTGTTGAATTTTAACATGGACTGCTTCAGTATAGGTAGTTCTGCTATAATGCATGTGTCGTTAACGTGAATTGGCTGTAATGCGATTGATGAATAGTGGACGCTGTTTTGATAACATGAACTTTTTGCTGTAAGGTATAACAATTTTCCATAGAAATCTCCCTATAATGTGATTTTTTATTGGGATTTTCTATGGTGCAGTCACACAAGAATGTATCTATTGCATTATAGGAGTTATACCTGTATTACATTATACCTGTATCGGAGGAGTCGTAAATGGTACTGAACATTGTGCAATCATTTGCAAACATCCTCACTTCTGACCTTATGATGGAGGGAAGGTCATTGATGAAGCAGCTGAAATGGTTGGGTCTCGGACACTACCCTGACGAACACCTGTAGAGATATCCTTGAGGCAAGATGACTGACGTCCAATAACCACGACCATCTTCCTATGTGCCACGTATCACTCCAACCACCAGAGAGTTTGTCCTCTGATATCCATTGATTCCAGTTTTGCTAAGGCTCATTGATGCCACACTCAATCGAAAGCAGCCTTGATGTCAAGGGGTGTCACTCTCACCTCATTTCTGGAATTCAGTTTATTTGTCCATGTTTGAACCAAGGCTGTAATGAGGTGAGGAACTGAGTGCCCCTGGTGGGACCCAAACTGAGTGTTAGTGAGCAGGTTATTGATGAGCAAGTGCTGCTTGATGGCAGTATTGATGACACCTTCCATCACTTCACTGATGATCGGGAGGAGACTGATGGGGCAGTAATTGCCCGGGTTGGATTTGTCCTGCTTTTTATGTGCAGGACCTACCTGGGCAATATTCTACATAGTTGGGTAAATACCAGTATTGTAACTGTAGTGGAACAACTTGGCTAGGGGAGTGGCATGTTCTGGGGCACAGGTCTTCAGTACTACTGCCAGAATTTTGTCAAGACCCATAGCCTTTGCAGTATCCTGTGTCTCCAACCGTTTCTTGACATCACGTTGAGTGAATTGAATTGGCTGAAGACTGGCATCAGTAATGCTGGGGACCACTGGGGAAGGGTGAGATAGATTATCCATTCTGCACTTCTGGCTGAGGATTGCTGCGAATGCTTCAGCCTAATCTTTAGCACTGATGTGCTGGGCTCTTCCATCATTGAGGATGGGGATATTTGTACAGCCTCCTCATCCAGTGAGTTGTTTAATTGTACACGACCATTCACAACTGAATGTGGCAGGACTGTTGAGCATAAATCAGATCCATTAGTTGTGGGACAACAAGGTGCAGGGCTGGATGAACACAGCAGGCCAAGCAGCATC
>NC_063336.1:56749849-56783995 GCF_021869965.1 Rhincodon typus
ATGCTGCTTGGCCTGCTGTGTTCATCCAGCCCTGCACCTTGTTGTCTAGAATTGTGTAAGAGCTTGTGTCAGCATTCATTCCATTTTGTTCACCTTCTCATATAATTGTATGAAATAGAAAGTATAGACTATTTGGCCCATCGGGCCTGCTCCACCATTTAGTAAAACCATGGTAAATCTGATGTCGCTTTAACTCCACTTTTCTGCTCCCCCATAATCCTTGACACCCTTGTCAATTTCTCTTTTAACATTGTTCCAGAATTCCGTAGATCCATCTTTCTTTTCCCAGCAGTAGGCAATCACTGTTAAGGATTTCAAGCACTCCTTGATGTCCTCATCCAGAAGAACCACTGAACAGGTGAGTTTGATCTAATGCAGGATCCAGAGCTGTTCAGCTACTTCTTCAACCATCTTCAATTTATTGCTTCTTATTCTGTAGGTCCCAGTCTAAAGGATGTCTGTTCCAAATTTCGCATGGCTGATTGCAATCGTTAAACAGCCATTTATGGGACTGACTTATTATAATGCACATCATTAAATAATTAGTGATGACCAGAACAGTCTATGTTTGTAAAATTTACAAATGAGATCCCATGAAAGTTAACTAATGACACAATTTCAAATCCTGATTCATATCGTGTGCTACGCCATCCATAGTCTTAGTGCTAAAGGTCAGTCATGTTTGGAACATAAAGGGAATAACTTCTTAAAGGTGAACAGCTCGGGTTTTGATTGTTCCAAACAAAATTTTCTCAGAATATGTTGGGATCCAAGGAAGAAGGTACATGAAGAAATGCCAGGGAGATGTGTCTGCACAGTATGTCCATAATTGCCAATGCTACAGATTCCTGGAACAGGGAGTAATGACCTCAATTTTTGTTGCATTATGTTATGTTGAACTAAGTGGGCCTAATGGAACTTGTTATCTAATGTGAGTTGACCTGCTGACAATTTCAAGTTCAGTGACTGCACTGCTGGTGTCAACAGAAGTCAAAGCACTCCATTGCTTTGCACCCCTTGCTGCATATCTGAACGATAGTTGGGACATGAGCTGATTTCTAGGACAGTGGTTGGCAAATGATGTCTTATAAAGCAAAGACCCAGCGAAAGAAACTCATTTTGCTACAGTCTATGAGAGCGCTGTATAATTCTTCCATTCACAGTGTAGGACACTTCCCTCAGCTGCATGGAAGTTGGGTTTCAAACAAGTTGGTTTGCATTCCAAATGATTGAGGCATGTTTGAATCATATTCTGTGTATGTTGGAAACTCTAAACCTCAGTACTCTTTAGTATATTGTTGGGCACAACTGTTATGATATTTATGAGAACTGATAAGGATTAAGCTCTGTGTCAATTATTATCATTCATAGAATGGGACCATAGAATTATTACATCACAGAAGGAGCTCATTCATTTTAATGGGCCTGCATCAACTCTCTGAACAACAACTGGTCCCATTCCCTTGCTACCTCCACATAGACTATATTTTACACACCCCGCCCCCCCATCATATTTTATCTAATTCCTTTTGGGAAAAGAAATGGCTTGAACTGGTCTCTACCACCCGCTTAGCTGTATTATAATGACACACTGCATAAAAATGCTATTCCTTCTGTTGCCTTTTTGTCTTTTACTATTCTATTTAAATCTATCTTAAATCTGCTGGGCAAAGTACACTGCTGCCCAGTTATGTCCTCTGCAACTCACGTTTGAGTCATTGAGATGAATGGCATGGATAGATGTAAGGAGTAACTAAGTACGTACATGACACTGAAAGGAGTAAGAAAGTGTGATGGTCCGATTAATTGGAAAGGAGAGGACACAGGTGTGGAGCACAAACATCAGCAGAGACAAGCTGAGCCAAATGACTTATATTGACTGTACTCCTCACCAAATGGACAGTATCTTCTACATAATATGTAATTTATGCTTTTATGATAGCAGAACTGCGTTTTTCTTCTCCCTGAGAATATGCAACTTCAGATTCTTAAATGTAGTTAAATCTTCATATTTTCAAAGGGGTAATGGTGGCTTAATCACTGTATTGACATACTCAACAACAAGCAGTATCATTCACTTTCTAGATAGTGGTTAGCACTGATGCCTCACAGCGCCAGAGACCCAGGTTTGATTCCAGCCTTGGGCAACTGTCTGTGTGGAGTTTGTTCATTCTCACCTGTCTGTTTGGGTTTCTTCAGGGGGTGCTCTGGTTTCCTCCCACAGTGCAATGATGTGCAGGTTTGGTGGATTGTCCATGCTAAATACTGCCGGTGTCTACGGATGTGCAGGTTAGGTGGGATAGCCGTGGTAAAAACTCCATGCAGGGCTATGGGGTGGGTGGTGGGTCTGAGTGGGATGCTATTTAGAGCATCAGTGTGAATTATTCACTGGTAAGGATACTCTGATTCTAGGTATTAAGTTGAAAATGACGAAAACCGCTTTTACTTTTAACTGAAATGAGACACATGTTTAGGTGAAAAGAAAGAGATGATAAATACAGCAACACATTACAATACATCTCTGATTAATGAAGGATTAAACAAGGATGAGACCCTTGGAATCAAAAGTACTAATGATGCCTCTGAAGAGAACATTTTGCAATTTTGATGAGAATAACAGAAAATATAAATGGATATTTTTAAGAGAGGTTTTGAAGTTTGCTGGGTCAGTGGAAATGGCAACACAGAAGGTACAGCTGAACATTATTATCTTTATCAAAGACAAGATGACTGCAGTACTGTTTTTAAGACATTGTCTTTGGTAACTCAGACTGAATGAGGGCTTCTGATAAAATGAACACTGGATGAAAGTTAAATTTTCAAAAAATTTTCACTCCCTAGCTTGAAGAAGACAAATGAAAAAAAATCATGGCTGATTTCAGGCTGTACTCAGCACTTTCAAATTCCCTTTCATTGTGAAAGCAAGTCATTTGACCCACTGGATCCACACTGACCTTCCAGAAGCATCCCACCCAGACCCACTCCCCTACCTTTTAACCCTGCATTTCCCATGGTTCATTCACCAAGCCAGCACATTCCTGGACACTATGTTAACAGCAGTCTGCCTAACCTACACATCTTTGGACATGGGAGGAAACCAGCACAGACACAGGGAGAATGTGCAAACTTCACACAGTCACCTGCGGATGGAATTGAACCCAGAATCCCAGTGCTGTGAGGCAGTAGTGCTAACCACTGAGCCACTGTGCCACACAAATGCTACCTTTACAGGTGTTTCCTCTTTTAGAACAGAAACATGCTATTCTTTCTCTGGCTAAAATCAATCATCATGTTTGAATCATTCAAATAATGCTTGTAAAAATTAGGCTCACACTCTGTCTCGAAAGAGGATGGTTTAATGGGATACAACATTTTATGGCTTGTATATAGAGTAAGATTCTAGATTGAAAAACCTAAAAATATTCAGGATTTCTGTAAGTACACTTGCGTACAGAATTTAATAGACAACTGGATAGGTATGTAGAAGGGCATATGGATATATAGGTTTATGTAGGGCGACCCTTAGTTGAGGCTTTTTACAGCTTTAAACAAAACATATTGAATGTAAGCTTAATTTAGAACTGCACAGACCAAGAGGAGATATGAGCTGTTTAGCTACACAAGAGACAATCAGGAAAATGTATGTAAAAATGAAACTCATTAATGTTACAGGAACTTAATTGTATAGTTAAAAACTCCATGCAGGGCTATGGGGTGGGCGGTGGCCCTGAGTGGGATGCTATTTGGAGGATCAGTGCGAATTCTTCACTGGTAAGGATGCTCTGATTCTACGTATTAAGTTGCAAATGTTCGAACTTAATTGCTACAAATGGGAACCTGTTTGTAACTTTAAGGGACATGATCACTGGATATAGGCACAGCAGGAGTTTGCTTAGCCTTACAATGGAAAGGAAGTCTCCAAACTGGAACTGGTCAGCTTTCTAATGAGACAACGACACTGTAGTTGCCTTGCACTCTTCGTGGTCAAGTGACAAATTGTATGCCTGAGTAACAAGCATAACTGTAAAGTATATTAATATGTGAAGAAATATTCGTTTGTCGAATAACATCTCTTCAGCTGTATTCCCGTTTGCATATTGGTAAAGTAAAAACTTTTGTCTTGCTTGGAACACCAATATCGCTCTGTGCTGCATTTCTTTGGAGCATCTCTCGATTTAAATAATAGACAGCTTTTTGATTCTTCCTACCAAGGTGCATGACTTCACACTCATCCTACATTAAACTCCATTTGCCATGCTTTTGCTCACATGCTCATCTTATCTATTTCCCCTTGAAGATTCTTCATATCCTCATCCAACATGCCCTCCCAACTATTTTTGTAATCTATCATTAGCAAATTTAGATACATTTCATTCTGTTCCCTGCTTCAAGTAATAAAAATATTTAGTAAATAATTGAGGCACTTCACTAATTATGTATTTTCAACCTGATAAAAGATCCATTAATTCCAAAGCTCTGTCTTCTGTGTGTTAATGAATTATCAATGCATACTATCCATTACTTCTAATATCTTGAGTTTCTACCTTAATAATCGTTCACATGGCACCTTATTGAATGCCTTCTTCAAATCCAAACACATTACATATACCAGTTTAAAAATAAAAGGGTTGATTTGATTTGATTTATTGTCACATGTACTGAAGTACAGTGAAAAGCTTTGTTTGCGAGCAGTATAGGCAGATCATAGTAAGCAGGAACATACAGATCATAGGGAGCTTGGACAGAGTGAGGCATAAGGTTACACTGTAACATTGGAAATCTTAAACAAACACAGATAATGTTGGAGAAACTCTGGCAGCATCTGTGTGGAGAAAAACAATGTAAACAGTCGATTCTTTTTCAATCCAATAGGAATCTTCTTCAGAACTTCACGTACCAGTTCCTTCTATCAATACTGCTTGTTATACCCTCAAAAGACTTAAGCAAATTTGTCAAACAGCATGATTTCCCCTTCCCAAACCATAGGGGCTCTGTTTGATGGAAATTTCTGAAGAAGGGTCCAGACCCGAAACGTCAGCTTTCCTGCTGCTTGGCCTGCTGTGTTCATCCAGCTCTCTACACCTTGTTATCTCAGATTCTCCAGCATCTGCAGTTCCTACTATCTCTGCTTTCTATCTCTACATACTATCAAGCCACACCCCCATCTCCTACCGACTAACCTCATCCCACCCCCTCGACCTGTCCATCCTCCCTGGACTGACCTATCTCCTCCCTACCTCCCTACCCACACTCACCTTTACTGGCTCCATCCCCGCCCCTTTGACCTGTCTGTTTCCTCTCCACCTATCTTCTCCTCTATCCATCTTCTATCTGCCTTCCCCTCTCTCCCTATTTATTTCAGAACCCCCTTCCCCTCCCCCATTTCTGAAGAAGGGTCTAGGCCCGAAACGTCAGCCTTCCTGCTCCTCTGATGCTACTTGGCCTGCTGTGTTCATCCAGCTCTACACCTTGTTACCTCAGATTCTCCAGCATCGGCAGTTCCTACTATCTCTGAGCTTAAGGCTTCACAGCTTCAAATAACCACTTCTGGGTATTAACTAAACGTTTCTGACAGGAACACACACGGATGATGTCCCTGCCCAGACACCAACTGACACTCTAAAGGGGGCATTGATACACATTGACTGGTATTTACCCATTGCTAGCTGGGATAATCTTCAAGCAGGGAAAACTGATTTGTTTATTCAGGGCATCTGGAGTGAGGAGTATCCACTCAAACTCGCTGCCTAATTAGGAGCCTGGAAGGGGGGTTGTGCCTGCTGAGTGCCGTCCTCTTGCCCTCAGCCCCTTCCCAGCAACTCCACCCCAAGACCACTCTCTAGCTACCACTTACCTCTGCCTTGGTGCATTCTAACCCTAGGATTTACATGGGAGTAATACTGGCAGCAGCCACCAACTCCCTGGTAGTACTGCCGAACAGTAAAGAGTTGATGGCTTCTGGTTGGCCAGCAGCTCTTGGTAGTGGGTTCTTCTGTCCCAGGGGTCCTTGATCCTGGGGAAGGCACACCCAGTTGCCCAGTTCTGTGCCTCATTGGCATTTAATACATCAGGCTTTTCTGAAAAGAGGCAAGGCCTCATCGGCTCAATTGAATACTGCTGGATTGTGCAAATTAGTTGCTGTATCTTCTACATTACAAATCAGAAGTAATTTATTGGCCATAAAAGTGCTTTAGAACACCTCAGATCATGAAAAATGTTGTATGAATGCCAGTTTTCCATTTTATGTGTGACATGTGTTTTTATATTTTGGGATTCAACAGAGCTAAAGAAATTTATAGTACAGCAAAAGGTCCATTGTGTTTGTTCTAGCTTCTTACTTAAGCACTGCAAAACTAATTCCTATATACCTAGAATCATAGAGATGTACAGCATGGAAACAGACCCTTCGGTCCAATTTGTCCATGCCAACCAGATATCCTAAACTGATCAAGACTCATTTGCCAGAATTTGGCCTATTTCCCTCTAAATTCTTCCTATTTGTGTACCCATCCAGATGCCTCTTAAATATTGTTATTGTACCAGTCTCCACCACCTCCTCTGGCAGCTCATTCCATACATGCACCATGCTCTGCGTGAAAATGTTGCCCCTTAGGTCCGTTTTAAATCTTTCCCCTCTCACCTTAAACCTATGCCCTCTAGTTTTCGGCTCCCCTACCCTGGGGAAAAGACATTGGCTATTCACCCTTTTTTTGGCCCTCATGATTTTATAAGCCTCTATAAGGTTACCCCTCAGCCTCTGACACTCAAGGGAAAATAGCCCAGTCTATTCAGCCTCTCCCTCTTCACAACATCTTTCCCACAGCAAGGAGACCAGAATTGAATGCAGTATTCCAAAAGTGGCCTAACCAATGTCCTATACAGTCACAAAATGACTTCCTTCCTACACTCAACACACTGACCAATAAAGGCAGGTGTACCAAATGCCCTCTTCACTATCCCGTCCACCTGGGACTCCACTTCTTAGTACTCTGTATCTTTCCCCACTTCGCTTGAAAGATGTAAATATCTCTGCTTCAGCCAGTTTCTGTGCTAGTCTTCTGTGCATAGTTCCCTCCATGTTACATGGAATGGACTGGGCAGGGAACAAACAAACTGCACATGAGCAGCATTCCTTGTAAGACATGCATTTGGTCAGCTGTGCAACCTTAAAGGGACCACACAGTGCATTAAATGGGACAGCAAAGAGAAATTGGAGAAAAAAAATGCTTGCATGGTAAAATTAGCTTCAGTATGACAAATGTTATTTATATCCCTTCTCGGTGTCTTACTGATAATTTTAAATGTATGAAACTTAAGCTGAATATTTTTGGCCAAGTTTCAATTTCATCCTGTTCCACGGAAAGTTTGTCAGTTTTCCCATCTCATCATCCCAAACTCTCTTCAGTAACTACCTACTGTGCCGCTATGGCGATGATCTCATCCAATGCTAACTAGATCCTACCACTCACTGTACTCAGAAGAACTCGCCACTGCCGGAATATTCCAGAGTATACTGGCATTCCTGGTGCTAGCACCATCTTTAAAATGCCATCGTGCACCTGGTCGATTTCCATCAGTTCGGAGCTGTCCTGGACCCTTCATAACATTTGTCATAGACATGGCAGATAAGGGGAAATTAGCACCTCACTCTATGAACTGGGACATGGAGGGGTGCAGAGGAGAGGCATTCTCTTTCCTGAGGATTGACAGAGGAGGCCTTCACACCAGACTATGCCAGGCTGATTCAATGTACCCTCCTGAGTCAATGTGTTGTCAGCTGACTGGAGAAATGGCCAGCAGTGTAGGAACAAGGTGAATGATCTTCTCTGCTCCACCATCATCTTTCTACTAACTCAGCCTAAAATTGGAGGCTGCCCTTTACTTAACCAGACTGGTCCACCCTGATTTGCAATGGTAGTTGTTGATGTTCCCCAAGGTTTTAATGGACAGAAGCATCCCAAAGTGGATTGGAGATGTGTCATGATGACGCAGAGAGGGTGATAAATGTCCCTTGCCAAGACCTGTGAACAAGAGGTGTACTGCTGCTGGTACCCACTGTCCCAGATGGAGGGCTGGAGGAGCAAGTGGTGAGCTGGAGTCACCAGGTATAACCCTGAATTTCAAACTGAGACTTCTCAGCATCGACTTTCCTCATGATAGTTGCTGGGTTAGTAAGAGGTGTACTAATGAGTCCAGATGTGCTGTTAATAAGGCCGACAACAAGCAATAATCTTCATTAATAGGCATCTTGCCTCTGCCTAGTGAGACGCTTCTTGATGCCCAGAACATGCAACAAGTTGCTACCAACATTGAGAAAGGCATCACTGGATTACTTACACAATTCTCCCAGATATCTCACCACATCGCACCTTGTTCAGGGCACAGTAAGGCTTCACTTCAGTCACAGATTCTGTAACCAAAGGAAATAGTCTTGTTTGCCCTATGAAAACTGTTCATAATTTGAAAAAAAGTACATTAAGATGTCTCTGTTCATTCGGGTCCTGTTTGCATAGTAGAATCATGGATACCTGGTAGAGAAGTTTCACTGTAGAGGAATGCTGAAATGAACATTCAGTCTGTCTAAGCAGAAAACTCCAGGTCCCATCCCAACCTTGGAATCACTTACACATGAGACTTGGTACATTGCATTGGCTGAAAAGACAAAGTGGCATTAACTTGCAGGTAATCATCGTGACCTTTCAGTAGTAGCTTGAGACCTCCTTGGAGCCGTCAGAGGTGACAATCAAAATTAGGCAAACAAACAGGAGGTTTTATTGCCAGGGAATTTGTACACAGGTGTATAGATATCTTGCTTCAATTGTAGAAACTTTATGAGACTGTAACAGGACCATTCAGTGCATTTTGGTCCCATTACCTAAGGGTAGGAATACATATCATATCTTGTGTGCAGCAGAGGTGAAGTGGACTCATTCCCGGGTTGGCAAGACTGTCCAACAAGAAGTGCTTGAGTAGAATATGCCTGTAAAAAAAGTTTAGAGAAATGAAAGATAATCTCGTCGAAACTTATAAAATTCTTAAAATGCTTGACTGGATTGATGCAGAAAAGATGTTATCCCTGGATTTTCAGGTTTTGGAACCAGGGACAGACTCCCAGAATATAGGGCAAGCAATTTAGGACAGAGATGAGGAGGAATATCTTCAGTCAGAAGGCAGAGAAAGTTTGGAAATTTCTACTTAGAGGTCTGTGTGTAGACTTAGTCATTAACTATGATCAAGGTATAAATTAATAGGTTCCTGGATACTGATTATGTCAAGGAATATGGATATAACGTGGAAAATGATGTTGAAGTTGATGAACAGCCATGTTGTAGAATGCAGAGCAAGTTCAAAGGGCTGAATAGCCTACTCTGCTTCTTAATTATTACGTTCCTACTGATGCCAGCTGGTTTGCTTTCACTGAAGTTCTTAAACACTAAGGGCTGTCTCACCCACTCTGTCCCAGTGGAGTTTTTTCTAAGTTTGCCAGCATCTCTCTGGAAGAGACTTTGACTTCTTTCCCAGTCTCCTCAAGGGAGAACGATTCCACTTACAGCTTACCCGGATTTAAATTTTGAGGCCATTGTTTATTTTGTGTGAAGTATTCAGCAATCATCTACTTTTCCGAGACTGAAAGGAAGTATCAAAATTCCAATCAAACTGGACCAACCTTACTTACTGTTGGGAGCAACTGGAGGATGGTCATTGTTATCCATGGGTCTGAACGTGTCTGAAAATGTTAATATTTGATTGACTGCAGCAAGCAGCACCCACTATGAAGATGTCAGGGGGTGCAGGTCAGAGTAAAGAAAGAAGTTGTAGGAGACAATTCTGGGACCAGTGTGCTTCTAACAATCTCTGTATCAATTCTTCTCATACTAATTTAATATGTAAATTGTTGCAGTAATGGAATGAACTCCCTATTGTTTCAAAAAGTCTTTTGCAAATAGTTCAGAAAGATAGATATCCTAATCCATGTGAGTTCACAGACTTGAAGGATCCCACACACAGCAGTCTCTTTGTCAACTTGTCTGGAGAGAAAGAGGGAAACAGTAAGTGACTTATTTTTAGAAGGAAATAAAAATAAAAAAAACACAAAAACAAACAATATCCAGGAAGAATTGAATAAAAGGAAATAATGATTAACTTTTCAGATTCTTGAATTTGCTCCTCCTTACGTTTTGGTCCTGAAAGTGGGTGTGTCTAAAGTCGACAAGCAAAGTGCTTCAGTTGCATTCAGCTTCCCATTCAATTTGTTGTGTGTATCCCTTCATCAGGCTTCTACCTTAACAGCTTGAATTTCACACAGCAATGCCATGACTAATGGTAATACTACCACATACTGAGGTGTGTGCTGTGCCATCAAAATATTATGGAAGATAGAGATATACAGGAATTCAACATTTCAGCAAAGTCTCTACTGATCAGTTCTAGTGCACACTTGCTGTGTGGTCGGCTCTGAAATGTCAGCAGGAAGTGACTGTAAGTATTGCTCTAACCTCAGTTTTGTTTCTGGGTTTCCCTCCTCAGGTACGTGTGACAGAGCTATCTTTATTGAAGACAAAGATACTATATATATCTATGTATGTGTGTATTATTGAGAAATTACATATATAAATGTGAACCTGAAGTTCAATGGAATAAGCTCATTGTTTAGAACATTGGCTCCAGGGATGCATTTCTGTGGTGGGTTCACCTGATAATCTGCTGTAGCACATGGTGTTTTTCCAGCTCTTCTTCTGTAAGATCCCTTATATAAACAAACCCCCATTAATTCAATGATCATAAATATGTTTTAGAATTGTAAATTTGTTTCTTGAAGATAAATAACTGCCAATCTTTAAAATCACAGGGCTTTTTCACTGGGGTGTCTGCAGATCTTTCATACAAGATCTGTTGAAATTCATTCCCTGGGTTTTATGATCAGTGAGATACCAAAGATGTGAGTTTCCACAAGAAATATCCATTAGAACTTCAGTGGAAGAAATGCAAGCATCCTTCACACACAGCATCATAACATTTGTCTACCATTTTCACAGTATATCTACTAAAATTACAGTTGACACACAGCAGAACACCTTCCATTAATTATTAAAAAGGACTCTGCTACTTGTTCAAGTTCTGCTGGTGGGCAAGGTTAAAAACCTCTTATTAGTTCACTAGCTTTAAGTTACAATCTGCTGATGCTTTAGTATTTAGATCAAATATGTTCCTCTTTCTTTGTGGTCGCCTCTTGCTAACCACCATGCTGCAAAAGACTCAGATGTCTCTGCGTATTATGAGTAAAGTGTTCGAAGAAGGATAGTTAACAACAGGCTAATCTGTTTGCTTTAAATGAATTATATTTTGTAATTATAACATAACTGGATATCAACAGATGTGGAGTATAAAGAGACTATCTTGATGAACAGCAGTGTCCCCGTGATTAGTAAACATGCACCTAAGGTTCACAATACAGTTATCTTCAGTGAGATCACTTTACAATTGAAGTGTAAGTGTAAATTAATTCATCCATAAGACATTAAAAATCTTGGCCTGGAGATGGGGGTAGGGCATGGATTTAGCTGTGTCCCCACCAGTTTCAGAATGCTGTACCTCTTCCTGACAAGGCAAATTACACAAGTGGGTGGAGGCAAGCCTCGGCACACCCTGTGATGAAAATTCCCAAAGGACCTGAAAAGGTTCTGTAGCAGCACTCTGCAGAGAGGGAGTATGCACGAGGTGAGTCCCAAAGTGCAAGTCAGCTGCTTTGGTGAGACCATGTCTATGGACTGATGAAAGCCTGGGTGATCCACCATCAGACCCTCGCACAACCTGAGAGGCAATGGAGTTTCTGAATGGTGTGAACTCTGATATGGTCAGTATTTGAGACCACTCTCTGAATTACTGCAGGTCCAACAGAACCCCACAGAATTACAAGGCCTTTATAGCAGTGATTGTTGTCCCATTAGTTCCAATGGCCACATTTGTACTGAGTTATCTTTATGTAAATTTGTCAAGCTAACTGCACAGGCATGGTTGATTACATAATAGCTTCATAAATCGAGAGTTAGTTTAACTCACCTTGTGCTTTCTGTTGCTTGGACATTCAGCTTTTTGCCAGACTTTTTAACTTCAGATTTTTAATTTTGAAATAATATATTTTCACCAGTAAATGTGTTTTTATATAAATCATACAGAGTAACATTTGCATTCATATTGTGCCTTTCACGTCCTTTGGAAGTCTCAAAGAATTACTACCAATGAATGCTTTTTTTGAACTGTCATCATTGTAACAAATTTGAAATTGCATGAGCCATTTTGCAAATGCATAGCACCCACAAATAGCAATCTGATGATGATAAGATCATTTGTTTTTGAGATATTGAATTGATGGATAAATATTGGCCAGGCAACAATACTTCCTTGAAATGATACAATGGGATCTTTTACCCTCAACTAAGAGGATGGAATGAGTTCAGCTTTAACATCTCATTCATAAGAAGTGCTTTTAACACTGCAGTACTCCCTCACTACTGCACTGATGTATCAACTTTGATTTTTATGCTCAAATCTGTGACTTGAAGTCAAGAACTTTCCCAGCTGAGTCAAAACTGATACAGCCTCCACAAATTAATAGTTTGAGGTTTTGAAGCAGAGATTGTGCTCTCCCAGGGATTTGGGCAGCAGTCTATATCTTTTGCAGCAGTGACAGAGATTGAAGGTTATTTAAATAGTTTGCAACTTTTTTTTATACTTTATGTCGGCTAACATGTTGCCTGAAATGTTAACCAGAGATCACCCATGTGAATGCTCATTATTTGAATAATTATAATTACCAAAATGAATCTGGAACTTCCATTTAATTTCACTTGACAATTTCCAGATTTAAAGTGACAATTATCTAAATGATTTAGAAATGTGTTCTTATCCAAAACACTTACCAGTTGCTGTATGGCAGAATACCTCTTGGGAAAATTTTAATATTCCAGAAAAAAACTTGGGATGTCATACCTTTGCAACCCATTCATTTTGTTCTCTTCTCTCACAGTGCAGTAGTTTCTCATTCAGAATTCTATCGCTTGACAAGTATTTGCTGTTTTGATTTCATTTTGTCAACATATATCTTTGTTTCAAATGTACTCTAGTCGGAGCATTTGCAAAATGCTAGTGACTATTCCCTTTAAATCCTCTCTGATTGGATAGGTCTTCAACCAATGCCAGCTCTCTAGACAGAAGAGTGAGCAGAGGTAATACAGTGACATTGGGTTATATAATGGTTAGATGCTGCAAGGGAAGGTGATGGCCTAGGGGTATTAGGGCTGGACTGTTAATCCAGAGACCCAGGTAACATTCTGGGGGCCTGAGTTCAAATCCCGTCATTGCAAATGGTGGAATTTGAGTTCAATAAGTATCTGGAATTAAGAATCTAATGATGACCATGAATCCATTGTCGATTGTTGGAAAAACCCATCTGGTTCACTAATATCCTTTAGGGAAGAAAACTGCCATCCTTGTCTGGTCTGGCCTACATGTGACTCCAGAGCCGCAGCAATGTTGTTGACTCTTAACTGCCCTCTGGGCAATTAGAGATGGGCAATAAATGCTGCCTAGCCAACGACACTCTCATCCTGTGAATGAATAAAGGAAAAAAAATCTGGCTTGAGGATTACAATGTGTAATTAATTCAAAACCATTGAGTTTGATCGCAGGTAGCAAATGCTAACATCAGATTGCCTGCTAATTATAATGATTTCTGTGTGCAGTCAGTGCTTCCCATTCTGTTCATTAGCTACACATATCATCAGTGGGCCCAACATCATTAATAACTTACACTGCTTAAAGCTAATGTGAACAATTTAAAGGGGACATGCATTGTGCCTACAATAGATTCTTTGAGTGTTCTGCAACTGAAAAGCATCTAGGAAAGAAAGTTCAATGACTAACTATGGGAGAGAATGAACTCACAGGCTTTCCAACACTCTACTGGTGCACTGGCTCTAAGTGGAAATGAGGAGAAAATGCTGGTGTTGGCAGGAAGCCCCAGTAAACATCTGATGAGAAGTCAGTGGGAAAAGATAGGTGCAGAAATCAATGAAAACAATATAGCTCTAGACCTGGATGCAGCAGTGGAAGAAGTTTAATGATCTCACACAAGTGGTCAAAGTCAATTCCCACTAACCTTCATATTCCATTCTGCACAGTGATCCTTGTCAACCCCATCAGCTTTGAGCTTCTTCAGAATCCCAGCCAACTTCCTGAGTCCCGGGCATACTGTATACCATGTCCAGAGTTGCTATGCCCTTTCCACTACCACCTTTATCCACTTCCACAGGCCCCGGCCCCCCACATTGAGGCCAGGGGAGTGGTGACATCTGAAGACCCTCCCATCAACACCTCACAGTCCCCTGTTCCTTTCCAAGTTCTATTAGCTCCCAACCTTTATCTGTTCCCCTTCATAATCTATGTCCTTTCTGTGTCACAGTGTACTAGCTCTAATTCCTGTACTTGAATTTCTCACTTTCTCCAACACAGTATTGCCCTCTGATAACCTTCCCTGATGTTTAAAGCTCAAATGACTGGGGCCAGGCTACCCAGACTGACATAGGAGGACAGCGCTGACTGAGGACAGCTGAGCCTACTTATTGACTTCTCTATTGCTTCCCAACTGACTTAGCTGTAATCCCAGAATGTTTGCATTTGACTTGTGGTACCAACTGTATGCCGTTCCCTGGACTGGAGTGACATAGATTCCTGGAATCTGATCATACTGACTGATCTTGGCCAACTTTCTACATTGAGATCGGACCATGCCCTTGACTGATTGTGGTATCCCCTGACTGACCAAAGTATCCTTTGATTAGACTAAGTCTACTCCCCTTAAACTTTCAGACATGGCCGTTTGTTTGAAGCACGTGCAGTGGGTCGTCACGTTGATATAACAGTACACCAAACAACAGCATGTCTTTCCTTTTGACTGATTACTGCTGACAACCATGAGAAGCTGCCTGGCCTTCTAGTGCTAAAGTGCAAGTCAAGGTCTACTGTGAGCCTGTGAATCTGACAAAAGGCAAGGCTGGGGTGCTGTGAGCATCCAAGTAAATTGTAGTAAGTAAGCTGCCTTAATGTACGAGATGGGTGTATCTCCTTGTTTGTAAAGCATTTGATTGTAATGTGAGGTGTCAGTGATTGCCAAAGGACAATATTGAAGTGTTCAATTGTATGATAAGTTAGTCTGAAATGTGCCAAATGACATGGAGAGGCTGGTTCTTTGTCAATGCCGACTTCCGTGGATGGAGTACACAGGTGGTTGCTTTCCATAGCGTGCCTCCTGAGATGCTGGGGAATGCTGGACAACATGGAGACCCAGAGAAGCTGCTGGAAATTTGCAGTCACCAGGAAAGTGTTCTGACTTTCAAGTTGGAAATTGGCGCTGTCCTGTTTCTCATGAATACCCTGGAGGATAGCAACCTGTGTGGAAATGAGGCCAGATTAGCTAACAATAAGATGTTTGTGCAGGCAAACTGGTATCTCGTCATTTACTGGAGAGATTTTCATTTAGCCATTGAAAGCTTCAGGAGAAAATCAGACTTCATTTTTGTGATGTCAAGAATCACATTTTTTTTTTCATTTTCTTGTTGTATTTTCCCCACATTCTCACTATTGCTTATGTCATTCAGATGCTGGGAATATTCTACATATACAATTTTTAAAAAAATGACACTACACTTACAATTAAAATCATCAAAAATAACATTAAAAGCAAAAGAGGAGCAGAAACAAATAATAAAAACCTATGTAATATCTACAAAGGTTTTATTATAATTACCTCAGATTTATGAAGTTTCACTTATTTCAGAAATGTGCCTTAGCCTCACCCTCAAATGCATTTACACTATGATACCTAATATGCCATTTATATTCCCATAGTCATAACTGTTCCCAACTCTCTTAGTGGGCTAATTAATTTAATGCTAATTACTGCTGCATTACAGGTAATTTGTGTAATGGACTCAATTCCAGTAAGTTCTGGCTTTTAATTATCAAAATTCATTTTGTTAAGGATTTTTCAATTTGGAAAACGATAAACCTTTTGTTTAGCCAAGTATGAAATGTAAATCTTGGTGTCACTCTGCCCACTTTTCCTCACTTGCTTATTATTTATTGGTCAACTTGTCTAACTTCTCATGTTTGCCTCAAAAAATGGTAAAAAATGCATAAAACCACATGTGGCCTAATTATTCTATTCATACAAACATACTGCTTTTAAGAAGATGATAGATAATTTAGTCAAGCAGTGATCAATTGCTAGTACAACACAAAATTGGGACAATGGTCTCACAGGCTAGACATCCCAATCTGGTTTACCTGTTTCTAACATTATGGTGATGATGTTGTATTGTGTCTGAAATGCTGCACTACTTTTTACACCATCTGATGCAATATTGGCTTGGCTGCCGCACAACCTGGGATAATCTTACTCGATCTTTCTTTTCAATTTGAGTAAGATCACTTCCACCCTGCTCCTTCTGAATGTCCCTAAGGTAATTTTGACATTGTAAGATCTCAGTTAATCTGTTCTCTGATGACAGTGGCTTCTAACTTCCTGTCCCTTAACCAGACTTGCTACCTGGGCTTTATGGTTGACAGAGCTTTGCTTTTGTCTAGAGTTGTACCATTTCTGCTGCTTTTTGCTGTGTACTTTCTTCCTTTGTTTAACTTCTTGTGGTTCTGAGAGGAGATGTTTGGCCTGAGTTTGACTTTGAAAACTGGTACATTTATTTTTAATCTCCTTCCTATTAACAATTCCGTTGGAGAGTACCCATTGCAATGGTGATGCACTGAACTGAGTAGAGCTAATTTCCAGTTTGCATCCTTATGCACCATTAACTTCATAATCTTGATCATCCTTAATACATCTGCTTTCGACCGAGGATGTAGTGGAGAACATGTAACCTGTTTGATGGCTGCATTGAAAATGAACTTCCAGAAATCTTAATTAATGAATTGCAGTCAATTATCTGATACTAATGTTTCAGATAAAAATATTGTGAAGATCCTTTTCAGTACTCTGATCATTAAATCTGTTGTGGTTGAGTGAAATTTTTCCAATTCAATCCATCTTCAATAATAATCAACGACAACTAAATATATCGCCCCTCTTAAAATCGAACAATCCTATTGCTGGCCTTTCCAGAAATCTTGACAAAATTAATGGGTCTGTAGGCACATTGATGCAAACAGCACACCAATGAAACATAATTCTGCACACCTTTTGATATGCCTGACCACCACACAGATTGTTGTGCCCTCTACTTCATGATATCTCAATATATGGAAAGTCTCTCTAAAATTTCTCTTTTCATTGACTTTGGTATAACTATTCTGAGGTCACACACCAATAAACCTTTGTCAAGTGTTTTTACTCTTGCTACCTTTTCAGCACTTGGTCACTGAATTGTATTTCAACTACCCTCACAGACAGAGTTGTCTAACCGCTATGCACACTTTGTTAGGTTTTTGAGTGACTAGAATTTGTTTGAGTTTTCCCATCGTTGCCAGTGAAGCATCAGTTATTGCTCTAGCATAAAATTCAACTGCTTCTCCAAGAATGCAATCCTCTCTTTCTGTTTGATCCACTGTTTCCCTTGAAAGTGCTAATACTTTTACCTTGACCTGGAACATAGACTATGGCACAGTTCTGTCACATCAACAGAAGCCTGGATCTTTGTATGCATGGAGGCATTTTTGATATGTCTTTCGCTCCCAGTAAAATTACCAAAGGCCTGTAGTGCATCTCAATGCAGAATTTCAGTTCCATGGAGCAACCTGTGCAGCTTTCTCATGCCCATATAACTGCTGATGCTTCTTACTAAATAGCTGTGCACCTCTGTTCAGTGTACATCATGTTCTCATTGTAAAGCACTTTAATATTTAAAAAATATTTTGCTGTGCTTTTGCACATGAATAAAGACAGCTCTAGTCCTGTAAATGATGCATCTGTGGCAACTGTGGAGAATAAGCTCAGACTGTAAGGTGGCCTATGGTATCAATTGAAAGTAGCTGCACTTTAATCTTTTCAAAATACGTTTGGACACCAATACCATTTCTCTAGCCTTTCTTCAAAAGCTCTCATGGTTTGAATAAGATTGGCCAGGTGAGGATAATATTTCCCACCTAATTCGCTATGCCTAAGATACTCCATACTTCAGGTACACACTTCAATGCTGTAAATTCACTAATCACCCCTGGATCCATCTTGATACCTCATTCTTGGTTAATGTGTCTTAGGAATGTAATTGTCATTCTATAGAATTAGCATTTCTCATTTAATGCAAGACCTGCATTCAGTAGTGCCCATAACATGTCGCTGATCCTCTGGTTGTGCTCCTTCTTAATTTTAACATGCACTAGGACAGAGTAGAGAGGCAAATAGTTCTGTGTTTCCCTCCCAGCATCCCAGCCCTCTGGAAAATCTCTGACACAGTGGAGATTCCAAACTGTAGATGATTGAATCAATACTGCCCATATGGTGTAACAAATGTAAACAGCAGTCTTGATTCATGGTCTAACGGAATATGCCAGAACCTCTTGTTTACATCCAATTTTGTGAAAAATCTGCTTGTTGTTGCATTGCCAAATTATTTTTGACAGACAAATAGCATGGATTTCTCTTCTAACTCCTATGTGTAACTGAGGGCTAGTTCTCCATTTGCCTTCGGAACAGTTACTCGCCCTCAATTTGCCTACATAGGAACACCACTACTTGCAAACTCCCCTGTAAGACATTCTCTATCCTGACTGCTCCTGAGTCAGATTTAAATTCTGTTTCAAACCCTTGTATCTTCAGGTCCAGAATCTGCATTGATTCTCCAGGATCTCCCCCAGGATGTTTTTTTTTTAAGAATCCCTACATTGTGGAAACAGGCCATTCTGCCTAACAAGTCCACATTGGCCATCAAAACAGCATCCCACCCAGACCAATATCCCTACATTACCCACGACTAATGCACCTAACCTACACATCCCTGTAATTTAGCATGGCCAATCCACCTAACTGCACATCTTTGTGACTGTGGGAGATAACCGGAGCACCCAGAGGAAACCCACACAAACACGGGGAGAATGTGAAAACTCCACACAGACAGGAGCCTGAGGATGGAAGCAAACCTGGGTCCCTGGAGCTGTGAGGCAGCAGTGCTAACCACTGAGCTACCATGCTGCTCTTCACCTTTTGTTCTATATGTTTAATTTATTGAAACTTTTCTTTGTTGTATGATTTCTATTTCTCTGGAAAATTCCCCTTTGCAAGCCTTTTCCTTTGGTTTTGAGATGGTAATGGTGCTGTTAACTGACAATAAATATTGAATATTGCCATAGTTACAGCTCACAGCTCTCCCCGTTGGACATTTGCTGGGCTTATTGTTCTATTAGGAGTTGCAAGCTGCACATTGATTCTCACTCTTCTGGCATTCTGGTGAGCTTTCAGGAGGGTGACAACATTTTGTGGGGCCTTATTCATCCAAACTTATCAGAAGAAGTGCTGACCTTTCCTTGCAGTATTAACCAATTTTCTTCCCTGATTTTTGGCTGCTTAGGAAATGGATTTATCTTTTCCAATGTAAAGTCCTTTTTTGATTTAAGAAATCTTTCATTTCTCGCGCTAATTATTGTATAGTTTCTAAATAAGTTATCCTTCAAAGTTGTAACATCATGTTGGACGATATAAATCCATTGAAAAGGCCTCCATTGATTCTCCCATGTGCTGAGATCACAGATTAGACCTTGACTGTCCTATCATCAAATTTATTTTGGCACTAAAGTACAAATTAATTCTTTTTACATTACACTGTGTGATCCTTTCGCATTTATTTTACTAGAATAGCAATAGCTTTTGGATTTACAGCATATGAAAGCTGCACAATCAAGCTGAGGCAGTCAGGTAGCACTGAGACTGCCACTTTCAAATCTTCTACTTCTGGTTTTGTTGTGGGCTTTCTGGGTTATCAAATGGCTGAGATAATTGCAAGGTCTGTACTGGAGTATCCTTATGGACTATTGCGTGTCATTGATTTGGATAAAAACTTGGATTTCCTCTGCTGAAAGTCAATGTGTTTTAATCTCCAGATTTTTTTGTCTTGGCTTTGAAGTCTAGCAAGGTTCTGTTGCTGCCTCTGGAGTCTTCTTCTTTTGCAGACTTTTACTCAAATTCTTCTAGGGTATTGTCCCATTCTGCCTTTAGGGTCTTCCACACATTGTGTCCCTTGGACTCTGTTTTAACTTCAGATCCTGGCTCTGGAGGTTCCTTTCCCTAGCTGCCACCATGCATTATTTTATACCTTAAATCAGTATTGCTTATTGAGACACTAATCTAGAATATCTATTTGGTGTCTGCAAGATATTTTTTCATTTCAAAAATATACTTTATTCATAAATTATCTATAAGCAAACACAACAGGTACAAAACAGATCTGTACAGACTTAGCAGAAGATATAGTGAACTTTTGACATTCCTCATTAGAGCTTCAATCCAGTTGCTAGTACAAACCATTTTTTTTTCAAAATATTCATAAATTATCTATAAGAAAATACAAAAACTACAAAACAGGCCCATACAGACTTTGCAAAAAATACCATGGAATTTTGACATTACTCACTTCAATCCAATTGCAACAAAAAATCATTTCCTAATCATGGAAGGAAACTATTTACATTCTCAAGGCTCTTTTGAAACTTAACAGACCCTCATTATATTTTGCCAGAAAGATCCCGGATAGTGGTCTTTGCCCCCTGTGCCTTGGTGGCAGTTGCCCCAAGCTTTAGTGCATTCCTCAGCACGTAGTCCCGGACCTCAGAATGCGCCAGTCTGCAACACTCGGTTGAGGTCAACTCTTCACACTGGAAAACCAATAAAATTTTGGACAGACCAAAGAGTGTCTTTCACTGAATTGACAGTCCTCCAGGCACAGTCGATATTTGTCTTGGCATGTGTCCCACGGAACAGCCCACAGAGCAGAGTCCTACATCATGGAGCTGCTTGGGCTGAACCTCAACAAGAACCACTGCATCTGTCTCTCCAGATCTTCCTTGCAAACGCACATTCCAGAAGGGGATGTGTGACAGTCTCTTCCTCTGCTTTGAGAGCAATGTGAAGTGACACAGAGAAGATGTGTGTGAAGGATATGACAGGTAATGCCCTTCTCACCACCAGCCAAATTACATCATGTCACTTGAAGGAAAATTTTGATGATGAAGCATTCTGCCAAATGACTTTGATGGTTGGCCCAAGGAACCAGCTGACAGGATCAGCCCTTTCCTTTTCTCACAGGGCTTGAGGTTTTTATGTGCTGATCACTTCCTGATGGACTTGTGATCATTCTGCAGCCATGAGGCCAGACCCATCTTTTGCAACACCACATATACAGATCCTGAGACTAAATGTTCCTTATCTTTAAGTAAAACTCTTTCATTCTTAATGTACTCTAACACTTCTTTATTTCCATCTTTACGTTGCAGGTTACTAACTACAACTCTCTCTTGTGAAGTGTCCATGACCTACATCTTTACATGTTTGTTCTAGTCTGATGCCTCTGTCTTCCTGATGTCAGAGTCCCACAATCAGCTACATTACCATCACCTACATATAATTCATGATACTACACAATAAATGCACTTGTCTCAATGGTGGTTCAGAAAAGCTGTGGTATGACTCCATTTATTCTCCTCCATTTAAACCTCCATTTAAACTTCCATTACATTCCAGCAGATGTGCTAAGGGTAGCTTGCCTCTCCTATGAAAGGCTGGTTTCTGCTACTGACAGAAAAAGATGTAAGTTGCCAGGTTTGTATTTGCAAATTCTGCTGTTGATTATGGTGCTCATGATGTGGAGGTGCTAGTGTTGGACTGGGGTGGATAAGATCCAAAATCACATGACACCAGGTTATAGTCTAAAAGGTTTATTCTGTTGGACTATAACCTGGTGTTGTGTAATTTCAGACATTATGGCGCCCAAGCGTAGAATTGACTTGTATTAAGATACTGATCATGGCAGCAGCCAAGGCCTTTCAACAGATAAAAACCCTTTCTCCACAAAAGGCCAGGAGACTTCCACATCTTTCTATCTACAGCATATACAAATGTCGTCAGTGCTATGAAGCTCCAGATGCAGTGCCCATTCATGCTGCTGTCTCCAGTTTGTTTGCCTGACAACTCAATGCTGAAAGGAGCTGAAAGAAAGAAGAGAGACACTTTTTTTTTAGGGGGGTGCATAGGGTTGAAGAGAGGAACAAATAATAAGGAATGAGCAAGCAAAGACAGAAGTGGGTCAAAAGTGAGGAAGGAACAAATAAAACCAAATCAGAAGTAAGATGAACAGAATAGGGAAATACAGAAATGTCGGGAAGGGAGAGTGTGAGGAGTTGGTGGGGTGGAAAGAGCAAGATGCATCAATGCCTAGTGATGCTGAGTAAATTGGATGTGAAATTTAATTACTCGCTTCCCACACATGGCCAACTGCTTCGAATGGTTGAAGACCACATCAAAAATTGCAACAGTTACCAGTTACATACCATTGCACTTGGTAATAATATAAACTTTTGCTACCTGGCACTTTGTGGGAGAAAGGAAAAGAGAACATTTTGAAATTACACTCTGTGAGCAATAGATCTCTAACCGCTTAATAATCTATTTTGTACCTTATTCTCTGGCATTTCTCTGCAGAATATTTTACTTAACAGCCATTTACCAAGATAAATTTGAAATATTTCTTAGTTATTTTGAAGTGCGGTATTACTTACAATCTCATCAATAGTTTTCTATGAAATGTTGTGATCATACCTTTGTCACAAACTTGACATTTGGTAGCTTTCTGCAACTACAAGATAAAAGCCAATACAATGATGGAATACTTTCCATTTGAAGCACTAAAAATCCTCAAGAAGCTCAATGTCATCAAGGACTAAGCATTGCATCCATCACCTTAAACATTAACTTCCTCCACCATCAATACACAGTGGCAGTAATTCGTACCATCTATAAGATGATGCAGCAACTAGCCACAGTTTCTTTGAAAGCACCTCTAACGTTGCACCATGTGCTACTTAGAAGGTCAAGGCCGTAGATGCATAACAGCACTACCAGCAGCAGGTTTCCCAACAAATTTTACCGTATCCTCATTGGAAAATATGTCATGATACCTTCACTGTCGCTGGGTCAGAATCTTGGAACACTTTTTTAATTCATCTCAGGATAACGGTGTCCTTGGCTAGGCCAGCATATATTGCCCATCCCTAATTGCCCAGGGGTTCAGTTAAGAGTCAGCCACATTGCTGTGGGTCTGGAGTCACATATAGGCCAGACCAGGTAAGGAAATTTCCTTCCCTAAAGGATATTAGTGAAACTGATGGGTTTTCCCAACACCTAGCAGTGGCTCCATGGCCATTATTAGACTATCAATTCCGTTTGTTTTTTATTGGATTCAAATTCCACCACCTGCTGTGTTGGGATTCAAACACAGGTCCCCAGAACATACTGGGTCTCTGGATTAACAGTCTAGCAATAATACCACTAGGCCATCATCTCCCAACATTAGCAGCACCATTGGTGTACTGGTATGCTTCAAGAAGTTGACTCACTACTACCTTTTCAGGGGCAAACTGGAGTGACAATAAATGCTGGCCTTTCCAGGAACACAAATAAACAAACAAAAATTACATATTCTCATCTGCCTAATTGTTGCTAAAGTTCAAATCTCAATAAGTTTAGAACCAGAAATGAACCATCATAGTCACTTTGTGAATTTGTTAAAGAAAAACGTAATACTTCAATGTATAAATAGTAAAGAGAAATGAGTTCAAAGAGAAGTGATAAATAGGTGGTCTCGTGGTATTATCACTAGAACTATTAATCCCAGAAACTCAGGTAAGGGGACCTAGGTTCAAATCCCTCCATGGCAAATGGTGGAATTTGACCTCAATAAAAAATCAACTGATGACTATGAAACTGTTGTCAAAAAAATAATCTGATTCACTAATGTCCTTTTAGGGAAGGAAATCTTATGTCTTCACCAGGTCTGGCCTACATGTGAATCCAGAACCACAGCAATGTGGTTGACACTTAAGTGCCCTCTGGGCAATAAGGGATGAGCAATAAATGCTAGCCACATCCTATGAATGAATCAGATGAACATGACTGTGTCAGGAAGTGATAGAACCTAGGTCTTCTACAATGAATATCAAGAGTATTAATTATTGATATCGATATCTTGCATGAGCAACTTGACAACAACTTTATATCTATGATCTCTGGTTACCAACTCACTTATCAGAGGAAACAGCTTAACCCTACATGTTTGTTCAAAATTCCTCAGAATGTTGAATGCTTCTGTTAGGTTGCAACCTTCTCTGTTCTGAGGAGAATAATCACTGTGACCGGAACTTACCCCTCCTGAGAAGTGGTGGCGAAGGTGAAGGGAAGGACAGTTAATCGGGCAGTGCCCTTCTCCCCATGAAGTCCCACTTAGATTACATTGTTTCTCCATCTTATTCTCCGAAAGTGCATCACTTCACACATAGCCGTGTGTTTTGCTATTTTATCAGTCTGCCGAACCTGCTCACTGATTACTTCATTGTCCAGTTTTGTATCATCTACTATGTTCTAAAGGGTGCATCTTAAGTTGAAGTCCAGGATACATATAACGATAAGAATTACAGTGGTCCTCATAACAGTGCCATAAGACCAAAGCTCTTTGAAGTCAGACAAACATCGGTTCAGCACTACTTTGTAAGAGGTTAACATTTTGCTGGCTCTGTGAAGGCTGTGTTTGAAGGTAGTGGTCTTGGAGAATCACCAGGAACCCTTTTGGGCCAACTCTTGAACCCTGCTGTGTTTCTGCATGAATTTCCCAGCTTAGGTCACCGCAGGAATTGGCAGCCTGTTCTGCAGAGGTGAGCAGCCAGTTAGGTCACCTAGGACTATGTTCAGAAGCCAACTGCTGTTTCCAGGTGTTTGGCAGATACTTGAATGAAACCTTCCAGCACCTGTTTAAAAGGTTATCAGAGCTTCATCTCCATTCCCCAATGAAGGACCTATTAGGCAACAGACAGAGGAGGTCCATTTGTAGTTAGTTCTTTCTATCTAATTTTTCTCTTATCCAATATCTCTACTCCCCCTTCCTCTACTTAACACTAACGCTATTGTCTTCTTTCACAAAGGCAGCTGTAATGTACTCATTGAGTGCTCAGTCATGCCCACTGCTTCTATCAAAAGATTTATTTTACTTGTCGTATATTTAGCAAAGATTTTGGGCTCCTTTTATGATAACCATTAACTTTTTTCATTTCTTTTTCTTTGTTTTTTTTTAGCTTATCCTGTAGTGTTTATATCCTGCCTGGACTTCTGTTGTTTTCTGTGCAAGACATTTGTCATGAACTTCCTTTCTCTGATATTTTTACACTTCCCAAGGAGGTCTTTCTTTAATTCCTCAGTTTTCCTCCTTTCTAGGAATATGATTCATTTTCATTTCAACTGCAAAGGCCTGCCTTTTTTTTTACCGTTTTCCCATCCATTCTTTGTTTGAAATCTACCTGTGCATGATCCAGACTCAAATCACTTAAATTGGCTCTTCCAGCTGGACATTTTCATCTTGTGTTTTTTTTTCAGTGTCCCATTTCAAACCACTAAAGAACAAATTATTTTATGGCACTATATACAAATACTTTCATTTTGCAGTCCAACACACTTGCCTTGCTTTAATTCCCAGAGCTAGATCCATCACTACGTCTCTTGACAATGGACTTGAAATTTAATGATGAGGAAAGGTCTCCTGCACATGCTAGGAATTCTTCACACTTTGCCCCTTACCCTCTCCCCTTAATCTATATTAGGATGATTAAAGTAACTGACTATTACTGCTCTATTATCTACACATTTCTCCGAAGTTTGCCCATAGATTTGCACATCTATCTCCTTTTTACTGTTTAAGAGTATACAGTAAATACTCAGCAATGTAACATCTCTTTACCTTTAGCCAAATAGATTCACTCCTTAAACTGTCTAGTGTATCACCCTTTTATAGAACTGTGAAATTATCTTTGAGCAGCATTGCAACAACGCCTTATCTTTCATCTGTCCTACTTCTCTTGAATATATGGTAGAAAATAATATTATGTTTTGATTCCTGACCATGTTTAAGTCCATATGATATATACACCTCTAACTTATCAACTTTATTCATGAAAAAGACTGTCATACTAGATGGTTTTGCTTTCTTCTACCATCTCATTTCTGTACGTTGCCATTGCAAAAACTTGAAAGGTTGAATATAAACATCAAGTGAATTCTTTGCTTGTCTTCTTAAATACTGATTCCAGAAAAGTGAAACTCTCAAGAAATTGCCCCTAATATTTCATGTCACCTCTTCCTTGTGTACATCACAGGTGACCCAAACTGGCACAGCAAGAACATTCTCTTATTTTATAATAAGATTTCTTTGTAAAAGATAATGCATATTAAATGACTATTCAGCAGGTTTTACATGTTCTTTTGCATACCAGTTTTTGAAAAATCCAACAGTCATTCATTTTGGAATTGTTATTACATTGTTGTCCATCAAAGTAAGGTTCAACATTGAAACCTGTTTTTTGGAATGATTTGTGAAAACGTATGGCTCAGAAACTTGCTATGCAGCTTCCCATATGATCATCTGTTACATTGTTTTTCTATGTACTTTATGCCAAACTGTCACACCTGTATCCTCTGACAAGTGGAAAGTATTTCTAGACGATAACACTCAGCCCAAAGTTATGAGGTGTGACCATATTCACCAAGGGTATTAGAATTTCTTTTTGTCGCAGAAGCTGTGAATGGTGACAAGACTTTCATTTATTAATAAAAATTGAATTAATAAGCTAAACATTGAAAGAAATGGTCAACTTTTGTGATTTTATACACTTAATTGTAAACGTCCAGTGCAGATGATCATTGGTAGACAGGCAGATATCTGGGCAGAGGGTAGGAGTAGGGGTGTCAATGTAAAAATGTTTTGAGTACAGGTTTGGTCACTGAAATCTTGTAGGGAGATTAGGAATCTCTATTTTAACTTGACTTTTAACTCTAGCTTTTGCACCTACAGGCTGGGTTTTTCAGACTTTGAGAAAGTCAGTGAATGAAGGGAGGCATAAAGGGCTAGGTCTATTAGATAGGGAACTTCAACATTTGCAGCACTCCTTGTGAGGGAGGAGAAGCAGGAATCTGGTCACTCTAGCAAATCTGTGAATATCCTGTGACTTTCCTGCATCCCTGATGTTGACAGACTTTCTCACAGTCACTTAGACCCTCCTGATTACCGACCATTCCCAATCACTGACAGATTTTTGGCTGCGGCCTAGTGTCATTGGCCCAGCTAGCCTTCCCACCTGGCTGGGTACAGCCATGAAATAGATATTATTCTAACTCATCTCCACTGTACATATGTAGAGCTTCCAAGAAATCTGTACTTCCAGTTATCCAGCCTGTTAAATCTTCACCACCCCACTTCACTTCCTCAGTCATTCCAATCCTTGCTACCTACCAAGACCTTGTTAATAAATTTCTGATATACTTTCTGAGGTCCCGTGAAGGCCACGAAGTTGGAAAATTAGAAATATAACATATAAATATGGCTGTTTTGCTTAATAATGAGAGAGCAATTGTTGTTTAGACATAGGCAATGTTTCCTCTAAGAAACAGTAAGAACTGCCGATGCTGGAGTTAGAGATAACACAGTGTGGGGCTGGAGGAACACAGCAGGCCAGGCAGCCTCAGAGGAGCAGGAAAGTTGACATTTCGGGTTGGACCCTTCTTAGACCCTCCCTCTAATTTGTGCACTATGTGGCAGCCTGCAGGTTCCAGATGTACCAATCAGTGTGCCGAACCATTGACTTCCAGAAGCAACTGCTGCCTACGGACCCTGGAGGCTCACACAACGGAGAGACAAAAAAATGCACAGAATGTAGAATGTTGGCAGTCGCTCAGTTAGAAAATATGTTGATGAGACTAAAGGAATCAAGACAAAGAACCCTTGCAGCAGCAGTTCCATTTCAAATGTATTCAGAACCTGGAACAAGCATTAGCCAGGGTGCCAGTGGTAGAAAGGTATAATCATACAGGCAGGATTCTTATTGGTTGTTGTTATATAGTGACTAATCCCAGTAAGTGCCTGTGTCTGAAAGGTAGCTGAAAATAGTAGCAGTAGCTTTTTTTCTTAACTGCACATGGACTATGCCCCTTCATGAGTCACCGTTTCGAGGTGTGGACATGAACAAATAATTTTCAAAAGTCAATTAAAATCAAATGTTTTTAACTAATCCAGGAGAATTTTAAAAAAGGAACAAATTTGTTGAACATGCAAATAAACTGTGAAGAAATTTTCAAGATAAAGGGAAATTAATGATTTAAAATAGTGGGGAAGGGATTAGGAGACTGAAGGTATTATTGAACATATTCAGTTTTTCAGAGAATTTTAAAGCATGTTAGTGACTTGGGTGGATGATGGTGGGGGGAGAGGTGCAGAAAAGTTGGTTTGATTTGATTTAAGCTTTATCGTCACATATACTCATTTACAGAAATACAGGAGTACAGTGAAAAGTGTACAATGTCACCACACGTGCCATCTTAGGTACGAAATTAGGCACAAGTAGCAACGTAGAGAAACAAAGTTAAAAGTTAACAAGTTAAAAGTAAAGTATTACCATTGTTCTTAGAATAAGTAGAAAAATAACAAAATAAAGTTAAAAGTTAATATTATGGCCCTTTGTGGTGTTAAGTGGAAAATTAAAGGTAAAAGTTCAACAGTCTTTCTTAAGTGCACTCCCTGCAAGGGCTAGGTCTCCTCTGCTTTGGCCCACTCTCCAGGGAACCTCTTGCTTCCAGTTATGGGAGAGAATAGTAAAAAATTAATGGCTGTAAGTTCAACTTTCAATGCTGGAGAGGAGAGACCAGGGAGCTAGCCTGAAGGACTGGGATCTGAAGTTTAAATTATTCATGAGAGCTCTGAGGTATGGTTGAAAAAGATTGTTTAGAATAGGGCCAGAGAAACATTTGTACACAAATGGAGAGACAATGGCTTTTGACAAAGGATGGGTGTGTTGTACTGAGCACTTGAAAGCAGCTGAAGTTTATAAAAGGTTGAGGTAGGAAAGTCAGCATGGAAGGCATTTACAAATCAAATCTTATTTTTCAGTAGAATCTAAGAGGTAGGGACCTAAGTAGACAATGTTCTGATGTTGCAAGAACAAATATAGGGGTAATAAAAACTCTCACTAGAACAGAATGCTGAGATTGTGCATCTCTCCAATCAGCCTGAGTTGGCTGTGGAGGCTGTTTATCAAATTAAAGCTCGAGGCATATGAGAGACCTGCTAAAGTCGAAAAGATGCAACAAGCAAAACAGGTTTAGGAATGTGAGAGATATTTCAGCTGTTTAATTACACTTAAGGAATGATGATTCATTTCAGCCACTCCTATTGTTACAGAGACTTTCCAAGTTTAATTGTCACTGAATAATCGATCTGGTTTTGCAGGATTTCTGTCCTTCCTGAAAATAAGGATACCAGTGGGTGGGAGACGATGGCCTGCTCTAGTTTACGCAACACTAGGGACTGATGTCAGTCTGTGCTGCATGTGGAATTATTGAAACTTTTTCTAGGTTACTTTCAGCATTTGCTAGATTAATACATGCGCGACACTAGCTTGAAGGTATGTGAATAAATGCACTGACTGTGTCTTTCCTTGGTTATTATGCGATAACAAGGGAAATTATGTGAGCAACATGTCCAAACAAGGCATCCCAAGTAATTTTGATGACTCTAACTTAGCATCAGGTTGAACTTCTAGCTCAAAGCAAATAAATTTTGAGGTATGGATGACATTTATGAGATTTCTGAAGTATTGGTGATCATTATGACGTAGTCATTATATGCTTGCAAAGGACCTGAAAATAGGCTAGTATGGCTTCATCGTTTAAAAGAGAAACAGTTACAAATAAAAACAACTTGTCTTAATTATATTCCTGGCAAATAATACAATCAATTGTAAGGAATAAATTTGAGGACCATTTGTGCTATAATAATCTAGTAAACAGCAGTCAATGTGGTGTCAAAAGTATAGAGCCTTTTCTGACTCAGGTCTCTGACTTTTTTGTGGAAGTGACAAATGACGAAAATAATAGCAAATACCATGATGTGGTATATTTTTATTTTGGAAAAGCTTTTGATAAACTCTCTCACAAAGTACTATTATTTGTATTTAGAGTTGCAAGGATTCAGAACAAATTCGGAATCTGGTTGAAAGGTAGCAAATAGTGAGAACCCATTCGAGAAGTTTTGTGCAGGGAGGGCTGGGAAAGTACTCTGGGAGGAGCTCTGGGTCTCAGTAATAAGAATGCTGGTTTTCTAACCTACATAATAAACCTAGATTCAGTCAATGGGAAAAAACTGCAGATATTGATAGGTAACATGATGGATAGCATTAATAAGGACGTTGAGCTGTCATTTCTGAAATTTAACAGATGATTAAAAATACTTCTTTTCACCACAATTAAATTATTCTGGAGTAAAACAGATCTGATGAATTATAGAAAAGCATAGAAACATAAAGAATAGGAGCAGGAGTAGATCATTTGGCCCTTCAAACCTGCTCCATCATTCAATACGATCATGGCTGATCATCCAACTCAGTACCTGGTTCTTACTTTCTCCCCATACCCTTTGATCCCTTTAGCTCTAAGACCTATATCCAACTCCTTTTGAAAACATTTAATGTTTTGGCCTGAAGTGTTTTCTGTGGCCGAGAATTCCACAGGTTAACCACTGTCTGGATGATGAAATTTCACCTCAACTCAATCCTAAATGGCCTGCCTAAGACTGTGACTCCTGGTGATGAGCTCCTTGGTCATCGGGAACATCCTTCCTGTGTTTTTCTCTCTAGTTCTGTTAGAATTTTATATGTTTCTATGAAAACCCCCTCATTTTTCTGGACTCAAATGAATATAAACCTAACTGATCCAATTTCTCTTCATACATCAGTCCTGCCATCTTAGGCGTTAGTCTAGCAAACCTTTGTTACCATCCCTCTATAGCCAGAATGTATTTTTCAATTAAGGAGTCCAAAATTGCACACGATACTCCAGTTATGGTCTCACCAAGTCCCTGTAAAGATGCAGCTATGCAGTATCAAAGCTTTATTCTATATTCATCACTTGTTTTTAATGTGCCAATCACATTCCTAGATTTCCTGGAAAATGTAATTTTATTACTTTAACATAACCTTTTCAAAATAAAAACCCAATTTACGAATAATCATGTTGAAAATCTCAATATGATTTTTGACTCGAATAAACTGAAGCTTTTCAAGATCAGACTTCTGGCTGAATGTTAGCACATATTGAATTTGACTCAATGCAAGAAAACAATCTTTGAAAAGAAGCTAAAGGCTTTTTTTAGCTGAAAGATATCATACTAAGTACTTTTGAAAGGTTAATGCTCTGTGGGCCAGTGCAGCCTTAAAAACCAGTTTGTAGAAATCAATAGTCTAGTTTTCCAGATAGCAAGAATGAAATAAACATGGTTTTTGCTAGATCTCAACAGATTGCTTTATTTGCCTGCAGCAATTCATGATCTTCTGCATTTTATAAGTTTACAAATGGTAAGTTGGGGAGATTGTGATGGTGGTGAAGCCAGCACTCTCGTTTCTGACAAAAGGGAATTTGTGAAATGGTGATGCAGGAGGAGGCATCAGGCCTTCCAATGTGATTTATTTCCCCAGTATAAACAAAATTGGAGAGGCAGCACACTTGCCCTAAACAAGAATTTTCAACCTGAAGGTATGTTAACAATATGAAACCAAGCTGCTGGAGAAGTCTTGGTATCAAGATTTGGACCCAGCAGCTAACAGATGGTACCATAGCTGTAAGGGATCTCCATTTAATCCAGATAAAGGATTCAAAACAGATTTGACTGTACCCCGAGTCTGTTGCAACAGATGGAGCTGCTAATATTGGCACATTTTTAAGAGCTATAAGAACTGCTCTGCCACACTTGTTTTCGGTAAATCCTAAGGCTAGATGCTTTTGAAAAGAGCCTAACAAAATCTTTAAACATGATTTAAAATATACTAATGTGTGCTGTGTTCCCATATGTTAGGAGAACAGGTCAAAAGATTCACACATTTAAACCCTGGGAGCAGCATTGCTGGGATTATTAGTAGTTGAGGAGTTGATGCTTTTGATCAGAAAGCCAGCAGAACCAATAATCAGAGGTTGTCTCAGTTAGTCTGTGCTCATTTGAGGGTATAGCAGCCTAATGGTGATGATACTGGGTTAGTGATTTGTGGAGGCCTGGACTAAAGATCCAGTGCAATTAACTCATATCCCACCTTGGTAGCTGAAGAAATGCAATGAAGCCAATTAGATAAATCTAGTAGGGTAATAAATCTGCCATTCTGGTCTTTTCTGGCCTATATATTATTCCAATAAAATGGCTGACACTTCTCTGATATCCAAAATTGTCTATTTACCCAGTTGTGCTAAACCACAGTACAAAATTACAATAATAGTAGACCTGGTACTACCCTCAGTATCAGATGTGACAAAGGCTCTCCCAACCCAGTCAATCCTGAAAATACCACCTCATTAACATCTAGAGAGAGCTAGTCAAGCAATAGCACAACATAGTAATATTCACAGAATCATATCTTACAGCCAGTGTTCCAGACTTCACCATCACTAAATATGTCCTGTTCTGCAGGAAGGACAGACTCAGCAGAGGTGATAAAACAGTGGTATATAGACAAGAGGGAGTGGCCTTGGGAACCAAGCAGTGTTGACTTTGGAAAACCCATTAAATCAAATATGGGAAAGGAAGATTCCTGCTGAGAACTACCAACTGTTTGCCTGGGCTGATGAATCAGTATTTCTCTATGTTTACTAATACTTGCAAGAGGATAGCAAGTGCACAGAATGTACTTTGGGTCAGGAACTTCATTGATCATAATGAAAAGTGACAAAGTTGCATCTATTTTGACCTGCAAACCAAAAGGGAATTGAGAAGGAAATGGCAGGGTCATAAAGCAAACTAGACATTGGAAAGCCAGAAATATTTATACAAATAGTTAATTTATGAATGAAAGTTGACTTAACTGGTAGAGTGCTTGCTTTTTTTTTCCAGTGCAAGTTAGAGTTTTAATTGAACCTAGTTTGTTTGAAAAACATTTGATGAAGCAGATGTTACATAAACTAGGAATGATGGAATGTACCTGTACGATTACCTACGTATCTGTAAAGAATACTTTAAACTTTGAAAAATGTCAACCAAAAACTGGAAAAATTGCATAGACAAAGACAGTTAAGACGATACGAGTAGGGAACGTATCCAAAATATATCCATTATAATTAAATACAACAGATGCCCAGTTCCCCCTAGAGAGTCTGTTCCAAATCTTTAGCATTGTGTTCTGATAAAGGAAAATCTAAGTCTTTCGTTTTCTATTGATTGGAGATATGTGCCCGGAATAAACAGCATACTGCTTCATTATTATTCAGCTAATCACATTTCTAGTTTCTGCTCATGATATGAAATCCCAAATACCTGATATGTGTCCTTGTACGAATTCATAAGAGAAGGATAGGCAGGAGGAATGCATTAGCCTGCATTTGGTTAAGCTTTTCAGCCGATGTCAAAATACAATCTAAGGAACTTGCTTGAAATCTCCACACCCTCAAGATGATGAAATCCCACATAAAGGGAATTTGAGCAGTCTTGTTGAGTGCACAGTGGATGTGAACCCTTGTGAAAACATGCCTACAAGTTAGTATACATTCTCAGCGAATGAGCTTCTAAGGTAAATTATAAAAAAAAACTTGCACTGCTGCACTCTTCAGAGCAACATTTTAGTCAGGTGCTACTGAAATGCTCAGTGAGTAAAGAAACTTTAATGCAGCATTAATCTATATAAATCAGAGCTCCTTGGATTGAGACAACAAGGTGCAGGGCTGGATGAACACAGCAGGCCAAGCAGCATCATAGGAGCAGAGAGGCTGACGTTTCGGGCCTAGACCCTTCATCAGAAAAGGGGGAGGGGAAGGGGGTTTTGAAATAAATAGGGAGAGAGTGGGAGGCGGATAGAAGAGGGATAGAG
>NC_063336.1:56798995-56852051 GCF_021869965.1 Rhincodon typus
TTGGTGATGAAGGGTCTAGGCCCGAAACGTCAGCCTTTCTGCTCCTATGGTGCTGCTTGACCTGCTGTGTTCATCCAGCTCTGCACCTTGTTGTCTCTAACATGTACCATGTTCTGGTTAAGACAGATGTCTTAAAGTTTGTTAACAAATGCAACTATTTACACTGCTATAAGATCTCAGACTGATTTTAAAAATGGGTTCCATACTTAATGATGTCATGGTTATAGTATATGATTCGTCATGTAGTTGACTGCAATTCAACCATTCGTCTTCGGAAAGAAACTATCAGCATTTCTCATTTTGGAGTTAAAGTCACTTTTATCCTAAGCCTATCGAGGTGTTAGGACCGAAGGTTTTCCTCAGGTATGAGCATTGTATAAAGTGTAATTTGGAACAATGGACAAGGGATTTTTTTTGCATCTTGTAAAAGAATATTTTGGACTTAATTGGATAATACAGTTACTGAGTGTTTACTACTCTGAATGTGTGTTATAGGTAAATAAATTGGCTTATTCTATTTTATCATAATTTATTTTGCTTAATATCCTTCTGTTTTATTTTTAAAGCAAGATTTGCAAAATTGCACGCTTGTGTTTCAGTAAGAGACCACCTCGTTAAAATTAAAACAGAACAAAATATGATCTATTGAGCCAGGTTTCAGAATTACATTGGACTGGTCCAGTGGGATAATAACAATTTGCAAGATGCCTTGGGTTTAAATCACAGGCGAGCCCCTAATTTCATGTTTCAAAAACAAACATCGCTTGTACGTAACTCAAGAGGATCCCTTGTACAGTTCTTGCAGCAGTGGAAAAAGAAATCCTTTCCTTTGGCAGACTTAAGAAAACTATGATTTTAACATCTAGATTCGAGATGCTGATAGCCACTTCCTGGAGTTATCATTCACATAAGCTTAAATATACTCAGGGTTTTATCCCAGCATTTGGGCTATCACTAACCTCTGCTTTAAACTAATCTATTTCAGTATCTTGTCCCCATCTCAAAAGCACTGCTCTATACAACCATCTCTATCCAAGGAATTGCCCAAAAACTAAATAAAACTGAAACAAAAATCTCTCACACTAATCTATGAGTCCAGAAATTTCTAAAGGGATTTAGAGCACAATGATCTATCTTGCTAAATCATAACATATCTGAAAGTAAACAAGAACTTATTAGCCTGCAAAAGTAATGCTCACAGCTTGGTTTAAAAGAAATCACCATGGCTTCAGAAATACTTACAAGTTCATTACTAACTTAAGCTTCACAGAAAGCCAATGTATTTTGAACTCAAAGTATAAATCAGATATGTTATATCACATTGTACTCATCCAGACAAATGGAAAGTATTTGGCCATGACTTGTGCCATGGAGATGGTGAATAGTCTTTGGGGAGTCAGAAAGTGAATTACTCAGATAGGGTTCCAAGCCTTTGACAAGCTGCTATAAACACAGTATGGTTGGCCTAGTTTAGTTTCTGGTCAATAGAAATCTTTGGGTTGTTGTTGGGTATGATTCAATAATGACAATACTGTTTAATTTCAGCTCTAAGGTGAATCTTAGGTTATCTTGTCTAAGTCTAGGTTGTGTCAAGTTTTTTTGCAGGTTTAGTCACCACAAAGCCTGGAGATGTCTCTTGCCATTTCTTACCCACAATGCCCTATGACATCTCTCATGTCCGATTTTCCTTCCATCTTCCTCCCATCTTCCTCACAGAACAGCTTACCACTCAGCAGATATCCCAGAATTTACTGGCATCCTTAGTGCCCACGTTATCTTTAATAGCTAATTGTGCACCCAGATCACTATCAGTCTGGAGCTGCCTCGCATGGTTCGTGACATTTGTCCCAAATGTGGCAAGCAGAGGGAAATTATTGGTCCACTTTACGGGCAGAGTCCTAGAGCTGCTGCTGGATGGGATGGTGCCAATGGGGGACATTCTCCTCACTGAGAACTGGTAGTGAAGGCCATTGAACCAGTCCTTGCCACCCTGGTCTAGAGTTGTCACCCAAGTTAATGCAATCTTAACCAACTGGAGGAATAGCCAGCTCTGCAAGAAGAAGGCCAATGTCCTTCTCCACTTCACCAGCGTCAATACCACAATGTTCTTTCCAATACCTCATACTCACTATCTGCTATTGTTCCCACATCCCACCAAGGCTCATGATCTGCCACTTCAACTTTGCCTATAATATCTTCCCCATTCACTGTCACCCATCCCAACACGCCGACATTACGAATGCTATGTGCCTTGTTTGCTGCCTACTCACTGACTTGGGACACCTCCCCAACTGCATTGACAGCAACAGCTGTACCAGCTGCTTTCTTCTCTTGTAATACCTGCCTCTCTTTCATTCCTTGAGGAAAACAGCCCACAATAGGGCAGGAAGAGTCAAGATGGCTGGTGTGCTGCCTGACATTGGGCTCCTCACCCGTTCTGAGGAGAGGATCCTACACTGACCACCCCAAGCAGGACCTAGACTGGTATCAGATACTGCCCTTGCCAGCAGTCTGAGTGAAGGCTATCCCTTTGACTTGACTGAGGCCTGCAGTATGTATGACAAGCTTCTTTGCTTTGTGTCTGTGCTAAACAGCAAGGCAAGACAGCAATAAAATGAGCCTGGTATCTCTGGTGAGTTAAAGATTTTAAAATAATTAAGCAAACTCAGGTTGACAAAAACGGTTCTGCATTAGACAAGAAATCACTATTTATTACAAATCATTAGAGTCTAGCGAGAGGTAAATAATTAAACAAACTCAAGCAAACTCCTAGCTCCTTATGAACACGCCCGCACACAGATACGGACAGACAAACATAAAAAGGGACCAAAACACATGGATAGAGAGAGAATTGGATGTATTTCAGTGAAAGGACTTCTGATTATTGGGGATTTCTGTCATTTTCATCACAATGGAGAGCCTGCCCATTGCTGTGAAAATCTGGGCCTCACTCTCCTCTGGCTGATTGACATTTTGGCCTAAGTTGCAGTTTGTATTGTTGAAAGTATATGGCAGTAAGGTCAGTAATCGCAATGTTAAAAAAAAATGTCAGGATGGTCCTCTCTGAATTTTTACTTTTCTATAGAAACTTTTCTACTCTCTTTTGAAATAGTAAAGTGATTACATGTCTTGCTATTTTGCTGTTGTACATAGTGGCTGATTTATCTTTTTACTAGGGGAGGCAGTGGCATCATGGCAATATGACTGGATTAGTATTTCAGAAGCACTGGGGATATGGCAGCTGCTGGAATATGAATTCAATTATTAAATATAAAACTATTCACAGTAATGGCCCCATCAAATTATCATTGATGGTCCCAAGAAACCACCTGATTCACTAATATCCTTTAGAGCCATCCTTATTTACCAGACCATCTGCAACGAAGTTGACTTTTAACTGCCTTCTGACAAGGCCTAGCAAACCATTTCATCCAAGGACAAATAGGGATAACAAATACTGGCCATGCCAGTGATATCCACCATCCTATTCAAGAATAAAGAAAGAATAATGATGACTATATTTTAAAATTTCTGACTTGCCAGAGGCAGCTTGTCATTTCAAAATATATACACCTTTTCATTTTATTTTAAATGAATTTGAAAGCTGACAAAGATACACCAAAATAGATTAGAAATCACAAAGATTTGCATGAATGTTGTATTCACTTCTCAATGGGGTTCTGATCTCTCCCTTGATCTGCACACAAAGTGAAATGCTTACACATTTTGTATAAAGACCCTGGAATTTTTTAAAGGAGGTATTTTATGCTGTACATTCAAAGAGAAACTAGAGTATTGTGAAGTTAATTTGTTGTGTTACTCTGTCACAACAGGATCTTGTTACGTTATTTTAAAATGCATCCTGCAGAAGTACCTCCATAAACATAATATTTATTTGTCATCTGTCGCATGTTTTCCCCTTTCCCTGTTTAAGTCTCTTTCTGTACTCCCTGTAATGCCTTGTTGGAGAATCCGAGGGGAGGCATGATCCCCATGAAATGCATCCTATGTGTTGTTGTTGAACACTAGAATGAATGCTAGACTTCCAACCATTTCCAATTCCAATTAGGCACTGAAGTTGTCATATTAGGTACTGTGGAACAGTATGTTGTACTTAAATATATGATGGCTCTGGAAAAAAAAGTAAAAATTGTATTACCATTTCTCATGTCTGAGATCTGTCCATTTCGCATCCCAAAAAGAATCGCATCTTCTTCAGCAGTCTTTGTGTCCAAACACTCTGCTGTTCAAAAGGCCAAATGCTATGCTGGAACACTGGAAGTGATGTTGAATTTCATTGCCAATATCTGCCATTACTGAGAGGAGGCTCACAAGATTTGGGAATTGATATACATTGTCCAGTGTGTTGCAATGGATCTTGATGGTCAGAGGCAGTGTTGTGTGGCAGAGGCATGCTGGTAGGGGACATTCTTCCAGATGTTCACCATAAGGCCCATTCATAGAATCATAGAATCCCCACATTTGGCCTATCGAGTCCACACCGACCCTCCGAAGACCATTGAGCCCACACCTTACCCTTTCCCTGTAACCTTGCATTTCCCATGGCTAATCCACCTAGCCTGAACAACCTTGGACACTATGGTGCAATTTAGCATGGCCAATCCACCTAACCTGCACACCTTTGGACTGTGGGAGGAAACCAGAGCACCCGAAGGAAACCCACACAAACATGGGGCGAACATGCAAACTCTACTCAGACAGTCGCTTGAGTGTGGAATCTAACCCAGGTCCCTGCTGCTGTGAGGCAGCAGTGCTAACCACTGAGCCACTGTTCTTCATAAGCTTTCATAAAGACATCATCAATAATTTGGAGCTTGGCTTCTGAGTGTGCGCACATACAAGTGTAGTCTGAATACTGGAATTTGATGACAGAGGTTCAGGTGGGTTTGGTTCTGGACTGGAAATGATGCAGATTGAACAGTTTCTGGGGAATCTTCTTGGAAATCAGGTGGAGTGTTGCAGTGTGGAACATGGAGAAGTGTGTTTGTGCAACAAGACAATTTGGCTTGACCCAGGTTTGCACACATATTGTGTCTGTATGGAGCCTTTGCCGAAGATCATGGCTCCCATGCCATCATGCAGCAAATAGATGATTGTGATTAATTGCTGATGGCAATGAAAATTAAAAGGAGACACTCCATAGTCCCTCCAGTTAGCAGTCGGAGGCCTTTATGAGATCAATAGGGACCATGTTTAGAGTCTGCTGTTGCTTTCTGCACTTTTCTTGGAATTGTCTTGCTGTTAAGATCATGTCCAATGTATCTCTTGATGGTCTTACCCTTCACTAAGGTAGTGCACCGGAAATCAAGCCCCACTGCTTCTGGATTTGTCACAAAAGTTAAAGATTTTTATGAAAGTGTGCAAAATTCTTCAATTTTCCTGTATTTTAGGTAAGTTGACAGAAACAGGTAGAAAAAGATTCTAGCTACAATAAACAATTACGAACTTTCATGTATAACTTTACTATTTAAAACTTTAGCCCACTTAGAAACTCCTCCTCTACACGCATTCAGACAAACAAAAAAGATGTGTTTGTGGGCAGAAGGAAAGACAGGGAAGGCAGTTTGTTGATGCTTCACTGCAGCATTTATTGTAATAAGCCCTTTGCTGATCAGAGAGCTGCTTCTCAATCTGCCTTATCCAAAAACGTTAGGAGGTACAAAGTGATCAGTTCACACCCATTTGGTCTTTGACTTAATTAAAAGTCATAGTTTACAGCAACTGGAAAGGGGAAGTAAATCCACTGTCATAAGGTTTGAAATGCTTTTTACTGCAAAGCAAAACTATTCCTTCTCCTCAAGAGGTCCATCAGTTTCTGCCCAAATATTGACAGACCCGAACTTTTCACTTATCTGGGAGCCAATCACATAGCTGTTGACAGGCAGAAGACCTTTGTCATTGATAACTGGTCATCAATCCACAGACCAATGAGCTATATGTTGCTAACCAAATCTCCATTTATACACAGCCCCTGGCCTCAGCTTTTCTCCAAGCAGGCTCCACTAGTTATTTAAAGAAGCTTGCTTTTAAAAAGTCCATCTAATTTCCAAGAATCCTTAGTTTTTAAACCAATTCTTTTCACATTTTAGCCCACAAGCAAAAATACAGAAAAAATAAAAGGTGGGTATTTACAATGGATGGAATTTGCATTGTTCTCTGGTCGGAGTTCTTCTGCCACTAGGAGAAGGCAATCAAACAGGATTTTTAAAATTACCTTCTCTGTGGCAGACTGCAGGATACTTCCCTATAATCCCACAATCAGGTCCATTTCCTTTCTGGGAGAGAAAGCTTCAATTGCAGCATCTTGGAAATTCCCTGGTATTCTGTTTGCCTTCTAGATTAGGGAGATGAGGTCATGTATTCATGCCAAGAGTGCTGCTCCAAGACATTTTACTGCTTCAGCAGGGATCATACTTGTACCAGTGGACTAGTCAGTGTTTATCTGATGGATGGCCTTTTCAACTTTTTGTTGAATTGGCTTGTGCTGTAGCAGTGATGGGCCACCTGCTATGGGATGTGGTAAAGGGCACCACATCAAAGATTGAGGAGATTGTTGTAATGCTCCTTCCAATAAGCACTGACTACCTCTCTGTCCTTGATGATCATTATTCCATTCGCAGCTCCTAGTAAGATAGGTCCTTTGGTTTTTGGGCCAAAGATGGTGTTGAAAAATAGAGTCTAGTAAAATAGGCATCAATCTACTGCCACACAGTATCTAACTTTTACCTTGGACACCTATGTTGGACATCAGATTTAAAAACTTCCTGTTGATAAATTCTGGAAAATTTGGCCAAACCCATTGAGTGCTGTCTCCATGGAACCCCAATTGAAGTGCCTGTAATCTCCAGTCTCGTTATACTTGACGGGCAGAACTGGAACGGGATGAGCCCCTTGACAGTGGTATTGTTACCTGACCCTTTGACCTCACTAGGGACTAAAGTCATAGAGTCATAGAGATGTACTGCTTGGAAAACCCTTTGGTCCATCATGTCCTTGCCGAGCAGATATTCTAAATTAATCTAATCCCATTCGCCAACATTTGGCCCATACCTCTCCAAAGTCTTCCTATTCATATAACCATCCAGATGCATTTTAAATGTTGTAATTATACCAGCCTCCACTGCCTCCTCTAGTAGCTCATTCTGTACACACATACACTCTCTGCATGAAAAAGTTACCACTTCGGTTCCCTTTAAATCTTTCCCCTCTCACCTTAAACCTATGTCCTCCAGTTTTGGACACACCTACCCTGGGGAAAAGACCTTGACTCTTCACCCTATCCATGCCCCTCATGATTTTATAAACCACTATAAAGTCATTCCTCAGCCTCCGACACTCCAGGGAAAATAGCCCCAGCCTATTCAGCTTAGTCTCCTTTGCTTTTCATACATAGCTATTAGGCTGAAATATATGCCGAGTGTTTGCCTCATAAGCTGCTGGCACATAAATACATTGATGTAGCACGATGCCAAACAGCAACATGTCCACACGGTTGGCTGATCAGTGCTCTGAACCATGACAAGCTATCTCCTCTCCCTATGCATTGAAAGGTAGTGTGATATAGACAGATGTTGATGGCCCTCAAGTACGTGCAAAGTGAGTAAGTGCTACGAAATGAAGCTAAGAGCCATAAGATAGATGGGTAGATGCATGAGATGTGTGTGTGTGTGTGTGTGTGTGTGTGTGTGTGTGTGTCTGTGGGCAAACTGACACATATCCCTGAGCACCAAATAAGTTCTGAAGGGATGAAGTGGTGTGAGAGACGGTGAGGCGTGATGATGTGGTGAGGTTGGTGGTTTACCATTGCCAACTTATGTGAATGTATGTTGGAAGGGAATGAAGCATGCAGTATGTATGATGAAACCAGAGTTGAATGAAGACCAAGAGAAGACAGTGGTGAGCGGCAGCTGCCGGGTTACTGCTCTGATTTGTATGTTTGATTTGGTGCCATCTTGGGCAAGGAGGGGATAATTGGAAGCTGCATAGAAATGAGTTGAGTTTGGTGACTAACAAAGTGCAAATATATTTGAGTAAGATAGGCACTGCTCATTAGGGAATTTTGAACTAGCTGTTTAAACAATAAGGGAAAATTAGAATTATTTCTCTTGAATGTTGAGATTCTGACTGTTTCATTTTTTCCCCACAATTCTCGCCTTTGCCCACGTTGCTCAAGGGAATGGAAAATTCCATCTTTTTTGTGTTAGTAGCATAATGTCATTACAATGTCTGTAAACAATTGCAATAAATCAGGATTACTAATTAAAGCAGTTACAACCCGCATAGATGCTGAGTATAAGACTGAGTTTTAAAAAAAGTCTGATGATTAGAAAAACCGCCCGACACTATAGGCTGTTTAATAGGAAAAATACATCACACAAAAAGTTTAACGAGGTGGCGTCTTACTGCTTTATCGCTAGGGTGCTATGAATTCTGCAAACATCTCATCTTGAAGTCAGTCCAGTTGCTTCAAGCTGACTGGTTCCAGCCAATTGGACATTTTAGATTACCTTCCCCATAACTCCTTACCCTTCAGAGCCTATTAATTCTATATTTGTTCGTACTGACATGAAGTCTCAAATGACAGGTTTTATGGTAACTCATTTAATGAGCACAATTAAAGTCTCACTTACGAATCATAAAATAACATTCAGTTCTTTACTCATCTCAAAACTGCCAGAAAGAAATGACCAACTGAACAGCTGGAGAAAGAGAAGCTTGTATTTTGATTGATCTTGTTTGCTGCTTATACAGCATAGTGACAGTCAGTTACGAAATATATGCTTTTAACATAAAGGTCAACTGGAATAAAAGCAAACCAGTTTAGCAACATTTATGACTCAATTGCTATCATTGTTCCAATTCTTTCCTGCTCAAGAGTAGTGGCAGGCATGTCCAATTTTATGGTGTCACCAATAAAGCAAGGCCAACTGAAATGCATCTTTGTTCAGAGATAGTAGGAACTGCAGATGCTGGAGAATCTGAGATAACAAGGTGTAAAGCTGGATGAACTCAGCAGGCCAAGCAGCATCAGAGGAGCAGGAATGCTGACATTTCGGGCCTAGACCCTTCTTCAGAAATGGGGGAGGGGAAGGGGGTTCTGAAATAAATAAGGAGAGGGGGGAGGCGGATAGAAAATGGATAGAGGAGATGATAGGTGGAGAGGAGACAGACAGGTCAAAGAGGTGGGGATGGAGCCAGTAAAGGTGAGTGTAGGTGGGGAGGTAGGGAGGAGATAGGTCAGTCCAGGGAGGACGGACAGGTCAAGGGGGCGGGATGAGGTTAGTAGGTAGGAGATGGGGTTGGGGCTTGAGGTGGGAGGAGGGGATAGGTGGGAGGAAGGACAGGTTAGGGAGGCGGGGACGAACTGGGCTGGTTTTGGGATGTGGTAGGGGGAGGGGAGATTTTGCAGCTTGTGAAGTCCACATTGATACCATTGGGCTGCAGGGTTCCCAAGCGGGATATGAGTTGCTGTTCCTGCAACCTTCGGGTAGCATCGTTGTGGCACTGCAGGAGGCCCAGGATGGACATGTCGTCTGAGGAATGGGAGGGGGAGTTGAAATGGTTTGCGACTGGGAGGTGCAGTTGTTTAGTGCGAACCGAGAGTAGGTGTTCTGCAAAGCGGTCCCCAAGCCTCCGCTTGGTTTCCCCGATGTAGAGGAGGCCACAACGGGAACAGCGGATGCAGTATACCACATTAGCAGATGTGCAGGTGAACATCTGCTTGATGTGGAAAGTCTTCTTGGGGCCTGGGTTGGGGGTGAGGGGGGAGGTGTAGGGGCAGGTGTAACACTTCCTGCGGTTGCAGGGAAAAGTGCCAGGTGTGGTTGGGCTGGAGGGGAGTGTGGAGCGGACAAGCGAGTCATGGAGAGAGTGGTCCCTCCAGAAAGCAGATAAGGGTGGGGAGGGGAAAATGTCTTTGGTGGTGGGGTCAGATTGCAGATGGCGGAAGTGTCGGAGGATGATGTGTTGGATCCGGAGGTTGGTGGGGTGGTACGTGAGGATGAGGGAGATTCTGTTTTGGTTGTTATTGCGGGGAGGGGGTGTGAGGGATGAGTTGCGGGAAATGCAGGAGACACGGTCGAGGGCGTTCTCGACCACTGAGGGGGGGAGGTTGCGGTCCTTGAAAAACAAGGACATCTGAGATGTACAGGAGTGGAATGCCTCATCCTGGGAGCAGATGCAGCGGAGGCGAAGGAATTGGGAATAGGGGATGGCATTTTTGCAGGAAGGTGGGTGGGAGGAGGTGTATTCTAGGTAGCTGTGGGAGACGGTGGGCTTGAAATAGATATCGGTTTCTAGGTGGTTGCCAAAGATGGAAACAGAGAGGTCCAGGAAGGAGAGGGAGGGTATTAGAGATGGTCCAGGTGAACTTAAAGTTGGGGTGGAAGGTGTTGGTGAAGTGGATGAACTGTTCGAGCTCCTCATGGGAGCATGAGGCGGCGCCGATACAGTCATCAATGTAACGGAGGAAGAGGTGGGGTTTAGGTAAAGAAGAGGGATTGTTCCACGTAACCTACAAAGAGGCAGGCATAGCTTGGACCCATGCGGGCACCCATGGCCACCCTCTTTGTCTGTAGGAAGTGGGAGGATTTGAAAGAGAAGTTGTTGAGGGTGAGGACGAGTTCAGCTAAGCGGATGAGGGTGTCAGTGGAGGGGGACTGGTCGGGCCTGTGGGACAGGAAGAAGCAGAGGGCCTTTAGGCCATCTGTATGGGGAATGCAGGTGTATAGGGACTGGGCATCCATGGTAAAGATGAGGTGTTGGAGACCGGGGAATTGGAAGTTCTGGAGGAGGTGGAGGGCATGGGTGGTGTCACAGATGTAGGTAGGGAGTTCCTGGACCACCCCCTTGACCTGTCCGTCCTCCCTAGACTGACCTATCTCCTTCCTACCTCCCCACCTACACTCATCTTTACTGGCTCCATCCCTGCCTCTTTGACCTGTCTGTCTCCTCTCCACCTATCTTCTCCTCTATCCATCTTCTATCCGCCTCCCCCTCTCTCCCTATTTATTTTAGAACCCACTCCCCCCCGCCATTTCTGAAGAAGGGTCTAGGCCCAAAACGTCAGCCTTCCTGCTCTTCTGATGCTGCTTGGTCTGCTGTGTTCATCCAGCTCTACACCTTGTTATCTCTGCATCTTTGTTCAACCAGCCAGAATTAAATTGTTGGAAAATAGGGTGGGACACAGAAATTCTTCAAATGGTAATTTGTAGCAAGGCATGGGAGGATACTGCAGACTTATTAACTAAAATCAAACATGGTTAATTGCACTCAAAACTTTATTTTGCATGTCCTTTGATTTTAGGTAAGTGATACTTATGAATTTGGTCTAAAGATAAAGCTCAACATTGTTCTGCTCATTTAATGTGCCGAAAATGAGAACAATGATAACAGTAATGGACAATACAGTGTGGAGCTGGAGGAACTGGGATCCTTCTTCAGAAATGGGGAGGAGGAAGGGAGCTGGGAAATAAATAGGGAGAGGAGGGGTGGGGATGGGGAAGATAGTTGGGATGGTGATAGGTCAGTGCAGGTAGGCAATGGTGGGGATTGGTCAGTGAGGTGAGAGGGTGGAAAGGTGGGAGGGAAGATGGACAGGTTGTGTCAGGTCAAGGAGGCAGGGATAAGAGGGAGGGTTGGACATGGGATGAGGCCGGGGGGTGGGGACATTTTAAAACAGGTGAATTCCATGTTTAGGCCATCGGGCTGTAGGCTCCCAAAGCAGAATATGAGGTGTTGCTCCTCCAGTGTGCGCGTGGTGTCATTGTGACACTGGAAGAGGTCCAGGATGGACATGTCACCCAGGGAGTGGGAGGGGTTAAGATTGTTGGTTATCTTTTTAGCTTTATTTCTTATTTTCCTAGCTTATACTTCTACAATGCACTCCTTTAATGTAGTGTAACATTTTTCTTTATTTTCTCTTTTTTGTAACTAAGATGGCACCTTGTATTGGTGACATTGTACACTTTTCACTCTACTCCTGTTCTCTTGTAATTTGAGTACATGTGACAATAAACCTAATTCTATTCTATTCTAATCCTCATGGTGAGTCTAAAATATTCTCAGAATAAAAGGAAAATCATTTAAACCCAAGATGAAGAGGAATTTCTTCACTCATCTTTGTAATGCTGTACCCCAGAGGGCTGTGGAAGCTAAGTCATTGAGAATGTTCAAGATAGAAATCAACAGATTGATGATATCATGGGCTATAGGGACAATATGGGAAATTGGGGGCGATGATTGGCCTTGAATGGCAGAGCAGACTCAATAGGCTGCATGGCTCACTCCTGTTCCTATGTAGTTTTTATTAAAGTCTTATTTCAGATAGTCCTGGTCCACTGTGTGAAATGAACACAAGCCTTATTTTAACGTTGAAATCACGCTTCAGACTGGGATCCATAAATTCCTTTGCACTGCTATTTTCAGGCTTCAAACAGCTCAACCAGTGAACTTTAAATGGTTAACTGGAGACACAACAAAATAAGATTTCCAAACCTTCCAGGAAATAGAGTAGAATCTTATAGGGGTCTGAGCAACATGAGCTATGGCAAGATGTGTGGCAGAATTGGATGCAAAGTCTGATGAGGCTGACCTGGTCAGGAGTATCTCACTCCATCTTTTGAGCTTTGATAAGCAGTGTGCTGAGTCCCTTGCTCGGCAGCAGTGAGTTGTCAGTTAAGGGGGATTATTGCTTGTTAAATGCCTTGCTGATGGTCCAGCTTGTCTCATTTTTCTTCAGCTTCCTACCTTATCAAACACTGCAAACAAGATAGAAGTCAAGAAAACACAACATGGAAACTAAACCAAGTACTTGGCAGCTTCAATTTGTCACTTTTTCTGAAGGAACCTCCATATTGGATACTGGATACCAACATCTCAGGGCACTCTCCATGGGTACAGGCCACATGCACCTTACACCCAAGGAAATTGGCATCTGACATCTACCAGACTCTAAGCATACTCTGGGCCCATCTCCAATCCACTTAGAGAACTCCTCTGCACTTCAAAGTTGCATCGGCAACTATCATTTTAATGCTGCAGCAAGAAGGCTCAGGGACATGTACACAGCTCATGGATTGGGCCAGGATGTGCCTCTGGCTCTTTACTTGCTGTTGTAGTGCTAACTTTCTCTCAGCCTACCTGGATGCTCATGGCAAACCTACCTTGCCTCGCTTTTTTGTGCTATGTGCCTTCAGATACCAGTCTTATAGTACTTCTGTCTTGGATTGCCATTTAGTGGAGATACAAATCCAGAAGCTTGTCATGTTTCCCAGCAGGCCTTAATCCAGTCAAAACAGGTTTCAGTCAGAAGTATGTCAAGGGTATCCACCGATAACAGTCCAAAGGCTTAGACATGGTCAGTCAACTGCTCGGGGTAATCAGAGCCAGGATCGTCTCCTCATAAGGGTCAAGAAGCTGAATGTTGGGCTATTCACCGCTTGGCTTCAGTGTTTCTGCCCTAATGTGGGTTGTTTGTCCTGGAATGAAAGAGAGGGGCAGTAATTGAGGGAGATGAAAATGTGACTGCTGTTACAGTTTTTGCAGATAGGGAGGTGTCCCAAGCGAGCTGTTAAGCTGCACGGAGGCCATGCAGGTTTAGTGGTGTGAGAGCAAGACAGGGTGGTGGTATTTACTCTGCAGGAGTGGAGAAGGTCATTGACCTTCTTCCAGCAGTGCTGGGCATTCCTCCATGTGGTTGAGACTGGGTGTCAACATCAGACCAAGGTCTGGTGCCATGGCCTCCATTGCTGGTCCTGGGGAAGAGAAAGTCATGTGTCTGTAGCACCCCCCTCCAGCTGGATATTTAGATCCCTGCCCACAAAGCGGGTGCCAATTTCCCTGATCTGCCTTGCCCAAGGAAAAATGTCAGGAACTGTGGAGTGCAGCTTTGGATTGCCAGTACTTTACTGCGTGTATAACAGCTTCTCAAAAAAGGAAGTGGACACAGGGAATGCAAGTGAATTCCAGGACATTCATTGAATAGCAACTTGTTCCAGGAACAGTGAGTAGTAAGATGGGGCTGGAATCTGATGTGACTAATACTTTAAGGATGGGGTAACTAGTTAGTGAGGCAAATGATGTAAAATACCATTAGAAAATTAATTAGGCCTCACAGTGGAATTCCTCCGAAAAGCGTGATACAGACCAGCTTAAACAAAATCATATAGTTTCAGTTTTAGTAAATAATATAAATTTCAGCCTATAGTATTTGTGATGCTGGAAGGAGTCCCTGTCAGCTGCTCAACATAGATGTGGATCCTCCTGGTTCTCCATTGATCACCATTTCCTTTTCTTTAATTTCAAAATATGCTTTATTCATAAAAGGTATCTTTACATATATATGTATACACATAGTCTCAAGCATAGTTTGGTAGACAAACATCTACTGTACCTGGAAGACCGTCAACTTGGTGAAAGACGATCTTCGGTCTGCTTGAAATTTGTGGATCTTCCAGAGCAAGGAGTTGATCTTGACCAAGTATTGCAGACTGGCACATTCCAAGGCCCAGGACTATGTCCTGAGGGAAGCACTAAAGCTTGGGGCAGCTGCCACCAAAGCACGGTTAGAAAGACCACTCTCTAAGTTCTTCCTGCTGAAGTTAAATGGGGTAACACAGTGTGGAGCTGGAGGAACGCAGCAGGCCAGGCAGCATCAGAGGAACAGGAAAGTTGACGTTTCCGGTCGGGACCCTTCTTCAGAAATGGGGGAGGGGGAAGGGAGCTGGGAAATAAATAGAGAGAGGAGGGGTGGGGCTGGGTAGGTCGGTGGGGTGGTGACAGGTGAGTTCAAGTAGGCAGTGTTGGGGATTGGTCAGTGAGGTGGGATAAGGGGGACAAGTGGAAGAGAAGATGGACAGGTTGTGTCAGGTCAAGGAGGCAGGGATGAGAGGGAGGGTTGGTCATGGGATGAGGCCGGGGATGGGGAGATTTTGAAACTGGTTAAGTCCACATTGAGACCATTGGGCTGTAGGCTCCCAAGATGGAATATGAGGTGCTGTTCCTCCAGTTTCACCTCATATTCCGCCTTGGGAGTCTACAGCCTAATGGCCTAAATGTGGATTTTACCAATTACAAAATCTCCCCATCCCCGGCTTCATCCCATGACCAACCCTCCCTCTCATCTCCACCTCCTTGACCTGACACAACCTGTCCATCTTCTCTCCCACCTATCCGTCCGTCCCACCTCACTGACCAATCCCCACCCCTCCCTACCTGCACTCACCTATCACCATCCCATCTACCTACCCCAGCTCCACCCCTTCTCTCTCTTATTTCTGAGTTACCTCCCCCCTCCCCCATTTCTGAAGAAGGGTCCCAACTCAAAACGTCAACTTTCCTGCTCCTCTGATGCTGCCTGGCCTGCTGTGTTCCTCCAGCTCCACACTGTGTTATCTCTGCATGGCAGTTCTTACTATCTCAAAGTTGAATTGGGGTTCAGTTATTGGACCTTTCTGGTGCCTCAAATGCATTAAAGTATAGTCTGGTTCAAGTAAGAGATGCCTTTGGCTTGTTTGGATAGAGCCAAACACCAATGTTTGTTTATTTCCCTTGGTCACCATTGCTAGACATGCATTAGAGTGTGTAGCAATGCTGGGAGAACTCAAACTGGTGGTGGTATGAAGTGTCTAGTTGTGCTGTAGTCCATCTGAATTAGTGCAATCACAATTTCTGGTGAAGGCAGATAAAGGCATATGCAACTTGAAAAGTAAATACAGTTACTTCTCTTTTGAAAAAAACTGACCCTTCTATTTGCTCCCAGCATTTTTAAAATACATCACTTTCTAATCATTTTTGAGAAATAAATCCATTCATGCTTAACTTTTAGTTTATTAGAGCTTTCCAAATCTTTTCCCAGTTCGCTTTTTAGACCTGACTAATTTTCAGAGGTAATTCACTTGACGTTTGCTTGGTTTCACCAGCTCAATGTACTTTAAAATTAAAATGATCCATTTCAATGATCACAACCACTGTGAGTTCTAAACCTGTAAGGCAACTCAGACCTACATTCCTGCAATAACCTAATTTGCATAAAGAAAATACATGACACAGGAAGCGTCTCATTGTTTCCTGCATTTTATTCCTCCAGAGCCTGCAATACTTTACCTTGTCATGGGACAACAGAGTCTTGCTGAAAGAACCTAAATGTCTGACAGAAAATCTAACATTGTGAATGCGGCAGAATATCTTCCATGATCCTGAAAGAATGCAAACACCTGATTTAACCTCTTGTTGTCTGTGAACAATCTCAAAAAGAAAAACCGAGGTTTAAAGTTTGATGCATGCACCAACAGTGTAACAGCTGAAAGAAAAAGGACAGACACCCTGCTACTCGAAGTTGCAAACTTTCTCTGACTTGGTCTGGCTTCAGTTCACCCGAATTTCATTCAGAATATTGGAAAATGAAAACAGAGATGGATCTAACAAAAATTGTGGACCTGAGCTTTCTGTCAGAAGAAGAACAGTTAGCTCTTCAGCAAGTCCTTAAAAGAGACGCTGCTCTGCGAAAGCTTGATGAAAATCGCATCAAGTAGGTTCTATTTTTGTTTTCCTAAGATCAACGCTATTTACTTTAATATTTCCTTCTATTGCACACCGTTTATTTAACACTATGGTACATAAGTAGGAAAGTAGTTTTAACCTGTTTGGACAGTGATTGACAGTTTTGTTTCCTTATTTGTAGTAACCATATAACATGCATGATTTATACTATAATTGCATTCTTCTCATTTCAAATTTCAGAGATTAAAGGAGGGAAGGAAAGGATATGCCTTCTACTAAAATCTGCACAACGTATCAGTGATCATTCCAATTTCACTAAAACCATGAAACAAAGCAATAATTTCTACATCTGCAAAACAAAGTCTGGCTTTTGTCAGTACATGTGTGCAGAGGTCTAGTCCTATCTATACAAAATTAATATGCCTGTTCAGAGCTCACTATAGAAAAATCTTTCACTTTACACTTGCTTTTCTCTCTATTCCTCTGTCCCTCAATTGTGATTTCAAACTGCAGCTCTATTTACATAAACAGAAATGATGCCAGACGCTGATCCACGAGAAGGGTGACATGGTGGCTTAGTGGTTAGCATATTGCCTCACAATACCAGGGACCTGGATTTGATTCCACCCTCAGGTGACTGTATGGAATTTGCACTTTCTCCCTGTGTCTGTGTGGGTCTCTTCTGAGTGCTCTAGCTTCCTCCTACAGTCCAAAGATGTGTAGGTTAGGTGGACTGGCTATGCTAAATTGCCCATAGTGTCGAGGGATGTGCTGACTAGATGGGTTAGACAGGAATAGGGTAGGGAGGCAGGTCTGGGTGGGATGCTTTTTGGAGGGTCAGTGTAGACTCAATGGGCTGAATGGTCTGCTTCCACACTGTAGGGATTCTTCGAGAAGCTGGAGAATTCATCAATGTTCATCCCTGAGCTGACGTTAGTTAACAGATTAATATCTGGATTCTGAATTCAGATCTTGCTGTGTGCAAATTGACTGTTGCGTTTCCTAAATTTAAATAGTGACGAATTTCAAAAGTATTTTATTGACTGCAAAGCACTTTGTAATGTCCTGAAAAGGCATTCTATACTTACAACTCTTCCTTTTTTTAATCAAGTTGTTCTGCTTAATAAAGAGCAAAAATGATCTTCCTGTTTTGGGAGTGACCATCATAAACTCTGGCACATCATATTTTAGCAGAAGGCATTTAGCTTGTCGTGTTATGAGATAAATATCTTTGTTTTGTTGTACTTCAACCTGTATATCTGCACCTTAATTTAATTATTAATGCAGCAAGGCTAGTTAATGCCTGATATTGTTGTTTTCTTTAGTGCAATAATGTTGCAAAATTATGGGTAAGCCAATGATATCATATGCATTTCTGGGTGGGCAGCACTGACTTGCTCTGAAAAGTGATAATGAAATTCTTCTGTTAATACGTGTTGTGGCATGGTTCGGAATTAAAAGTTAATGGAATTAGCTTTTTTTATTTCAGTGAATTTGACATTTAGATAAAAACTGTAAAGCAAAACTGAAGTATGCTTTGTCTGAGTGAATATGTTATTAACCCCACAATGATCTGTACAATTATTGATTTACATCATTTAGTGTAGACAGAATTTGTGCTTAAAGTCTTATCTTATGAGCAGTCAAATTATATTAGTGATTACTTTCCCCCTTTTTTGTCTACACCTCCACCACTATCTTCTCCAGGGGAGCAAATACTGGAATTTTGTTTCTGTCTCCTGTCATTCCTGCTCTTACACTGACTAATTGAAGGAGTGGCAGGTCAGCCCAAATCCATTGTCATTTGTCTTCCCTCCCAGTAATTTTCGCTCTCAACTTCCCCATTATAGCACTGCTGAGATTGAGTACAAACTTTAAAGCTGAGTGGAATAAATGGAGGTAACTGTAATATTAGAAGACTGTGTAAAATGGGTAATTCTTGAATTAGAATAAAATTCCCCAAATATGCATTTGATAATTAATTAAAGAAACCCTATCTAGTTTTCCACTGGTTTTACTTCTGTGTAATGGCATTGTTGCTGTATACAAATAATGAGAATATTTGATGACCATTATTTAGAAATTTCTCACTAAAATGACCACTCCTTTCCTCTGTTACTGATACAATATTGAAAATAACTTAATACCTCAATATTTTTCTGCCCTTGTCTTTTACTGCTTTGAAAACACAAATGGCTGTGTTGCTGTGAGTAACAGAATGCACTGATTCCAACTAATCATTGTAGGGGCTGGATATTCCTTACTAATTGACAAGGATTTAAAGTTAAGGTTGAAGAACTATTGAGTGGGGGTCTACCAATTTACGATTATCTCTGTCCTTTGACAGAGAGATACAGGTTACCAGATCAATATGCCTATATAAATAGAGGCAAGGAGGAGGTGGGCAGCTATATTTTGCTTTCTGTCTTGTCAGTTAATACCAATCTATGGGACAGTGGTAGAAATTTCACTGAAATTCATTTTAGATGAAGAGGACCAGATCTCCTTTAAGGTTATTTGCCTTTTTCTCCCAATTAGAAATCTCTCCCAATGGAGCATCAATGAATTTTGATTTTTAGCCAATTTTTTGTCCTTCTGTTGGAGAATAAAGACAGAGTTCATCCTTGGTAGATCAGCCATGACCTTTTAAATGATTTATATCATGGTAGACTGAGAAGTAGGTAGAAAGGTCCTCTGTGGCAGTATAAATAGCCCAGGGACAATTCTGTCCTTGATCCTTTAGTTATGTGATTTTGCAAGGGACGCTGAGATTGGAACCTGTAGCTCGGGTTGTGGGTAAGGTTGTTGGCTTGCTCGCCGAGCTGGCTGGTTATCATACAGATGTTTCATCACCATGCTAAGTGACATCATCCGTGTGGCCTCCGATGAAGCAATGTTGTTCTACTCCGCTTGGAATTTATATGATACAACCTGTTAAATTGGAATGTGTCATTTCCGGTTTTGTTCTGCATGGGTTTAATGGGGTCTAATTCCACATGTTTGTTGATAGCATTACAGGTTGAAAACCAAGCCTCCAGGAATTCTCATGCATGTCTGTGGTTGGCTTGAGCTAGAATGGGCATGTTGTCCCAGTTAAATTGATGGCCTTCATTGTCCAAGTGCACTGAGATGAGGGAACGTTTGTCATGTCGTTTTGCTGCTGACTGGTGTCCATGTATCCTGATGGCTAGTTTCCTTCCAGTTGGGCTGATATAATGTTTGTTGCAGTCATTGCAAGGCATTTTGTAAACTACGTTGGTCCTGCATGTTCATGGGAATTGGGTATTTGGTCCTTGTGAGTGTTTGTCATATTGTGGCTGTGGGTTTGTGTGCTATCATGAGTCCTAGTGGTAATAGGAGTCTTGTTGTCAGTTCTGAAATGTTCTTGATATAGAATAGTGTGGCCAGTGTATTGGGGCCTACTGTGTCCTTTTGGCATTGACTTCCTTGTAGGCACCTGCAGATATCCGTTGTTCGCAAAGACCTTGTATAGGTGCTTTTCCTCCATCTTGTGTAGTTCTGACATGTTGCAGTGAGTTGTGACCTATTTGAATAGTGTCCTAATACAGCTTTGTTTGTAGACGTTGAGGTGATGGCTGTGGAAATTGAGGATTTGGTCAGTGTAGATTGCCTTCGTATATACTGTGGTTTGGAACTCCCCATTGGTCAATCGTTCTACCCTGATGTCTAGAAACGGAAGTTGATTGCTGACGTCCTCTTCTCTCAAAAATTTGATCCCAGTGAAAACGTTGTTGATGTGATGGTGTGTCTCATCTAACTTGGTGCATTTAATGAAGTCAAACGTTTTCATCCACATATCGGATCCACAGTTTTGGCTGTATGAGGAGGAGGGTAGTGCATTCCCATGACTGCCTCTACAATAAGTCCTGAGATGGGTGACCCCATAAGTGTGCCATTGATTTGTTTGTATACTTGGTCATTAAAGATGAAGTGTGTAGTGAGGCACAGGTCCAGTAGTCTGAGTATGTTGTCGTTGCTGATGGAGTCAGCGTTTCTGCTGCATCCAGTAATGTAACAAGTGTTTCTTTGGCTGATGGTATGTCAATGGATATGAATAGTGCTGTGATACAAAAGGATTTTAATGTTCTTCAGCTTGCTAAGGAATTCCTGGGTTGAATGGATGGAGTGAGATGATCCATTGACCTGGTGTTTCAGTTTTTGTGTAGGTATGCCTGGTCAGGAGCCAATGGGTCTGAGGGGGATGTCTGGTTTATGTACTTTGGGTAGTCCATAGAAGCGGGGGGTGTTCGCACCTTCTGGTTTCATTTTCATGTAATCTGTCTTGGTTATTTGTCCTGCATTTTTAATTTTATTCAGTGTTTGGGTGATCCTGTTTGCTAGCTGTGGTGTTGGGTCTATCTCCACCTGTTGGTAAGTGTGTGCATCTGCAAGCAGTGCCTGTGCTTCCTCGATGTAGTCTGGTTTGTTCATAATGACAGTCATGCGCCTCAATTTCCACAGCAATCATCCCAATGTCCACAAACAAAGCTGTGTTAGGGCACTATTCAAATAGGTCACAACTCACTGCAACGTGCCAGAACTCCACAAGAAGGAAAAAGAGCACCTACACAAGGTCTTTGCTAACAATGGATATCCCAACATCTTCGTCTTCAGGTGCCTACAAGAAAGTCAATGACAAGAGGACACAGTACGTCCCAATACACTGGCCACACTTCCCTATATCAAGAACATATCAGAACTGACATCAAGACTCTTACAACCACTAGGAATCATGGTAGCACACAAACTCACAGCCACACTACGACAAACACTCACAAGGAACAAAGACCCAATACTCATGACATGCATGACCAATGTAGTTTACAAAATGCCTTGCAATGACTGCAACTAACATTCCATTGGCCAGACCGGAAGGAAACTAGCCATCAGGATACATGAACACCAGCTAGCAGCAAAACAGCAAAACGATGAACTTTCCCTCACCTCACTGCACTTGGACAATGAAGGCCATCAGTTTAACTGGGACAACGTGTCCATCCTAGCTCAAACCAACCACAGACATGCACAGAAATTCCTATAGGCCTGGTTTTCAACCCGTAATATGCTATCATCAAACACATGAAATTAGACCCCATATACAACCCATGCAGAACAAAACCGGAAATGACACAACCCAACTTAACAGACCGGGTCATACCAAGCAGAGTAGGACAACATTGCTTCATCGGAGGTCACACTGATGATGTTACTTAGCACGGTGATGAAATGTCTGTACGATAACCAGCCAGCTCGGCGAGCAAGCCAACAACCTCATTAGAACCAAGAGCTTCTGCAGAAATATTTTCCTTTCTTCCTGTCAACAGCATGGCAAATTATTATATTCCCACCAAGCTGGTCTAAAATCTGCTTGTGCCTTGCAGATTGGGAATTGAGATAGTAGTGCTGTGGTTATATTACATGATTAGTAATGCAGGAGAACATGGTTTTAAATCCCATCCGCGGTTTCAGAATTGAATTTAACTTAAAATGAAAAGCTAACATCAGTGACCACAAAGCTGTGAAATTACCAACTAGGGTATTATGCAGTAAGTGCTGGGTTTATCTCGTCTTGCTGTCCCATTCCAATGTGCATCATGAATACCTAAGTGCTGAAATTTACCCTCAGAATGGGAATCGTGAATCAAGTCATTTCCCAACATCACCATCTTTCCTTCTGGCCAAAGTCAGAAATCACACAACACCAGGTTATAGCCCAACAGGTTTATTTGAAATCACAAGCTTTCGGAGAGTAGCCCCTTCACCTGACGAAGGGGCTACTCTCCGAAACCTTGTGATTTCAAATAAACCAGTTGGATTATAACCTGGTGTTGTGTGACATCTGACTTTGTCCGCCCCAGTCCAACACTGGCACCTCCACATCATGGCTTTCCTTCTGGCGGCACTGCTTTTTTTCTATTTTCAAGGTGAAGTGGCGAAAAGGCAGGCTGCAGTCGGGGGCCACTGCCTCTAGAAGCAGGCCTGAAGTGGAATAGAGGTGAGTAGATGGAGGAGCCAAGCTAGTGAGGCCATTTGCACTCATTGGAGCCTAGAGGCTGATGCCAACCCTACTAGGTTCATATCTCCTTCATATTGTTCGGGTTTGCGGTCAGACATGTCACTCGTTTTTGGCGAACAAGATTGTGCCCTGAAGTGAATTCGAGCCATTGGCCTGGGAGTGCCTTTCGGCATACTATCAAATAAATTCCCCTGCCTGCCCTTCTAAAAGCTCTAAGTGGGCCTGGGAGATTCAGCCCATTTGTTATTCCAATAACTGCTGCTATTTTAAAATCATATTGTGTTTTCCTTATAATCGTTTAACTTTCAATAAAGGGAGCTGTTCATTGTGCAATGGGTCAGGCACATGAATAATTTATGTCTCCTGTACACTTCTGACAAATGATTTTAATTAGCTAGATAAACACTGTGTATAAATTGGTTTGGTTAGATATCATGGGAACTTGATGATCTTATTTTGGACACTGTTAATATTGAGGTAGCTGCGACTAGAGCTTTTATGACTGTGTTAGCAGGTTAAAATCAATTATGTTACTTGTTACCAATCTACTCGAAGAGGCTGTGTGCACATTTCAGTTTTGTTTACATTTTTCTCAGTCTTACATTAGATGTGCACATCACTGGCAATTTATTGCCCATTCCTAAATGCTCTTGAGAAGGTGGTCATCCATCTTATTTCACTGCTGCACCCATCTGATCTAGGTACATCCACATTGATGCTGAGGAAGGGATTTCCAGGATTTAGGCCCAATGACAGTGAAGGAGCAATGTTGTAGCTCCAAGTCAGGATAGTGTGTAGCTTGGAGGGGAAAATGCAAATGATGATGTTTCCACATATGCCACCCTTACTCTGTTGCTGTTTGTCAGTGAGTAAATGAACTGCAGAACTTAAAAGTGAAAACAGCTCACATATTCCAATTTTTTGTATAGTTGTTGCCTCACAAGTACTCAAGCTGTTATACAGACCCCTAAACCATAAACATTATTCTTTTTAAAGAACATTTACCCTGATTGCTATGGACATTATTCATTCTTCTCATTAACAGTAATCAAACCATCTGTTTAAACTACGAAAACTCTAATTAGGGCTGCAAGTAAACTTGACACACAATTAATAAATATTCTGCTCAAGTCTTCATGCCATCTTGCAAGTATTACAAAAATAGAAATGTATAAGAAAGACCATTATAACGCTTCCTGTGTCAGAAGTGCTATGTTGGCTCTTTTTGCTTCTGTAAACAAATCAAAGATTGATAAACAGTGGCCTTTTTAGATTTGATGCCTTTAGAAGAGTCATTGTGGTTGATTTTTAACTTAATGTGGAGGTGCCGGTGTTGGGCTGGGTTGGCCAAAGTCAGAAATCACATGACACCAGGTTCCAGTCCAACAGGTTTATTTAAACTCACAACCTTTCGGAGCGCAGCCCCTTCAACTGGTGCAGCAAGAGAGCAGGGCACATAGACACAAAGTTTAAAGGCAGAGAGATTAAGGGCTGAGAGATCAAAAGATTATACAACTGGTGTGAGTGGACTGTCAGATAATAAGTCTCTGCAGGTGACCAAGAGTGTTAGACAGTGAGTAAAGTGTCAACAACTGAATAACCAGCAAAGGGATGACCTATAATCATGTTATTGTAGTCACTTAGTTTGTCTCCAGCTCCACCTAATTTTTAATTTTTTGTAATTATCTCTCTGCCTCACTCAATGGGATTATAGGGCACGCTGTAGGCTATGGTCATTACTTGGAATGCACCCCTCAGCAGTTCCAATCCTGATGACTCGGAACATGAAGCCATCTTGGCACTTCAGGCCATCTGATATTGCACCAGCCCATTGGATTGATGACTCATCAGTTTTGTTTAAACAAGTCCTCAGAATGGATCTAGCTTTGCTGCTGGAACAGCTGACCTGCCCACTTCCTCCACTGGCCTGCCACCCAAATATTCCAGTTACAATCTGCCTGACCAACTAAATTAGTAGCAATCTGTCTCTGTGTGATCAGCGAAAAGTTAATTGTTTATTCGAAAGTTGAGAAGAACGTAACAAATGGAAATGAAATTACAATTCTGTGGAGATCAATAACTTTTAAAAATGTACTTGAATTCCAGTGATTGAATGAAAACATTGTATTACTTCACAGGACTACAAGTATTCAGGCTTTTAATCTGAAAGCAAAAAGCAACATTGTCTAAGCACTAAAAACAGAAGGTGCTGGAGTAGGTCTGGCAGCAACTTTGGAGTGAGCATCAGGGATAACGTTTTGCATGTGATACTTGTCTTCTTTAGAGCAAGAACAGCCAACTTCCAGCACCGAAGCAGTTTCTATTTTTATTTCAAATTTCCAACATCTGTAGTTTTTTACTTTTATTGTCTAAGCACGATACAGTGGCAAACTTCTCCTCTAAGCAACAGACAAGTTAACCTGATTAATTTATTAAAACAACTGAAAATCTTCATCTAGTAGTTATACTTTTGTCTATCCCTTAAGTAGACACTTCCTTCTTCAGAAACCAATTCAAAACTCTCTTAAATCCTGATGCTTTTTTTTTACCTTTTTCAGTTGGATAATTGCTAATCCATGAGCTGTCTTTCACAATGCAAATTATTATGCTGATTCCTCCCTCTAGATAAAACTAGGTGAATCTTCCAAACTCTTCTAAATCCCCATGAATTTGATCTCTTAAATCTGAATGAGATCTTCTGCGGTATTGCTCCTCATGGAAAAATAGAGACAAGCTGCTTATATCTCCTCACCTTCTCTGAAGCTCACTCAAACACACATTCTTACAGCTTGACCTGTCTGAGGGAATTAGGATTATCTTAAGATAAACCCTATATGTCGATACTATAATGGTTTTATGCGGCCTCCTTGCCTCTCAAAGCCTATCTACACGGCAATCTGAAGCACATGGGCTTTGAATCTAGTAGGAATGTTGATATGCTATCCTTAAGACTCCCAATTCAAATCTATCTTGGAATTAAACATAGTTTAAAGCTTAACCTTTTATAAACCTTGATATTCTCCATTGCCTCATAAATGCCAACTCTATAAGACCAGAGGATGTAAGAACAGAAGTAGGCCATTCAACCCATTGAGTCTGCTCCACCATTCAATGTGATCATGGTTGATCTAATAATCCTCAACTCAACTTTCCTTCCTTATCCCCATAGTCCATGATTCCCTTACTGATTAAAAATCTATCTCAGCCTTAAATGTACTTTAAAACCAGGCCTCAAGTGGACCTCTGAGATAAGGAGTTCCACAGACTGAATACTCTCTCAGAACAAAAAAAATCATCCTAACCTGTGTCTTAAATGCGTGAATACTTCCTCTGAGAATATGCCTTTTGGTCCAAGACTCTCCCACAGGGAACCAACCTTTCTGCATTTGCCCTGTAAAGTCCTCTCAGAATTTTGCTTGTTTCAATAATGTGTTCCACTGATTCTTTGAAACACAAATGAGCACAGGCCGAAGCTACTCAACGTATCCTCTTAAGAAAATCTCTCTATGCCTGGAATCAACTTAGATGAAAATATGCCACAATAGCCTCTCATACCTTTTATGAGAACCCATGAATCCCTGTTCAATTGCAAGACCTATTATAGCTTCAATGTCAATTTAGTACCAATCCGTGCCCCTTCCACTACAGTTAGGTAAGGATAAGGGGAACCCTATCGCTGTTGCAGGAGGGAAGAGAACGGGTGAGGGCGGAAGTGCTGGAGATGGATCGGACCTGGTTGAGGGCCCTGTCGACAACAGAGCTGGGGAATCACCGGTTGAGGAAGAAGGTGGACATTTCGGAGGTTCCCTTTTCGAAGTTGGCCTCATTTGAACATATGCGATGGAAATGGAGGAACTGAGAGAATGGGATGGATTCTTTACAGGACGTGGGGTGTGAAGATGTATAGTCCAAGTAGCTGTGGGAGTCAGTGGGTTTGTAGTGTAGTTTGTAGTGGGTTTGTACCTGCCATCCCACCAGCGTCCACATCCAGAAGATCAACAGACGCCATTTCAGCCACCTCCAGCAAGATGCCACCACCAGACATATATTCCCCTCCCCTCCCTTGTCTGCCTTCTGCAGGGACCGTTCCCACCGGGACACCCTCGTCCACACTTCCTTTACCTCCAACACCTCCCCACAGCCCTACGGCACTTTCCCCTGTAACTGGTGAAGGTGCAACACCTGCCTATTTACCTCCTCCCTCCCCAGTATCCAAGGGCCCAAACATACCTTCCAGGTGAAGCAACACTTCACCTGCACTTCCCAGGATCTAGTCTACTGCATTCGCTGTTCACAATGTGGTCTCCTCTACACTGGGGAAACGAAGCATAGACTTGGTGACTGCTTCGCAGAACATCATCATTCTACTCGCAAAAAAGACCCTGAACTACCTGTTGCCTGCCACTTTAATGCACCACCTTGCTCCCTGGCCAACATCTCTGTCGCTGGCTTGCTGCAGTGCTCCAGCAAAGCCCAACACAAGCTGGAGGAACAACACCTCATTTTCCGCTTGGGGATCCTACAGCCCTCCGGACTCAATATTGAGTTCAATAATATTAGGGCCTAAACTCTCCCATATCCCAACCCCCTACCCCACACACTAGGCCTTGTGCCACATAGCCTGCCATTAAACACCCCCTGTTGTTAGTCACTAACAGTCCCCATTAACAATTATTCACCCTCCCAGCCTGATCGTTAGCAACTCCTTTGTCTGTCCAACTGTCTTTCTCTCTCTTTGGGCTCTATCCTATCGTTTAATCCCTACCCCACCCACCTCCCTATTTTCTGCATATAAACTGACATTTTCCCAGCCACCATCAGTTCTGAGGAAGGGTCACTGGACCCGAAACATTAACTCTGTTTTTTCCTTCACAAATGCTGCCAGATCCTCTGGGCTTTTCCAGCAACTTTGTCTTTGCTCTGTAGTACAACTTGGGTATCACTGATGAAAACAAATTTTGCTCATGCTTTCCTTGCAGTCAACAGGACCTGGTAAGAATATCAATATAAAAGGAAAAACATTGTATGCTGTATATAAAATGAGTGCTGATTGGTTTGAAAGTAGACTTGGATTGGTAGAGGACTTGCCATTAAGAAGGCACCAGTTAAATTACTGACAACTATGGTGGCTCAGCAGTTAGCATTGCTGCTCACAGCACCAGGCACCTTGCTGCGATTCCACCCTTGGGCAACCATCCATGTGGAGTGTGCACATTCTCCCTGTGTCTGCATGGTTTCCTCCCAGAGTCTAAAGATGTGCAGGCTAAGTGGATTAGCCATGAGAAATATAGGGTAGGGGCATGGATCTGGGTGGGATGGTTTTTGGAGGGTCAGTATGGACCAAATGGCCTGCTTCCACACAGTAGGGATTCTATGAATTGCCAAGCTTTGCTTAAATTTAAACCGGCAGATTATAGGGATTTGTGGCGTAGTGTTAGTGCTCCCACCTTTGAGCTAGGAGGCCTAGATTCAAGTCTCATTTGCTCCAGAGGTGTGTCATAACATCTCTGTGCAGGTTAATTAAAAATATCTGAATCAACCAGGTTGAGTCTGATTGGTCAAGGCATCCTCTGGAGGAATGAACCAGAAAATGGCTCTTGTCTTTTGTGTCCAATGCAATGTGTGCATGTGTTCACTCTTATTTCAAAGAACATAGACTGACAATCTCAAATCAGGTTTTCTCCCATCTATGAGTTACAATCTGCCTGTGATTTTCTACCAATAAACAGAAGATCTCTGGGAAATAGGGATGAGACTTCTGGATCTGGGTTCCCAGTGTCATTTCAAATAAATATGGAGCCTCCAACAAATTCAACAGTCTACATGCATCATCAGAGATTCCTTTACTATTGTGCATAGGTGTCAATATCTTGCACCTTCTTCTGAATATAACAACAATCAAACATTCAAAGCTAAATGTCAGGGTGAATTCAGAACAGGTCATGTGATCCCTTCATTTCTGCATTTTATCCTATGGTAAAGAGATCATTCCAAACTATCATCTTATAAATAAAGTATTTGTAATGGTAGAATAAGCTGCGCAGCCCCTCGAGCATGATTCACTATTCAACATAATACAGTTGAACTTCTACCTTAACTCAACTTTTGCAATGAATTGTATACTCCTTGATTACCATTAGTTTTCAAATAATTGTCTTCTGTTTTGAGTATACTCAATGATCCTCAGTCCTCTAGGGTGAAGAATTTTGATGATTCACAACTCTGAGAGGAAAATAAAATCTACGGCTCAATCCTCAATGACTGGCTCCTTATATCCTAAAATATGACCCCTAGTGGCAGTGAGGGAATAAACTCTGAGCATCAATCCTCAAGCACTTTAAGAATTTATTTGCTTGATGAGATAATCTCCCTTTCTTTCATGCTCAGTTGAATAGTACTTATTCTAGTTGATCCCTGTCATGGGACAACCCTCTCATCCCCAGAATCAATTTAGTAAATCTTCATTGAAGCCCACTTGAGGCAAGGAAATCCTTCCTTATATGACATGAGATTTGAACACACAGACAGTCCAAAGATCATTAAACAAGGATTCTTTGTTCCACTGCCATCAGCTCATTACAAACTTGAAGGGAAATTAAGTTTAAAAATGGAAGTATTTAGAGTCTCTACATGGACTGAAGTCTGTGTTTTACATTGGGTTGAGGAATCCATTGTTGTCTGCTCCTTCTTCCAAGAGACCACTCTCTTTTTTTTCCCAGAGAGTGTCTATTTGACTGCCCAAAATGTCCTTCCTCACCATTTTAAACTAACATACCATTTGCCTTCTAATTCTTGTTATATCAACATGTTAACTTTCCATGTGTCTTAAACAAGACAATCAAATCCCTCTGTGTATGAATATTCACTTACATTTCAAAATGCATTCCATTTTTCTGTCCTTCCGAGTGAAGTGGATAATTTCACATTGCCCCACACTGTACTGTATGAGCTATCTCCTTGCTCATTCACTTATTCCATTTCTATTTCTTTGGAGTCTTTTTACTTCCTCCTCACGACTTAATTCTTACCCATAGTAAAACATTGTAGACAGGTTGGAAATGCATGGCAGGCCCGGTTGCATCAGAGAGAGAGTAACACAGTTAATGTTTAGTATTTTGAGTGTCTTCATAATTTGTCAACATAGAAATCAAGTTATATTCTGGAGTCTTAACCTGACCTCACAAACAAAATGATTTGCAGATTAATCCCTAAACATGGGCACAAAATTATTAAGGACCTGAATAAATAAGTTCTGAGCAAGGCACATGCTTTGCTGTATGATAGCTGATCTCTACTTGGAAATAAATATTCAAACTAAAGTGTTCTTGCAGGTTTTGCTCCATTAGAGGTATCTTGCCCAGACTATTATACCTGAGCACAATACAAGAAAGGGCTGATGAACCTTTGGATGCTAATTTTGATAACTTCTCATAACATATCTTTTGATTTGTGACATATGGAATTGAACTTCACTACAATCTACATTTTTACTGAGCCCTTCTAAGTGCAGAGCCAGCATTTGATTCTCTTTTTAAACATAGGTATTCAAGACTGAGAAGACAAAGGTTAACATATCTGGTTTCTAATTCAGATTGCTGCTGTGCTCTTTACTGTCAGCAGAATGTACTGACATCTCCTATTTTCAAGGCTAATAATGTTCTATATTATACTGGTAGCTCTACTTCTGTGATGCAGTACAGTGTTAGCAACTGTTAACCTTTAATGCATGAAAAGTTTCCAAGGAATAATGAATCACTTAAGAGTTTATTATACTACCATTATTATGTTATGTTGTGAATACAATAGAATCTAATTATAATTCAACAATGTACAATACTTGAAAGGTTACTTGTATCATTAGAAATTCAGTGCAGTGATAATTATTGGAAATTGACTTCTGAAGAGTGCATTAACCCATAGGCAGAAGTCTCCACTTTACTCCTGAGTACTACTTCCTGTAATTGCTTATCAACTTCAAGTTTAAACATATCTTACGAAATCCCAAAAAGGAACTTTTTGTTGTTTTCAACCACTGAAAGCCAAATTTAATCCATAATGCCTCATTTATTTACTTCCCACATGATCATCTCTGTTCAGTCAATGAAATTGTAGCTTTCTTCGCTTTGTTTTCTTAAATTCAGCTCATTGGAGAGGTATTAAAATGTGAAACTGATTATTTAATTTGAAGTGATCAATTTTTGTATTGAAGATATACGCAGTCATTCCTAATCATCTATTCATAATGAAAGAATCATTTACAATAGTTCTTCTTCTTGCTCTCGCACTGTTACCACTGGTGCTCCCCACTCTCTTATTTCTCATCAACACAATGCCTCTTGGCAACATCACCCAAAGGCATAGATGCTTTCACATATTGGCAGACAGTACATCACCACCACCCTCTTGATTCCTCCACTGTTGCTATGCTATCAGACTCCTTATCCAACATTCATTATTGGATGGACAGAAATTTCTTTTAATTAAATATTGGGAAAACCAAAACCATTGTCTACTGTCTCTGCTTCAGGCTCTGGTCTGCATACTCCACCATCTCTCTGATGACACTCTGAGATTAACCCTGGTGTTACATTTGATCCCAAATGTGTTGTATTCTTGTGTCATCTGCCTTAATTCAGAATTGCCACCCAGAATTACCACATGCTATTTGGATAAGTAGTCAGTGAGGAGGAGGAAATTTGGTGTCATGTATGGTGAATAAACCAGACGTATTTTTGGACCAAAGGACTGACGGAATCTCTGGAAGATGTTGTTATGATCCCAGCTGATGTTATTTTTGGACAATCAGGTCCCGGTCTGAAACCTGGCCTGATCAATCACATTTTGTTTTAACAACATGGTGTCTCACTGAAACACAAACAGATAAGTCTGCAGATTTTGCCTTAATAATAAAAACAGAAATTTATTTACAAAGAAATGAAGGTAACATAGAATAAGCCAAACTATCTACATACAACACAAAATTATAAACCCATTAATTCTAAAACACATGTCATAGAATCCCTATTGTGTGCAAGCAGGCCATTTAGCCCATTGAATTCACACTGACCCTCCAAAGAGCATTCCACCCAGACCCATCTCCTACCTGAGACACTATGGGCAATTTAGCATGGCCAATCCACCCCACCTACACACCTTTAGACAGTGGGAGGAAACTGGAGCACCCAGAGGAAACCCACACAGACACAGGGAGAATGTGCAAACTCCACACAGACTGTTGCCCAAGGCTGGAATTGAACCTAGGTCCTTGGCACTGTGAGGCAGCAGTGCTAATCACTGAGCCACTGTGCTACCCCATCTTCATAAATTGAATAAAACAACTTTTTTTCTGGTACCCAAATTACACCTCTAGTGTAGTACCCAAAATACCCAATGTATAGTACCCAAAACAACCCTTATACAATACTTATACTAAAGTCCTTGTTTCTAATACCTCAATAGATTTGTGAGTATCTTAAAGACTGAAACTGCAGATAGTTTCTTCCTACAGCTGTTGTACACTCAAACTTAAACGTACTCAGCTTTAAGTAACCACTTCAGGGTTTTATCGCTACACTTCTGGTCTAGGACTAACACAATTTCTTCACTCCAAAGCAATCTGGTTTCACTATATCCTTCCTTTCCTGGAAATACTTCTCGATACAAGCAGTTTAATTGAAGGACTTTGCAGGACCACCAAAAGCTCAAAGTCGAACTAAAAAATAAACATCTCTCTTTAAGTTATGATTATTTCCATTATTCTAAAAAAAAAGTTTTGAACTTCTAAACTGAAGATTGTTTATCTTGTTTGGTCAATAAATCCTACCAATGTACACAGAAACACATTCATTCTAAAGCTAGGCCTGAAAAACTGCTTTAAAAATAAACTGAATACCAATATAATTGCCAGTTAATTAAATTTCAGACATGCGGTAAACTCACATATTACTCGCTCAAAAACCAAAACCCAAACCGAAAATAAATGACATCACAGTGTCGAGGAACTTTGTGTTGGTGTGCTTGGTGACACTGACTTATCTTACACATCCTCACTTTCCTCTCAGAGGTATTATAGATACCTGGTCAATAGATATCCTGTGACAGGTGACTTGTTCACTCTATGTCTACATGTCCCTAGTGTATAAACATTGATCATTAGCATATCAAACTCTTAAAGCAACACAAGTCTTAAATCACCAACACAAAAGCCTTCAAAGATGATCTCACAGCTGTGGGCTCAGAAGACCTGATTTCACAAGGCTGACAATAGTCACAGCTGACTGACCAACTGTCTACTGAAACAGCACTGGGTGAATGGCTGTGTGCAAGCACTAATTTGGTCATCCTAACAGAAGACACAAAGACATTGCCACTCACCCTTAGCGGTTCCTCAGCAACTCACTGGGGGATAGATTATTTGACTGTTGTATTATCCACCAAGTTCTTTTCATCACTGATGCCTGGAAACATTATGCATGTGGGCAGCACTGAGATGAATTTCCACAACTTTGTTCTGAGATTTCACTGTAGCTCCCAGACTTCTGGTGCAAGGTGCTTGTAATGCAATGGAAATGGAGACATTGACAATGAGACATTGTATCATGATTTAGTCTGCCAGGGTGTGAATGGAGTCAGCCACTTCATCCACTCTGAAAGGGGTAGGCTTCAACTTCTGCACAAGCTCTTGTGCCAAGTTAGTACTGGACTCCATACTCCTTGACATTGAACATAGGTCTTCTGACGGGCTCCCTCATGCTCCAAGAATCTCATTGTATATCTGTTTCTTTTATAACCTCCCAGTCAAAATGCTTAACTGAATAATTTTCAGCAAAGCTTACATGTGACCTTATTGTCTTGCAAGCTGGCACCCCCACTCTTTTTGTCCTCTGCCCTGGTTGCAGGGCACTGGTGCAAGGTATATCACCATTTATAGATCCTATCTCCAGTCTATCCTCTGTCAACTTCTGAGCATGATATTGCGTCTTCATGATCGTTGTCTTTTCTGTCTTCTGTCCAATACTTGGACAGGCTGTTCTTGCTACTTGTTTGAAAGAACAAAGACACAGGGCTAAAGCTGTATTGAGATGAGGTAGACAAGTAAGAGCAGTATCACCTGTTACTTATAAATGAGAAGAGATTGTGGCTTACTATGATATTTACATGATTATGTTGTGTTGAGGCTTCGTTTTTAAGGTAAAATGAATATTGACATGTGCTAAAATTTGTCTGATGGAAATCCTCTGGACTATGAATGTTAGAGATTAAGGGGGATTACATTCTTTTACTGGGATGAAGACACAGATATTTACACATGGAGGCAATAGCAGATGCTTGAAGGTATTAGTGGTAGACTGAATTGTAAATATTTCAGAAAAGTGTTTAGAATGTCTGGTTGTAAACTGTTGTGCTTTAACTTGGTCATTTTGCTTACAAAATAAAAAGGTTTGGCTCTCAAGGACAGCAAATCAGCATTTCTACCTGATACGAAACTCATGATTCATATTCCACTGTAAATGACTCTGTGAGGAAAAATCTCTCAGAAAGGTTCCTTGACTTGGATTTTGGGGAGGGAAGGCAGTAATTGGCAGCAGGGTGGTGTGGTCTACCACACAAAAATGCAGATGCCAGCTCATGCTCCGAAGAAAAAGACTGAATTCATGAGGAAATTAAAACAAATTTAGAAGATTCACCCAGCTTGTCCTAGAGATGAATCTTTCAGGAGAAATCTCCACGTGAAAGACTAACAGTTTGTCCCTGGGAAAGGGAAGCCCTTAGTATTAGAAAAGATAATAGTTCTGAAGGGGTTAGTATTCATGTTTCATTTGCTGTGCCTGTTTCAGCGATGTCTCGATCAGTCTGTGGGTGGAGACGAAGAGTTTGATTTTAGCTTTCAGAGGGAGCAAGTGTATGTCTACCAGCTCCTCACCTGGTAATTATGGCTGAGCAAATGTAACTTTACTTTTGATATTCTGCATTAAGCCTTCTTATTTTCGATGAAGAGGGCCTCTTCTGTTAATGCTATATGGCGATGTATCCTTCAGCACTAATCACTCCATAGGCCCGAGACAAAGGAGACACTGGTGGCAGTTACTACCTCAAAATTATACTTACTCAGTACCTCTTATTGGTAGAGGTGGCAAATGCAAGAAGGTAGTTCCAGGGTAGTTCTCGGGGAAAATGCCACACTTGAAGCTAAGAATGACCTTGGACTGGTTCCAGGAGAATTGAATATCTACTTGATGGGCAGTGTAAAATATATCTGTACAGCCTGTTTTTGGCAAAATTTAAAAAATATAACTTTTTTTTGTCATTTGAAGTACAAGTTTCCTATGCAGATAGCATTTAGTCAATAGTGTTTTTAGTCGGCTGTTAAAGGAAATATCCTAAAATGTGAAATCTTGTCATGTCATGCTTTCAGTTATTAACTGGAAGTTCAAAATTTAGGTTATTGTTTTAATGGAGACTATAAGTGAGATGTGAGAAGGAGAATAAGGTTATGAAATATAGTCATGATCGGTTGATTCTGTTCCGGTGCCAGCTACGGGCTCAGTCATTTCCATTTCTGTAATGGCCAACAGCAAATCCTCAATGAGATTTAGGAGATATGGGCATAGCTTGACCCTTTAGAAAGCCTCCTACTGCTGCTGATTGTTTACCAACTTGTCCTGCAAGAGAGAGGGAAATGCCCCATTGAGTATCATACAATCTGTCCAAAGTGAACCATGGATTAATATTAATGTGGCATTATTTCAGATGAGTGTGGGGCTTGCAGTCATGCCATTTGTGTGAGGGCAGAGTGAATTTGTGATTGAAAGGTATGAGTTGTGATTGATAGAAGTTATTGGTAGATGAATAAAAGATTAGTGTTGTGATTTGAGCAATAGTGCATTTGGTAGAATATGGTTTTTGAAAATCCATTCACTGACCTTGACTACTCGCATGATGTCATTGAAATTTTTCTGACACTGCACCGAGGTCCTTAGTTTTGATTACTAGCACTGACCTGTGTAGCTATCTGTACATACTGTTCCTCCTCCTCCCCAACCCTCCCCCACCCCTCCTTTCAGTATTGCCATCCAAAGTTTGGAAATAGTTATCCCTCTTTGCAGAATAACACATCCCATGTCATTTTCCAGTCACTCCCAGGTCAGATTTACTTCTAACATGACAGCCAGCACCTGCCTCAGCCAGAATGAGTCTCCCCTTTAAAAGATACAGTTTAGCTTGAAGTGGTGTGACGAAATGATGAGTTTAGTCCCCTGCCAATGTGTGCTGATCTGTGCATACAGTGAACAGCTCAGTTAACACTGGCTGCACACAGCAATCATTCTAATGAGCAGGTTGCTCTGTTGCCTGCAATTTAATCAATCAGTATAGGATAGACAGCTCATCCGCATCTTCTCAAAAGCAACTAGGGAAGGGTAATAAATGCTGGTCTAGCCAGCAAAGCTCATATTTTATGAATGAATAAACAAAAAGTCCATTATTATAAGCAGTTCTTCAATTTAACCCTTCATATGTTTGTCCAAAGGAATCCAGCATTTAGCTCTGATGAAAGATCATTGACCTGAAACATTCATAATGTTTTCACTGTTCTTGGATGTTGCCTGACCTAATGAATATTACTGGCCTTCTACATTTTTGTTTCAAATTTCTAACGTTTGTAGCATTTTGCTTTTCGATATAGAATTTGGAGCTGTACTAGATTAGTTCATAGAATCCCTACAGTGTGGAAACAGGCTATTTGGCCCAACAAGTCCACACTGGACCTCAGCCATCCCACCCAGACCCATCCCTATAACCCACCAAATCTACACATCCCTGAACGCTACGGGCAATTTAGCATAGCCAATCCACCTAGCCTGCACATCTTTGGACTGTGGGAGGAAACCCACACCGATATGGGGAAAATATGCAAACTCCACACAGACAGTTGCCTGAAGGTGGAATTGAACCCAGGTCCCTGACGCTGTGAGGCAGCAGTGCTAATCACTGGGCCACCGTGCCACCCAAGTATTTCTTGAAATAGCTGAACGCCTTGTTAATTGTGATATAACACAGTGTAGAGCTGGATGAACACAGCAGTCCAGGCAGCATCAGAGGAGCAGGAAAGCTGATGTTTCACGTCTGGACCCTTCTTCCTCGCCTTGTTAATTGTGTTGTTTTTAATGTTTTGTGATCACAGTAAGGCTGTTGACAATGTATTGAAATTTTCTGATTGTTTATTTAGTTTGTTAAGAAGCTGTGGTTTTGAAATGACACATTAGCAAGTTAGCTAAGGAAAGTATGCAACCGTGACAATTGGGGATGGTTCATTGAAAGCAGAGGACAAACAGGCTGTCAGCATGGAATGATTCAGTCTCGTTAAAGTGGTGGGGGCAGCATTCCACTCTCTAACCAAGGTATAAAGGAAATATTCCCTTGGTCTTCCTCCTCTCCTTCTGGTCCATCTTCCATCTGACTGGTAAGGACTGCTAGATGAGCACTGCTGTCTGAGAAAATACGCCTCTGCCTTACGTCTACTTTATTCTTGATCTCTGTATGGATCCTCCGCCATGGGTCTAACATATCCCTAGTGTGGATCTTCCAGTTTGGATAGAGCTTTTCTAAACTACCTTGGCCCCAGCACAGTCATTCCAGTGTGTAATTGGCCCAGCCCCTACAGGCCACTCTGGTACCTCCTGTCCTGAATAATCCTCTCTCTCAGACTGACACTTAGCATTATATCTTATATCTATGGCAGATTATTTTCTCTGTGCCAATCAGCTGTCTGAACCCTTGGCCAATAGCCATGGGAAAACCTCGCATGAAGCATGATTGTTGTTCCCGTGCCTACCTCACCTAAGTGTTAGTTTACCATTCTTTGTAAGCTCATTTTCAAATGCGCGGATAATGTGGTGCATTTGGTGCCAGATGAAGCGTTGATGCTAGTTCAATGGGCACCGTGACTCCTGTGTTTTCATAATTCTCCCATTTTTTAAAATAAACTGGAATTTTGGGAAGTTAAATATTGATGTAATAGCTGTTAAATCACCAAACACATCTCCAAACTCTGAGACCTAGGACTCCGCTCCACCCTCTGCAACTGGATCCTCAACTTCCTAACCTGCAGACGACTATCACTAAGGATAAGTGACAACACCTCCTCCACAATAATCCTCTGGTGCCCTGCAAGGCTGTATACTCGACCCCTTACTATGCTCTTAATACACTCATAACTGTGTGGCCAAATTCAGCTTGAGCTCCATTTGCAAATTTGCTGATGATGCCACCATAGTGGGTCAGATCTCAAACAAGGACGAGACAGAGTACAGGAAGGAGATAGAGAGCTTAGTGGCCTGGTGTAAAGACAACAATCTCTCCCTTAGTGTCAGCAAAATGAAGGAGCTGGTCATCGACTTCAGAATACCGAGTGGAGGACACGCCCCTGTCTGTACCAATGATGCTGAGGTGGAGGTGGTCAAAAGCTTCAAGTTCCTTAGAGTAAATATCACCAACAATCTGTCCTGGTCCATCCATGTCAATGCTACTGTCAAGAACACCAAAGCACACCAAAGTCTCTACTTCCTCAGAAGGCTTATTAAATTCAGAATGTCCACAATGAACCTTCCCAAGTTTTAAAGATGTACCATAGAAAGCATCCCAGCTTAGTATGGCAATTCCTCTGCCCAAGACCGAAAGAAATTACAAACAGCTGTGAATGCAGCCCAGTCCATTACGCAAATTAACCTTCCTTCAAGTCACTCCATCTACACTTCCTGGTGCCTCAGGGAAGCAGCCAACATAATCAAGGACCCCTCTGACCCTGGGTATACTCTCTTCCGCCCTCTTCCTTAGAACAAAAGATATAAAAGTTTGGAAACACACACTAACAGATTCAAGAACTGCTTCTTCCCTGCTGTTATTAGATTTACGAACAAACCTCTCACATCTTTGGAGTTTATCTTTCTCTACACCTTCTCTGTAGCTGTAACATTATATCCTGTATTCCAATATTCTGATGTACATATGTAATGTAGGATTTGTCTGTTGGCATGCAAAACAATACTTTTCACTGTATCTAGATATATATGGCAATAATAAATCTAATCAACAAATTTTAACACAATGCACTAAGTACTAGAAAATTCAGTTTACAAGGAAGCATTCAACAGTTGTATAAACCTTGCAACATCTGATTGTTTAATTACTTTCCTCCAAGCCAAGTTTGAGAAATTATATTATATATCTGGTACTTCAGCACCAGCGCCACTTATCAAAAGTTGCTGTATCACTGTATTTGTATTTTTTTGCTGGCTGTGCATATTTGCAAATTCTGTCATTTGTTTACTTTTTAGATTTGTCATTTAATCCCCTAGGTATAACATTATCTTGACAACTGAGCTGCAAGATAAAGATATATAGTCTACACTCAAGTGAACAAACAGTTCTTATGAATAAAATTCTCGTAAATCGATGGTCTGAATAACTCTGAAGTAGGAACATTGGCTGAGATGTTGAAAATGACGTTAGTTTGACAAAACTGATGAAGGAAATTTCTTCGCCTTTTTATACCATGGAGATGGGGATCAGTGAGCTTAGTTGGCTTGACAGAGTGCAGAGTGATGTCAACAACATGAAGGTAACCTTATCCCTATCAACCTCCACCCACCTTGTCCCACTGCTTGCGGCTGGTGATCTTCAGGTTAAACCATCACCAGTTGTCTCTATCTCTGGTGAGAGTGCAGCCCTATGGACTATGGCAGCTTTACTTTTACTGGTAGTAATGATCCCAGGAAGACGGTGGTATGTCGGAATGTCACTGGAGCAGTGATCCAGAGACACAGGCTGATGCTCTGGGAAAAGGAGTTCAAATCCCACTATGGTAGATGATGAAATTTAAGTTGAGTTCATAGGAATGAGAAACCTCAGCTATGAGGATAGATCAGAGAAATTGGGACTGGAGAGAAGGCTAAGGTGAGATCTGATAGAAGTCATGAGGGTTCTGGACAGAGTTGATAGAGAGCAGTTGTTTTTGCTCGTAAAAGGGTCTTGAAACAGAAAGGTCAGTTTTAGAATATTTTTTGTAAGAAGCAAATTGAAGTGAGAAAAGACTTTTTCACACAGCTGCTGGTTTTGGGTTTGCAGCACTCTGCCAGGAAGTGTGGCAGAGGGAGGTTCAGTTGAGGTATTCAAAAGGGCATTGGTCTGATTAAATAATCATCCAATGCACAGGGTTATGATGACAATGCAGAAGGTTGGCATTCAGTGGGGTGGCATGATGCCTCACTCTGATAGGGACCTGGGTTTGATTCCACCCTCAGGCAACTGACAGTGTGGAGTTTGCACATTCTCCCCTTGTCTGTGTGGGATTCCTCCAGGTGGTCCAGTTTCCTCCCACAGCCCAAAGATGTACAAGTTAGGTGGATTGACCATTCTAAATCTCCCATAGTGTTCAGAGATGTGTAGGTTAGGTGTGTTAGCCATGGGAAGTGCTTGGTTACGGGAATAGAGTAGGGGGATGAGTCTGGGTGGGATGGTCTTCATACGGTCAGTGTGGCCTGTTTCCACATCGTAGGGAATCTATAAAGCAAAATGGTCAGAGAGCTGGTGCAATCAGAGTGGCCTCCTTCTGCACCAATGATTCTGAATCCCTACATTGAGTCCACACTGACCCTCTGAAGAGCATCCCACCCTCCAACAACCCTGTATTCCCAATAGCTAATCCACCTATCCTGCACACTATGGGCAATTTAGCACAGACTGTGGGAGGGAGCCCACACAGACATGGGTAGAATGTGTAAACTCTGCACAGACAGTTGCTCAAGGCTGGAATTGAACCCAAGTCCCTGGCATTGTGAGACAGCAGTGCTAACCACTGAGCCACCATGCTGTAGAGCATAAACTTAATTTCAGTCATGGTTTGTTGTACAAATTCCATCTGCCTCACTAGTATCCCTTTCAGGGACTGAAATCTGCTGTCCTTACCCACTCTGACCTACATATGACTTGAGGCCCACAGCAACATGCTTGTTGCCCTCTTAACTGCCTTCTGAAACAGCCTAGTAAGCCATTCAGTTTGAAGGCAATTATGGACGGTTTGTCAATGATACCACATTCCCTGAAATAAATAAAGGATACAATATTGTCTATGGATGGACTGTTGGTTTCAATAGGACATCAGATAAGAAAATTATGGGAAGTAAGATACTCAGTATCAAAGGAAATATGATAATGGATGGTTTGGGAAATGTTTTCACATAGGGTTATTTTCAGATCTTCAGTACAGAATAGTTGCTTAGACCACAGCGCCTAATGACACCGATAGTGTAGTTTTTCTCCCAGTAGCTGCTGAGGTAGTTCCAGGAACCTAGCTGTTCCATTTATTTCAATGAAGCATTATAGAATAGCTAAGCCAACATTGGCAAATCTTGCAAAGTCAGAATACTACGTGGAATGACAGATTATTCAGGCTGAAAATTTCGGATCGTTTAAAACCAAATTCTGTAAGGATTTTCAAAAGGAAACATTTACTAGACTATGGGAAGTGTCGCAATGAGAATAGAGACCTTCGGCTGAATTAAAGTCTATTCCCTCCTCCCTCCTCCCCGTGGCCGTCCCATATCTGATCTGTTTAAGAATTCTGGAGGTGATAATCATCCATGATTCCAACAACAGCTCCAAAGGCATTTAACACTGGGAAATGGCTTGGAGACAAGGTTTCTGCTCCTTTCTCAGGTCCTGCTTGAGAGTTCAATCCAATAGCTAGCAACTCTGTAGTCCGTGCAGCGCTACCAGGAGTAGGGGCAACTGCTGGGACCAGAGACAATCCCCCTACTCCCAGGAGCCTGGATAGTTCATGGTCTGGCGGCTTGCAGTTGCCTGGTTGACAGGCTATGGAGCAAGCATGAGGTGGGTGAGAGGCCATATGAAAGGTTAACGGTCAGGGATTGGTCTTGTCACATGATGGAGGGGATTGCCTTAAATTGGGCAGAATTCCTCCTTCCTTGTCTGTTACCAACAAATACAGTTAAAGTTGCTGGGCATCCAACTGCGGATGCTCTCCCTGTTGTGGGTAAAATATTGGCACAGAGGAGAATAGGAAGGCCACCCAATGGCTCCTTGGTTAATTGCAGTCGGGGTAGAGGTGGGAGGGTAAGTGCCAGGTATGGCTCCTAATTAATTTTGTGCCCCATTCCCATCTTCAAACTCACCAATGGGGAAGGGTCATAGCTCTTGTATATGGTCAAACTATACATCTTTAGGATTATACATTTCATGATTTTTTTTCCTGCTCCCTCCTGCTCCATGTGCATTCTTAAGTTTCTTAAGTCTACCAATTGCAGGATGCTAACAAAACTACTCTTTAAAATACGTTTCTTGAGGACAATTTCTGTTCCAAATTCACCTCCATCCTGTCGACTTGAGATGAACAGAAAACTGCAAATGACCTGCAAGTTTGAAGCAATATTATGAGCCACTCAGGAGGATTGGGTACTGGTTGGGATTATTTTAGCTTGGTTCATACAAACATTAGGTGGTAAGGCAGCTGGATATTTCAATTTTGCTACATGATTGGATTTACAAAAGGTTCTTACCTCCTACAAAGTATGACAGATGGTGATTTTCCCTCCTGTACAGTTTTTTATTCCCTATTCCATTAAGTAATTGTTCAATACATACATACATAGGTGTAGATGGATAGTTTGGCTGAATAGGCTGCGAACAAACGCTAAGCATATCAATCTTGTGTAATCTTAATTTATCAAGATACTATACACATACTTCATTGATCAAGCACACATTGCTGATTTAAAATGAATATGCCTTCATTCAATGGCTCAGTAGGAGCACTAGCATTCGTTTCAAGTCCCTCTGGCTAAATATGAAGAAAATCACTGTTTCGATTTCATATCATTAATTAATGATTCCTCCTGGAAAGAAAGTCTGTATGAGTATATATTAATTTATGTATGAAAATGATCAGCTCTATCTGTGATGCCTTTCCGGCTGAATAAACTGCTGACATTGCTGAGACTAACCCATGAAGAAAGATCACTTGAGTGAGGTGCCAGATAAGTGCCACCAGCAGTGGTTTGCGAAGATTAGCATAGCTGGAACCAGAGTACAGTCCTGACCCAGTAATATGCCACAGCCCGACTTCAGAAGAGCAATCATACCATAATAACGTGAATTTTTCTACAAACCATGCTTGGGTAAATTTTTGCCTTTGCTACTTGTTGGATAATGTGGTGGGACAGATTGCTCAGCCATTAGAATATCTGTCCAATTTGCATTTCATTAGAATCTATGGAATAAAAATCAAGCTGTTTCTAGAACTCACGAGTTACCTGTTTTCCTAGATTCTCAACCATGGTGTGAAGTTGCATGTTTGACCTTTTTGTAAACTGTCTGAGTGAGATTGTCAATGTTACGTTGTCACAACTGCCGAGTTGGATCAAACTGTTTCTTTGACACATAAATCATTAGATGGATTGCTGGAAGACCAAATGACAAGGTGAAAAATGATATGTGAATGTGATATGTCACCCAGTTTCCTTATTATTTCCCTTTTTTCTAAATGAAAATTCAGGTAGGAAACATATTCTGAAAGTATTTCAGAAGCATTCTATATATCTGGGATAATTGGTCCAGTCTGTGTTTTAATTTATACAAAACAAATACTTTCTCCTGACTAGCTATTAGAAGGCACTTGGCATCCTCTTGCTTTCCAATCTTCCTGCATCCCACTGCCCTATTTCACATACAGACTGTGAATCTGACCAGGAATAAATGTGTGAATATTCAGTTGTGAACCCCAAATGTTATTATTTTTGTGAAATAGTATATTAAAACACCATGCACTTCTTTTATTTATCATACCTTCCATCTGTTTTGAATTGCATTATCTAGTCCTATACATTAGACATTGCAAGCGACAGCAATGAATGTTATATTTCCTTCTTTGGTTATAATCCCAGCTAAATTCAGCTGTCAATTTTCACTCCTTGTCATTAAACTTTTCTCTAGACAAGTGAGATACAATGTAATTGAGTAATCCATCATTGAATGAACAAGGACACGGAGGTACATTCTGTACTTCACCTGGATGTGTTAAGATCATTGCTGAAGGGTTCAACTGGCCTGATAATCTGAGTAAACAATGTTAACCTTGTAGGCTGCTGAATATCAGGAAACTCTTTGAAATGAATAGTGGATGATGGAAATTTTTTTGTATGTAGAGTTACTATTTGCCAGTCCGAGGCTAAGATTTAACCCTGAATAGGGTTGAATGTATGTGATAGCGTCAAATTCCAACCTGGGACTTAGAGTCTACAGGTCAATCACACTCACATTCTGTCCTGGAAGCAACTTGCACTCAGTGTATTCCAAACGATAGTAGTCTTTGCCAACAGCTGGGAAGCCTGTGAATAAATTGCCATATTAAGTGCTGCATTTTCTCCAGAATTAGGGACTTCACAGCAGAAGTCCCAATGTCCTATAGATGTCCACGATCAGAAGTTGGCAGCTCTCCATTGCAGACAGTGTCACCACACAGCAAAGGCAACTATTGGTACTCCATACACCAGAGCCCAGAATGAATGGGAGACTCAAGGCAAAAGTTGAGGGAGGATAGGGTACAGGTTACAGGAGAGGAGGACTGAGGGTGAAATGCTGATTGCAGGGTAGCTGTTCCAAGGCAAGACAGGTTAAGGGTGATGACATTTAGCAGGCTCAACCCTCCCCAATGTCAAGGCCCTCAATCAGACACTGAGTGCCTTTGATTGATACCACTCCAATCCTGACAGCCTGCAAGCATTTTGTTTTTGGGTTTCTGGAGTGGCTTGAGAGAATTAAATCTTTAAGAGGACTTAGTTATCCATTGTCAAGTCCAATCATATTTGATGGGAAAGTCAGCTCTGAGAGTTTCCACCATGGATTTAATAGGCTGCAGATGACAGGACACCAGTCACCTTCCCACCTGATTTAAAAGTCATCCCCTCCAAATTCTTTGCTGGGAATGGCATTTAATTTAATCCACTATCTCTCATTGGATAAGATTTATTGAAATTGCTATTTGAAAATGAATATTAAAAGTAGACGAGTTGGGCTGAAGGGTCTGTTCCTGTGCTGTATGACTCTAAAGGGAAAATGAAATACCAACGAGATGAATTCCTCCCAACAATCACCAAGTAACGTTAAAAACATTTTTTTTCTTGGTGAGTGTCTATGCAACATACTGCTGTTATGACTTTGTTCTCCACTGGAGTTTACTACTGGATTTCTTTCATGGGTTGTGGGTGTTCTGGCCAAGCCAATGTTTGTTCTCCATCCCTTGTTGCTTTGTAGAAATGCATGGTGAGCCATGTTTTTGAAATGCTGCATCTGGAGTATGTACATCTACCATGTTGTTGTATCTCATCGCCATCACTCTCAAGAGCAATTAGGTATGAGCAACAAACGATGGCCTCACCAATAACACCCAAATCCCATGAAAGAATTTTTTAAAAAAAATGTCCTGTTCTAAACTCCAGAGGAGAACAAACTAGTAACAATAGTTGTACCCTTCAAATAGTTGTGACATGTTAAAATATTATTGCAACGAGAACATCAATGAAAATAATGTTTGCATTCATATAGCACCTTTCACATTGTGCAAAGTGCTTTGAGATGGTTCAATGAATCACTTTCTCAAGTTTATTTTCTATTACTGTGTATCAAATGCAGCAGCCATTTTGCAACAGTTACGCAACAACAAACAAAGTTATAGAGTAATGACCAATATATTCATGAACAAAGGTTATTTTTCTAACATAATAAATGTTAAAATAGTGAAGTTTACAAGGTTATGGTTTAGAACTAAAATTTAAAGTAAATTGAAGGAAACCATGAAATCTGCCTGACGGTGAGCCTGGGTGGTTTAGTTGTTGGAAACCATAAAAAGCTTATAAATTTGTCTCTGGGAAAAGGGTGCAAAGAGCATAGATACCTTAAGTTGAATGATTTTCTTAAGGAAGGTAAAGTTGTAACATATCTTCAAGGCTATATTGCTGAAGTATTTTAACTCTGGTATAATGTATTTTTAAAACATGGCATCATGATTATGAATGTACTTTGGTGTTTTCATCTTCTAAGTTGTTGGTTTCTGGAAGTGACATCAAGGCAGCAAATCAAAACATAATTAAATTGTTATTGTGGACAATAGTATTTGCAAAATGAAATTTCATTTAAATTGAACCTTGTATAAAGTAATTAATATGTTTATTTGAATGCACAGGTGATCTTTTTGGTCCTTTCTCTCGTAACATTGCAATTGATTTGTTTTGAATTGACGAGCCTTGAAACTGTGTTTAGGAAGAAAATAACAGAGTATTTAAAAATTCTACCATAGGTAGTAATGTGAAAATTGAAAATTGAAGCTAGGTGCACTTTGCCATTTTCATACAAAACCGAGTTAAAATGTATTCCCTTGCACATCACTCTCTCTTTTGGTGACTGTCGCTATGACCACCCAGTCTCACAATACCATTCATTAACTATTCTACATCTCCATCCCTCTCTTCCTGAATAAAACCTGTCTTTGGCTAACTCTCTGGTCACTCTTTGGGTTAACACATTTTTTTTGGTTACTCCTTTGTAATATGCTTTTCAAGGTGTTTTTCAATACTAAAGTTGCTGTATAAATGCAAATAGTTGCTGCTGTGCATACGATGCAAAACATTCAGAATTTTGGAGAGAGAAGAAGACAGATAATTTTTCAGTCATATTACAAGCAGGCTGCCATCAATCCAATTTGACTGCACAGCCCTCCAACTGTTATTAACTTTCACAGTCGACAGGAAACTAATCTTCAAAACTATATTCTAAAATTAGAAGTTAATTAAAGTATTCATAGGAAAGTTGAGAGGTCAAAGAAAACTCTATTATCAAGTGAAGGAGAAATTGGTTCCTTACACACATCACGTAAATGATTATTCATGTAAGATATTGCACATTGCCCCAATCAAACAATAAAAGAAAATAAACAAAATTAAAACAAAATGTAATAGAACCAAGGAACAAATGGATAGGAGACCGAGCAGGGCTATGGGATTTTGTTTTGCTCTAGTCAAGTGCTATAAATTTTGATAATAATTTCAGAAGCACATGGTTTTGAATTTGCATCCATAGTATTTTGTTTTAACTTTTCACTGTCAGCATTCAGCGCTTTTGCTTTAAGTTTTAGTTTTTAAACAAAAAATGCAGCCTCTTCTGTCTCTATAATACTCCCCATTTTATTTACTTTTTCTCATCTCTTCCTGTCTTGCATTTATCACACCATTTAATCAACTGAGGATACTGTCGCTAATTATGGTGAAAAAGGAACTGGGACAGGTAGAACAGGCCAAAATAGGAGGTATGCAGAGTTCTAAATAGATGTAGGGTCATAGGAAGCAAACAGCAAGAATTTGAATGCAAGTATCAGAATTTTAAATCTGAGGTGTTGCTTGTCTGGGAGCCATAGACCAATGAACGTAATCATGATGGGTGAAACGGACACATGAGTTAAATTATACGCAACAGGGTTTTGAATGATCTCAAGTTTATGAAACATGAGAGATGGGAGGTTGGAGAGGAGCAATTGAAATCTGGAATCAACTATAATGCTATTAGTCATGGCATGGCTGTAACTGGGTAGATAACAATTTGTGTGAATAAAATTGTAAACTGTAAAAGATGAATCACTGACCTATATCATCCTTATTAAGATGAAATCCTACTGAGAATTGCCACCATCCACAAAAAGTTGAGGTGACCTCCAACTTATTTGTCATCTTCATCCAATATTTCTTACCATGGAAACATTGGAAACATTAGAAAACTAATTGCCTGTGACTTCCCCTAGCCTTTCTGCTATCTGAAAGAATTAAGTTAGGAATGTGGTGCAATACCTTCCAGTTCTCTGGTTGAGTCAACTCCAACCACAGTCAAGAAACTCAATGGCATCCATGGCAAAATAGCCCCGGGGTGGGGGCGGGGAGGGGTTGGTGGGGGGAGTGGAGCGGGCATGGTGGCAAAATGCACTGCTGCCTTACAGCATTAGGGATCCAGGTTTGATTCCACGCTTGCAGACTCTGTGTGGAATTTGTACATTCTTCCCTTGTCTGTGCAGGTTTAGTCTGGGTGCTCTGGTTTCCAGAGCAAGTTAGATGGACTGGCCATGGTAAATTGCCCATGGTGCCCAGGGATGTGCAGGCTGGGTGGATTAGCCGTGAGAAATAGGTGAATAGGGTGGGGCTGGGGTGGGATGCTCTTCCGAGGGTCAGTGCACTCTCAATGCGCAGAATGACCACTTTCCGCACTGTAGATGTTCTTCTATGATCAGCACCTCATTCAGGACATTAAATATTTCACTCTCCACTTACTGCCTTCTACGGCTGCAACATGTACCACTTCACCAAAGTTTGTTTTAACAGAACAATCCAAACCTGTGACCACTACTGCCCAGAAGGGCAAGGAAGGAAGGAACATAGAAACACAACCAAGTTCCCAACCAAGTCGCACACCATCAGGACTTGGAAATATGTTGCTATTCCTTCTGAATCAAAACCCTGGAACTTGCTATCAAGCAACATATAGCTGTAACTATACCACTAAAATTGCAGTGATTCACTGGCAATTAGAATTGGGTAATAAATGCTGGACATGCCGGCAATGCCCATATTCCATGAAAAATAGAAAAAAGTGCAGAGAAAAACAAGAAGAGAAAACAAAGTGAGAGGGGAAAAAAAAATCTGACCAAATAGACTTTTTCATAGAAAAGCGAAGACATCTTTCACTGAAAGAAGATCCATCAGCAGGGTTTGAGTGATCATTAACCAGAATTGTTTGCAATAAGCTGTTGATAGAGTAGTTTGTCCAGCTAACCTGACTGCACATTAAGGGAATCAAATAAACTCTACAACAGAAGGTGATGTGCAAGGTGATGTTGGGTCTGAAGGAATTTGAGACATCCATTATTGGTAGGAAAACATTCGTTAACTGCATCCTGTCAGATTCTTGAGGGATGAGTTGCAAAATACCAGTCCAATGAACTGTACCAGCTGCTGTCTTTCAAACCTGTTTACTGTAAGAATGAACTGATTAGAACAGTTGAAAAATCCTTGTGTTATGAATCATGTTTCAGTTGAAACCACACTGAAGAAAAGTGACTGCACAATTGGTATTTATCACGATGCAATGGCAGAACATTGAAGATTTACAGCAATGTCTTTGTGGTTTTTGCACCCTAATCGCTGCCTATTAATGTGACATGAAGGTGTATCGTGATGAACATCTAGGTTATCAAATTCTAGTCTGAGTTCATGAATTTTAACAAAAAATGTTAACATGCTCAATATAATAATTAAATACTACTAAAATATTCCTGTCTACAGTCATTGAATGTCTCCTTTCAACAACAACATGCATTTCTATAGCTACTTTTACACAGTAAATCAACTGAGTATACATTAATATTAAAATATAAGCCATTTTTCTCCAATACTTTAGAAGGCAAAGAGCTGTTTGATGTTTTGCAGAGCTGTATGATCTTCAGAGGTCCCAGATATATGCTATGTTTGCTGTTTTCAACCAGATCAATTATTACAGTGCTACAATTGCCACAACACCCTCAGATCAAGCAGAAGAAATAAATCAGCCAGACTTCTCACCACAAAGTGCAATGCAGCAAGCGCACCTTCCTGCATATTCTGAAGACGAGGCCATGCTTGACTGCGTGCAGTCACTGAAGATAGAATATTGCCTGAATCATAGGGAATGATCAATTAGGACAAACTGCAGAGAGCTGCTGCAGCCTCTGAAACTACATCCTGTCAGAGGAGGGGCAAAAATTGGAAGACAATTCTGACCACTCTAAACCAATACAATAAAAAGACTGCTAAGCAAAAATCTTCTTTTATGCTCACATTCTCAACCTCTGCTTTCGTCTGAAGCATGGTGACCCTCAGGTTAACCACCAGCAGTTCTCTCTTTCTCCATCTATCTCCCTCTCCCTCTTGCTCTTGCTCTCACTCTTACTCTAATGAGCGAGCAGCCCTATGGTCCTTTGGACTATGATGAATTTACTTTTACCTAATACTTAAATGCTTTCACATTCTCCAATGAACTTCATTTGTATCAAATAGGTGCACATTTCATAACATCAGCTCTTGTTAAGTTGGATGAGTAATCGTGAGTAATCAAGACTCTCCAAACCTTTGAGCATGTACTGAACATACATTTATCAGATCTGATTTACAATTCAGCCTTGATTTCTTTGTTAATTTTTTAAGAACAATTTATCATTTGTTCCTTGTATTTTTTTTGTTTTCACACCTGTACTTACTGTGGTACAATAGAGGTCTTTGGAACAGTGACAACAGTAGTTTAGTTGTATGCTTCTATATATTTAGCTAACTATCAAGAATACATGGTTTGTCCCTTTCGCAGAAATGATCACATCCATACTAATAAGACAAATTACATAATTATATTCTAAATTGGTATTCTTGGCAAGGCTATGCAAATACATATTTCTTTCTTGGTCACAATTTTCTTCTTTCAACTAAACTAGACAAATGCACAATTTTAGAATCACAATTATTATGGCACAGAAAGAGGCCATTAGACCCATCATTTCTGCACTGGTCCTATTACCTAATACCTATAACCTAATCCTGCCTTTACCCCATAGCTCTGCACAACATTTCTATTCAAATAATCATCAAAGCCCTCTTGAATGCTTCAGTTGAACCTGCCTCCAACATGTTTCCAGGCAATGCATTTCCTAAACTAACTACTCTGTGTGTGAAAACGTTTTGTTTTTATCAACTTGCTCTTGCTTCATTTGCAAATCGCTTTAAATCAATGCCCTCTTGTTCTTTTCTCTTTAATGAGTGGCATAGCTTCTCTCTATCTGCTCTATCCAGCCCACTCATGATTTTACAAACCTCCGTCAAATCTCCTCTCAGTCTTCTTCTCTCCAAGGAGTACAGTCCCAACTTCTTCAATCTATGCTCATATCTGAAGTAACTTAAATTGCAATGATACAGATAGATTAGTATTTTCAGTTTTGCTCACAGTGTTATAATGAAAAATGACCAATCTCAAATCTGTAAAGCACAAGCAAGCAATCGTTTATATCAATGATTTGGATGTGAATGTAGGAGGTATGGCTAATAAGTTCGCAGACGACACCAAAACTGGTGGTGTAGAGAACAGTGAAGAAGGTTATCTTAGAACAAAACAGGACCTTGATCAGATAGGCCAATGGGCTGAGGAGTAGTAAATGCAGTTTCATTTAGATAAATGTGACGTATTGCATTTTGGTAAGGCAAATCAGGGCAGGACTTTTACAGTTAATAGTAGGGCCCCGGGGAGTGTGGCCGAACAAAAAGACCTAGGGGTGCAGACGCATCATTCCCTGAAAGTAGAGTCGCAGTCAGACAGGCTGGTGAAGGTGGTGTTTGGCACGCTTGTCTTCATTAGTCAGTGCATTGAGTATAGGAGTTGAGATGTCGCTTTGCGACTGTACAGGACATTGGTGAGGCCACTTTTAGAATACTGCATTCAGATCTGGTATCCCTGCTATAGGAAAGATGTTGTTAAACTTGAAAGGGTTCAGAAAAAAATTACAAGGATGTTGCCAGAATTAGAGGGTTTGAGCTATAGGGAGAGGCTGAATAGGCTGGAGCAATTTTCCCTGCATTTTCAGAGGTTGAGGTGCAACCTTATAGAGGTTTATAAAACAATGAATGATACTGATAGGGTGAATAGCTAAGGTCTTTTTTCCCAGGGTAAAAGAGTTCAAGGCTAGAGGGCATTGGTTTAAGGTGAGAGAAGAATGATATAAAAGGAACCTGAGGGGGCATTTTTTCATGCAGAGGGTGGTGCGAGTATGGAATTGAGCTGCAAGAGGAAGTGGTGGAGGCTGGTACAATGACAACATTTAAAAGGCATCTGGATGGGTACATGTATAGGAAGAGTTTAGAGAGATATGGGCCAAATGCAGGTAAATGGGACTCAATCAGTTTGGGATATCTGGTCGTCATGGACGAGTTGGACCAAATGGTCTGCTTCCGTGCTGTATAATTCTATAAGTCAACATGCAAAGCAGAAGAGCATCATGGTTACCAAAGAGCTTCTCAAAATACAAAGCTTTCAGCACAGTTCTAACTCTCAACTTCATGCAGGTTTTATTATCTCAGCCTTCAGACTTGGATCTGCAAGTTTCCATGGTAACTCATCCATTTTATCTGGTCTTCAGTTCCCTTAATTCCTTGCTCTATGAAGTAATGGATAAGATGATTACACAGGCTGTTATTGTTGCAACACATAGCATAACTACACTGATTTCTAGAGTATTGTGCATTTTACTTTTAACCACCATAATATTAACCTATTTTATTGTGCATGCATTGATAATATAAAGGAGGGAAGGGAAATTAAATAGAAATAAATTTTTAATTTGTTTGTTACTTGTGAGTATAGAATAACAGATAACTCAGTTACATGGCTGTAACATCTTGAAAGCGTTTTGATAACAAGCTGTCTTACAAGAACAAAGTTTGACTATCAGAAAGTTATGATTTTACAATCCTTTATCAGCCTCCTGGCTATGTACAAAATGGCTATTAGAGGAAAATACAAGTCATGGAGTCATCAGACTCTTATTTCCAAATCACCATCTTCTGAAGAGATTCATGTCATCCATCCTAAAGTTTGGTCATTTAGGTTCAGTCCTATTCTGAGCTGTCCAGATGTTCAGCCAAATAATGCAAGCCTCTTAATCCCGAAGTCAGACTTATTCCTGTTGCCTTAAAATCTTTGTTTCAGACTTAACTTTTAGTCATTCTAGGATTCCACTGCTAACTACAACTTTCTTATCTTTTTACGTATTTGCATGGGCTATTTTCCTTGCTTAATTTTCAAGGCATTTCTACCCCATAGTGTCTACTCTATGTAGACACTGCAAATGAAACCCAGGGAAGTCAGTCTGAAAGGCTTGGTTTCCTGAATGCCCATTTACAGGAGATTATGCCTCTGAGTGTCATGTTTGAAGAGCTGAGATTGCTGGGTAAATTCCTGTTAACTTTGTCTACTTAATTATTCAGGACAAAATTCTTTACTGCTTCACTTTTTCCTCTTTGAACATTCCCCATTAAATGTCTTCCCTTCTACTCATTGCACGATGATAGAAATTCTTCAACAAAGCATTTCATTATTATGTCATTTACCTCATGCCACCTGACTTTCAGCTGCCATTTGCCTTCAGGACCACTTGACATTAGTAATAATAAGCTCAAGACATGCTTGGGAAGAAAAAGGTGAGAGAAAAAGAATGAATTTTTAAAACGTAACTTTAATAATATAATGGGTTCATGTGTTTAGCATGCGCTTAAATTTCTTGCATATGAATTTGGGAAAAATGTGGACGTTATGAGTGTTTACAGGTCTTGAAACCTTTTGAGACAACAAGGTGTAGAGCTGGATGAACACAGC
>NC_063336.1:56852451-56880246 GCF_021869965.1 Rhincodon typus
CTTGTTGTCTCAGATTCTCCAGCATCGGCAGTTCCTACTATCTTTGAAACCTATTGATTTTTTTTTCACGATGGTGCATCCACACCTCAAAATGATAATTGACTTGGATACCCAGAAAACATTTTCAATCCTGCGAGATTGCTAATGACTGCTACATTCAAAACAAAATTAGCAATTCTTCATAATTTATTGCTATGATATATTTTTAGAAGTATGAATATAAAGCACAGTAGCATCTTTTCATGTAAGTCAATGAGAGGAAGACTTTGCAAGTCAGCTTACTGGATCTCTGTAATTAATTTTGGTGCTGGTCTTGTGCACACCTCTGCTCAGGATAGATTAGAATTCCCAAAAGTGAAGCAATAGCACTTAAAACTGCCAATGTTTTGCACCACAGCTTAATCCTTAGAACTAATAGAATTTATGTACATTTTTAATAGAAATAATTTTAATGTAGTGTTAATCATAAATAACATTAGCCTCCAAGTAGGGATCTATGTTTATAATGTGCACTCTGCAAAAGAACTGTTACAAGGTTTTAGATAATTATGTCAATCAAAAGTGCGGATTAGATTTGCAGTAATGTCATCTCAGCCTTGAGATAAGTATGGAGCCTATACACTTCAATGCCTTTTCTTTAGCCCATTCATAAAGAACTAATACTGTTTTCCCTTGCAGCAAAACTAATCATAAAAATGGAAGAAAATTCTGCAAGTATGCTGCAGATCAGTCACATCTCTGGAGATAACAGACAAGTAAAACTCTGTAAACCAAAAGTTTACCTAGTCTGTTTTCTCAGCAAAAACTACCTAACCAATTGAAAATTGTCAGTGTTGGTTGTTTTTGTTGAAGATTTCCAGCATTGGTGGTAGTTTTCTCAAACAAGTATGAAATTCTTATTTATTTCAATTTTGCTCAGCATTATTTTACAAATGTTTCATGGCAATTGTAATAAGATAGGAGTTCCATACACTTAGTCTTGGAAGTGTATTATTTCAAGTAGTTGTAGGAATAACTACAGACTGGCATATTCAAATATTGCCCAAGACTGGGAAGACTGAACAGCTAGTTTACAAGCAAGCAACAGCCACTGAAGGATGTGATGTAACATATGGTGTATGTTATGTGGGCTCATTTCCCCATTGGTTAAGGTGATTTGTAGTCAATGAGGGAACAGTCAGAAATTAGCATTTGGCTCACTGAAAACTACAAGAGTGAGCCAAATGCTTGTTTACAAAACGAAAGCTGTGTGTTTGTGGCATGAGCTGTGCATGCTGCACTCAGTTTCCCGGGGGAAGATGTGTGGTCATCTTGCATTTCTGCCTTGGGTAAAGCAGTTCTCATCCACCTCTTGATTCAAACCCAAAGTTAGGTACAAACCAATTTCATGGTCTCTTGCTTCTATGCTGCTGGGAGGTAGATGGGAATTATAGCATTGCCAGGGCTGAAAAGCGATGTTTAGTGTTGATGTATATATTGAATTTTTAAATTGCTATTTGGAGATAAGCAAATAATTAAACAGAGCTTTCTCAAATTAAATTGGTAGGGTAACTGTCTCAGTATGTAGGCTCTGCAAAAAAATGGTGGGTTTGATTATCCATATTTTCTTTTCTTCTTATGCCAGTCATTCATAAGCTGTAACTAGTAATTCATTCCAAACACTTCTAGTGCCTGAAGGAAACTCTCTGAGATCAAAACTACTTCTCGAATTTTTAAAAATTCTTTCATGGGATGTGAAATTTTCTGGCAAATTCATCATTCAGTCCTTTCCTAATTGATCTTGAAAAGATTTCGATGAACCACCTTCTCTAACTTGCAGTCTGTCTGCTGTGAGTACTTTGGCAGTGCTGTTTCAGACTGACCTTCAAGTTGTTGATGCAGCAACAACGAAGAAATGACAAAATAGGATGGAATTTTATGCTCTCCTCAAATCACTGAGCAAGCCCCTGCATATCCATCCATCACCACCCCCGTCGCTAATGTAAATATCAGAAGCGAGCCTGCGCCTCCACTCTTGTCAGCAGCAGTTTAACAGCTCTTTTGGTCTACCAGAAATGGTGACTACTGTTAGGACTGCAGTCAGTCCCCAGCAATGATCACTGCTGGAGCTGAATACTGAGCTAAGAGGAAATGTAGCAAGGAAGACCCCACTACTGATGAGGCTAAGGGGTTTGTAAAAGTGCAAACCTTCCAGACCTGTCTGACACCAGTGCAAGCAATGAAAGCTTTCAGGTTTCACTTTTGGTGTCAATCTGCAAACACTGTGAGAGGAATAGTGGGACCTACTTAAAATCTCCAGTTAGTCAACGGAATGGTGGCTGCCTGACTTATCCCCAACTGCGTATAAAATTGGGATTAGAAACAATAGTACCATAGAATGTCAGGAGAAAATGGTTAGTTGTTTTTTGGAGGGAGAACTTTGTGAATTGTGTAGCATGTGGTGATAGCTAAATGTGATTGTGTTGTTCACTTTGGGCAGCATGGTGGCTCAGTGGTTAGCACTGCTGCCTCACAGCACCTGGGACTTGGGTTCAATTCCAACCTAGGCAACTGTCTGAGTGGAGTTCGCACATTCTCTGGGTGTCTGTGTGGGTTTCCTCCCACTGTCCAGATTAGGCAGGTTAGCCATACTAAATTGCCCATAGTGCTCAGGGATATGTAGGCTAGGTGAATTAGCCATGGGAAATGCAGGGTTACAGGGACAGGGTAGGCGTGTGGGTCTAGGTGGGCTGTTCTTTTGGGGGTTGGTGTGGACTTGATGAGCTGAATAGTTGCTTCCACACTATAGGAATTCTACGATTCTATTTCTGAACAATGCAAAATATGATCATATTGAATGGCGGATCAGTCTCGAAGGACCAAATGGCCTACTGCTGCTCCTATTTCCCATTTTTCTATGTTCTTAAGACTTATTGTCGACAATGGTGTATTTGACAGAACATCATCTAGACCCAACACCTCTCTTTATCTGTTGGGATTTCTGAGGTCAGGAATCCTTCCTTGTGATAACAGGTGGGAATATCTGGTTACAAAGGAAACTCCAAGCCAACATCTCCCCAAACCTGCCCCACCACAGAAAACCTGCATCCATTAAAACTGGAAGTGATCAGGATCGAGGCAGATTTAAGAACTTGAACATTTTTAGCTTGTCACCTTTCTATTTATCACTTGTCACTGGACTTTAAAGTATCCTTATAACTTCACAATATGTTTGCAAGTCAAGCCACCGTTAATCTTGGTCATATGAAATATGGTACGTAGGAGCTATGAGGTTTTCAGATGCATGGGACAGAATTTAATAGGTGTTAAATGGTTGCATTGCAGAGTTGTGATCCTCGCTAACTCTTCCAGTTCTTTCAGCAGGGAAACCCATGAAGTTGATTTGCAGCTAGAGAATTTGTGGAAATTGAAACATTGGTCCATGGATAAAATATTTGGCTCACATAAACTTGGTCCAGTTGAATTTTCATGTGCAAACAGTTAACAGCGAAGGGCACAGATTAATACTGCCACATCTTATGTTTACAATGAACCGCAGAAAGACTGATTCATTACACTTGTTAAGGACAGAATAATAAGCAGCCACCTATGAGATTGCATAGTAACCTGATTCTGAAGTTGCTTGCTGAAAGGAATAACACCTATTGTTTGCCAGTGCTGATGACTTCTATCTGTATGCTTGTTATGTATTCTTTAGTGTTTGTTTGCACTGAAATAGAAGTGCTACTTCTAAAATAAATTATTTCAGGTGCAGATTAAGTTAGTGGAATTACTGTAATCGGAGTGCATTATTCTTCCTTGTTTTATTTGAGTTCTCTGCTGCCTAACTCAGTCAAATACTTTCACTTATTTCAATGGTGCTCGTATGTTGGGATATGCTTTATTTTTATGTGTAATTTGTAGCCTGCAAAAGTGATGTCCCTTCACACTTATTTTTTCATTTGCTCATGGAGTTATCACTGGCTAAGCCAAGATACATTGCCCATCCCTGATTTCCCTAGAGAAGGTGGTGGAGACCTGCCTTCCTTAATTGATGTAGTCCTTTTGGCTGTTGTTGTTAAGGAGGGAGCTCCAGGAATTTGACCCAGCAACAATGAAGGACCTGTTATACAGCTCTAAGTCAGGACAGTGTATGGCTTGGCTGGGAACTTGCAAATGATGGTGTCCCCATGCATCTGCTGTCTTCTACTTCTAAATAGTAGAGGTTGCAGGTTTGGAAGGTGCTTGGTGAGTTACTGCAGAGCAGCTTGTGGACGGTACACTCTGCTGCTACTGAGTTTCATGTATATTTCATTTTCTGAAGAAGGATCTAGGCCCGAAACATCAGCCTTCCTGCTCCTCTGATGCTGCTTGGCCTGCTGTGTTCATCCAGCTCTACACCTTGTTATCTCAGATTCCCCAGCATCTGCAGTTCCTACTATCTCTGCTTTCTATCTCTACATACTATCTCTGCATGCTTCTGTTGTTGTGAAGTCCCCACACAGGCTGTGTTTCATTACTTCATTGTTGATGCAGTTACTTCTCATAAACACTACTCCCCCGACTAGACGCCTACAAGTACTTCAATTCAACAAACATTTTTGACCTCTCACCTTATCTTTTAACTTGTCATTGTAAGGTTTGTAATCACTTTACATAACCTTGCCCTGGTATTTTAACCTTCTCCTTTGTGTCAAAACCTCAAGCTAATCCAAAAAGTAACAGCAAGTTGCATGGAACTGTACATGATGGAATCTTTAAAAAAAATGTTTTATACAGGTTGAAAGAAACCTTATGCTTATCCTGCTATGTTACCTCACTACTCAAAAAAAACAATTATGCAAAAGTACTGTTTATTCGTCTTCAAATCCGAAATGCTACTTGGTTATGTTTTAACTATGTGCAATGTAATTAATTTCAATACTTTAAAGTCTTAAAATCATTCTTTCATCTCTTTAAAAACATAACTAGCATAATAATGTACCACAAATGAGCATGACAGACTTTGCAGCAAAATTTGAAATAAAAATGTAGATGAGTAAAGCTTGAAAAGGATTTCGAAACAAATAATCACTTTATCAGGAGTGAAACAGAAGGACATTGGCAATGGTGCTGCATTTTCATGTGCAATGTGTGCATGCAAATTTATGGCTTCAGAAACGTCATTTGTTTGGACCAATTAATAGCAGTCCTGGAATTCAGCACGCCTAATTACTGGTGATTATGTAGTTTATAAGGGAAGATCATGCCTTGAATGTGACAGTGAAGAAAGAGTAAATGTGAAAAGAGAAAATAACGGCTGATGGGAGGAGTGGAAAGCTAATAAGATTTTTCCATGATTTGCGACATAATTTAAATCAATAATTCGACATGTAGGGCTTTGAAAGATATTAGCTTTTGAAACTAGCATGTTGTGTTGAAAGTCTTAATGAAACATTTATCTGTACCCATTTTTCAACGATATATTAGATAAGAGCTTTCCAAAAGTGGGACTGCGACCCCAATGGGGTAGAAACTGAAATTTTGGGGTTGAAAGCTTCGAGGCTTCCATATGGAGTTCAGACGGAGATACAATTGAAATAGAGGTCTCTCTTTAACAGCTGGAATATTCAATGCACATTCATTGAAGGTTTTCCAATTCTGCACTAAACAAGGAATGTAGGAATGGTGCTTATAGATTGAGTTTTAAATATTCACCAATGGATTCCCATATTCACTCCATTCCAATACTGCACTCGTTTTTCTTTCTATTTCACAATTTAGTGATTTGCAAACTTGCTTTTTACTAACATCCTTTAGATCTCACGAAGATGAAGTTTGTCCTGGGCTATGTCGATTCATCAGTTAAATACAGCGTCTACTGTTTTAAATCCATTAATTTCCATGGAACCAAATGTCAGGTATTATGTACATTATAGTTGATCTAATACCATCAATTGTGCATGATCACCTGTGATAAATTTCTGGGTTAAACTGAGTTGAATTAAACAACATTCTGTGTGCATTATCATTATGCTAACCAAAGGTCTGAATAATTCTTGGTGCACTATATGCGATAGCCTGGAGACTGTCAGTATTTGCAGTCATTACTATATTGAAGTTGACAGCTATTTTGGAGTGTGCAAATGAACATGGACATTGCAGACATTGTTATCAATGAGGAACTAGCAGAAACTGCAGATTCTGGAAGTCAGAGTCGATACAGTGTGGAGCTGGAAGAACACAGCAGGTCAGGCAGCATTAGAGGAGCAGGAAAGTCAATGTTTTGAGACCCTTCATCAGGACCCATGAGCTCCTCCAGCTCCACACTGTATCAACATTGCTATCAATGAGGCTATCTTCATCATTATGATGAAATATACTCAATTAGCCATAAAGAGCTAATTTTAAATTTGTGGAATATCAAGTTTCTCCATTATGATAAACAATACATTGCTAAAACTATATTTTCAATATTGTACATTTTAGCATCTATCTTAATCTGTTCCTCCTTGTTTATTGCATTTATTTCATTTATTTAAAATTTAAAATTAAAAATGGAGGAATTCAATCTTTAACTTTCTTATTCTGTTGTTGCGAGTACATCAGTGCATTTGGCTAGCTATCCTGCCTGCTGATATCATCAGTGTAGTATGTCAAAAGACCTCTTTGACATGGTGAAAATTTTAAATCTTCTTATACAGTCCTGTGAGACAGATGATGATTTTGTTCCACTCTGGAGTTATGGGTCCAGAGGTGACTAAACAGCTCAATACCGAATCTGCACACCTTACCATAGGTGACGTTGTTGGAGGCAGGTGGATGGGGACATTCAAAGTTCTGAACCTATCTTGTGCTAGGGCTCCACTGCCGGAAGGAGATATCCGAAACACATGACACATTTACAGATGTTTCTTCTGCAGCTGATGTGACCTTGGAGAGGAGATTCCCAAGCGTGTGGATTTTGTATTTTTTTTGTGGGACACTTTGAGAACTTCTTGAAGTGTTTCTGACTCCACCTGGTAGCTGTTTGCTGTAATGATGCTCAGAATAGAGAGTTTGTTTTGGAAGTCATGGGTCAGGCATGCAGATCATGTGACCTTCCAATGCAGCTGATCGACAGTAACCAGTGCTTGATGCTAGACATATGAACCTGAGAGAGAGGATGCTGATATTAAAGTGCTTATTGTACCATTAGATTGGTAGGATTTTGCAAAGGCATTCCTTTTGATATTTCTCTGCATTTGAGATGTTGAGTATTGTTCAGCTCTCTTAAGCATACCGAGCGGCAGGTAACGCGACTGCCCTTTCGAGCATGAGTTTAGTGCTGACATGAAATACATTGTTCCTGAGATGATCTGTGCTAGCACACTGGAGGCAATGTTGAAATTCATTGTTGATATCTAACCTCACTGAAAAAGGACTCCCAAGATATATAAATTTACAGCCAAGGATTCAAAGGCCTACTTACCAGGGACTGGAGTCAATGTCAGACCCTGTGGAGGTGGACATGGAACAGTGAGTCCATAAATTTTAGAACTAAAACAAAAACAGAAGTTGCTGGAAGAGCTCAGCGGGTCTGGCAGCATCTGTGAAGAAAAATCAGAGTTAACGTTTCGGGTCCGGTGACCCATCCTCAGAACTGGAGACCTATTTACTGGGGAGCAAAGTTTGCTTATCCTACCCCCCCATACCCAAGTTCATAGCATCAGGCTGGATGCTTCACAAGTGACCAAACAGATCATCTCCTTGAGCTGATGCCACTTTTAACTTTTTTTTCCTTGACATAATGATCCAATCTTTGGGCAACCCCACATTCCCTAAATCCCTGTGCTTCTCTAACTGGCCAGCTCTGATTCTTTTCTCACTGCTCCCTCATCAGCAACAGAGAAACTGGACCACAAAGATCTTTACGTGTAGCTTTAAAGTTGTTTTGACCCTCATCAAAAAATACTGGCCCCTTTGCCTGTGTCCTTGAACTGGTGAAGAAAACTGGTAATGCATTATTGATTTTACATTTTAAAAGCTGATTGTGCACCAAATCCTTTTGTACTGCCAGCAAGATTCTGTATCAGTGTGTACCAAGTAATCTTCCCTGAAAGAACATAACATGCAAAAAGGTGAATTGAGCTTCTATATCCGAAAAGAATTGTCAATTGATGATAATTTAACAAATATTGGTTTACGTTACAAGCGCAGAATAGTGAAAGAAGAAAATTAATTCATGAATGTTCTATTCTGATCTTGGGCCTGATCTTGAGTTGAATTGCCTCAATTGTTTTTAGTTTATCATTGAATTTTTCCATTTATAGAACCAAATATGAAATGGCTTTCATTTAGAGAGTCATAGAGTCAGAGAGATGTACAGCACAGAAACAACTCGTCCATGCTGACCAGATATCTTAAATTAATCTAATCCCATTTGCCAGCATTTGGCCCATATCCCTCTAAACACTTCCTATTCATATACCCATTCAATTGCCTTTTAAATGTTGTAATTGTACCAGCCTCCACCACTTCCTCTGGCAGTTCATTCCATACATGCATCACCCTCTGCATGAAAATGTTGCCCCTTAGTTGCCTTTTAAACCTTTCCCCATCTCACTTTAAACCTATGCCTTCTAGTTTTGGCCTCCCCTGTCCTGGGGAAAAGACCTTGACTATTCACTCTATCCATGCCCCTCATGATTTTATAAATCTCTATACAGTCACCGTTTAGTCTCCAATGCTCCATGAAAAATAGCCACAGCCTCTTTATCCTCTCCCTATAGCTTAAAACCTCCAACTCTGGCATCATCCTCATAAATCTTTTCTGAACCCTTTCAACTTTCACAACATCTTTCCTGTAGCTTTCCTTTCATTGAAGGTTTTATTTTTAAGCATAACTCTGAGTTCTGTCTCTATCTCATTGAACTATAGAAGTTACAGCCCTCCAAATCTGCGATTAGCTGAGATGTGTGCACTGGTATGATTCGGGTGGAGTTTGTGAAGTTGGGAGGAGGGGGGTAGCTCTTGATTTAGATACTGATTACAAAAGCCTGTGCCATCAGGGGTGAGTAGAGGGTGCCCACCAGAGAGAGAAAGTAGAAGTTGGGGGACTGTTGTCATACTTAATGTCTGAATTCAAATATGCATTAAAAAACTGGATCATTATGAGCCAGTTCAGTAATTTCACGATAATGACTGTTGTTAGGAATCAGTTACATGTGTTTTAAAGTACAATCAATTGGCAGCATGATTCTGTGTATTTTTCAGTTCACCACCAGTCTATTAAAATATCTATCATCCCAGATTTCTACCTTTTGTTGTAAATAATTCAAAAGTATAATTTTTATTTTGAGAGTTCATTGTTTAGAAGCACTGTGCATGTAAATTTAATTCAAATGTTCCAATAGTTAATGGAAAACTATATAAATAGGACAATAAAACATCTCTAGGCACGTCAGAGGAGTCTTATGAGGCAAAAATTGATAATAAATCACATAAATGCTACTAGTACAGATGAACGGAAGCTTGGTCAAAGCAGTAGTTTTCATGATGTGACTTTAATGAAGAAAAGAGAGGTAGAGAAGTTTAACAACAGAATTTTGAAGATTAGAGTCTTGACATCTGAAGGTGCTGTGACCAATGATAGAGTGATTAAAATCAGAAATGTTTAAAAGACCAGAATTCGATGATCTTGCAGAGTTAGGGAATTGGAGGGGATTAGAGATGGGAAGAGTGAGGCCAAGGAAGGATTTGAAACAAGGACGAGAAGTTTGAAATGGAAGCATTGCTTGACTGTGATCCAACATAGATCAGGGAGCATAATGTGATAAGTGGATTTTTATCAGCAAGGGCAACAGAGTTTGGATGACCTCTAGTTTGTGGAAGGTAGAATGTGGAAGACTAGTTTGAAGCGCATTGAGCTGATGGTCAAACCTAGAGAAAACAAATGAATGAGTGTTTTGACAGCAGGTAAGTTGTTGCAGGGATGAAGCTGGGCTATTATTATGGAGATAGAAATAGGCAATCCTAGAAATGGTACAGATTTGTGGGGGATGCTCATGTTGGGTCAAAGTGGCACGAAGGTTGCAAACAGTCTTGTTTGGCTGTGGAAAGGAATTTGTAGCTAGGCAACAGAGCTTGTGTTAAGGGGACAGAAAACAGAGACGTTTGTTCAACAAACTGATGCTGTTTCCATCTTCATAGATCCAAATATATGGAATTCTGTAACACTCTTCTATTTACCAAATGCAGCCTTATTTGTTTTATATTCCCCTCCTATTTAGTTTGCACTGATACACATTTATTTGTATCTGCCATCTACTGGCCATAATAATGTAATTCCTTCTGTGAATTTTAGAAAATTGACAATTTCCTGTTGTACATCCACATTTACCTGTTGCTCAAATCATTATTTGAAGGAATTTAATGCCTCTTTCAGTTACTTAAAATATTTAAGTATTTCAGAACCTGATTGTGCTATCTCTTTTTTTTTTTGGTAACATTTGTAAGCTATGTGCTTTGTGATTTGCAATTTTGTGATTTGCTTGCCAATCATTTATAGTTGTCAGGTCTGCTCACATTCTTCCGTCAGCTTGAGAATTTCAATTCATGGCTATTCTCTATGCCCATTGTATCTCCGTTTGAGATGATTCATCTGTGCCATCAATCTGCTCAATCATTCCCTACTCTCTGTATTAGTTACTCATGTCTCCAGTAAATCCTTTATTCTCACACACCATTGCAGAATCTCAACTTGATTGTTGGCCCCATGCACTCACCAACAGTGTTATCTCTCCTGGCACTGTCTCTATGCCAAATGCACCCACTAAACTGTTACGTTTCTGGTTGTATATGAATATGAATATCCTTTATTGTCACTTGTATTCCAGTACAGGAGTACAGTGAAAAGTTTTTTATAATGGCTGCCTTTTAAAAGCACCATCTCAGGTACAAGTACCGAGGTACAAATCTTACAAAGTAAAAAAAATAGTGTTATTATGCAAAAGATGATTGAAAGGAAAGCTGTGGCATTATTTAGTGTCTAAGAATAAGGTAGAAATGACATAGTTATAACATTGTGAAAAGGATTCACATTACAGACCAGTAATTGTACACAATGGTATGCCCTGGTGATTTTCTAACACTGGCTTCCCCATCTGACAGCTGACCAGCCTTGCTTGCTGTTGGGCAGAAATTGGCACAAAAATGGTAATAGGTTCCTGGCATTTTTATGTATTCACCCTTGCAACTCCCTCTCTTCTCTAACACCACCTCCATCACCATCACCAAGAATACAAGCCTTTAGTTCCTCCAACAAATATCAGGACCATGGATTCTCATTTTGCGTATATTCTGATACCATCCAACCCTAATAAACATTATCTGTCTTGTCCCCTGTAGTGCCTCTGAATTGACAGTCTGTTTATCTGACATCTGAATGAGACATAATTTCCTCCATTTAAAGGACAGATCAATAACCTTCAGCTTCCATCCACAAACTTTTGAATCATTCTCTTCCTCTGTCTAGTCACCGTCTTCAGTTGAAACCGAGTGTTCTCAAAGTTAGCTACCCGAATTCTAACCTGCATCGAATGCAGATCCCCATCAGCTCTGTACATGATGATTTACATCAGCTTCTGACTCTGTATCAGTTCTGATTTAATGTCTTCATCCTTATATGCAAATCCTTCTATTGACTCATTCCTCTCTAACTCTGAAGTCCTCCAGCCTTACAACTCTCTGAACCATCTGTGCTCCTCCAACCATGGACCAACTTTTCTTTCAACACTGATGGTTATGCCTTTAGCTGTCCATAAGCTCTAGGCTCTGGAGTTGTATTCTCAAAGTTCTATACATCTGTTTTCTTTCATAAGAACCATATGAACATTTAGCCCCTCAAGTTTGTTTTGTCATTCAATGAGATCATGATTGTTCTGCAACCTAACCACATGTATCTTTTTCTGGGCCACATTTCTCCAAGCTTCTGAATAACCAAGATCTGTCTATCTCAGATCTAAAATTTACATTTGGTACTTCTGCCACAATTGCCACTGACAAAGAAAGTTCTAAATCTCTACCATCTTTTGTGTAGAGGTTTTTTTTACAAATTCGCTCTTGAAAGGCCTTGGCTTTTGTGGAAGTGGTAAGACTTGATGGACATTTAAAATGGTGGTTGGACTTTGTCTGCAGAACTACCACTCCTATTTCTGACACCCATTTTTGTTTTGCTGGTGTTGGAGAGGGGATTGGGTGTAAATCACACAGCTGAGAAACCTGAACACAACAACGTTTAGACCTGAAACAAAAAACAGAAATTGCTGGAAATACTCAGCAGTTCTGGCAGCTTCTGGAGAGAGAAATCAGATTTAATGTTTCGGGTCCAGTGACCCTTCTTCAGAACTGATGGTAGCTAGGAAAAAGTTGATTTTTATGCATAGGATAGGATGGAAGGAGAGGGTAAGGAGTACGCGATAGGTGGAGATAGAGCCCAAAGGGAGAGAACAGTTGGACAGACAAAGGAGTGGGATAATGAACAGCAGAAGCTACAAGCACTTGAAACCTTATATTTTTGTGTAAAATAATATTGTGCAATAATCAGCACAGATTAGAGAGCGGAGATGACAATCAAGCAATGCTTCCCTGCAGCTGGGGCCTTTCAACATTTTCTTGGATGTCTGGGTTCTCAGTCAAACCTCATTATTCATTATTGACAATAACCTGTCCATCAAACTCAATCATGTTTTCATTCTCAATGTCTTAATGATGAAGTAGAGCAGTGGAAGAGAATGAAAGAAGAGGAAAGCAAATCTTGCATTCCAGATCCCGTTACATTGTGGGATACCCCGCCCCATGTGTCAAAAGATATATCCAGTCACAGGAAGATCCACGGCAGAAACTGTGTAGACGGTACCTTTGAATCAATGTAGAACCAATTATGATGAATGATGTTAACCTTGTTAATTATAACTGAATTATTTTCAAAAAATTGTGCCTTGTTCACATGCTGATCAACTGGCTGACTGATATTTTAAATGTTTTCCACATATTAAGTATTAAAGCCAGCTATTTGTAGGGCCAAGTGTATTTCTTGACTTAGGTTCAAAGAATCAAATTTGTAGCCACTTTTTGATCCTTTGGAATCCTTCCTGAGTTTGGTGACATTGCAAAATGTCAAACAATTTTTCATTTACTCTTTTGTGTGTCCCTTGATGATAAAAGAAACTTTGAACCCTTCGAACACCTGACAATCATAGTAACCTTCATTCTCATCAGTTGTTATTTGTATTCAGTTTAGCTTCTCCTCTACTGTTCTTGGAACTCTAAGCCTATAAACTTAATATAATAGCACTGTCTCTGTTAAAAATAGGTGCTGCAAGGTCTAATAGGACATGAGACATAAGCCGACTCAGTCCACACACCATATTGATTAAAGCACATGAAACTGAGGCAGATTTGCATGGTGCCTAATGCTTGGTTCAAGTCCCTTTATGAAATGGAGTCCCAGCTAAATGCAATTGTTTCCAGTCAAATATCTCAGGTACATAGTGGCCAAACTAGAAAACTTTAAAGTGCCATGCAAGAGATAAATTACGAAAATATTGCTTATCAGAAGTGGAGACAGGAGTTGCAAAATGGCTCCTCCTGCCTCCACATTAAAGCTGTCATCACCTCCCTGCTGATTGCCTTGTCGTCTGAGCTCACCTTAGACTTTCCACTGGCTTCCCTTTATCACCATTATTTTGCCTCCTAGCCGTTATTGGTGCCGTCAACTCTTTGCTCCACTGGCTTCATTTGGCGGGGTACTAATTTGTCATGCCATCAATCCTTACACCAAATGATCCAAACTTTAAATCCTAATATCTAATTAGATAACTTCTCCTCATTATGTTAAAGACATATTTAAACTAATAAGTTGCTATGTCTTCAAGATTCTCTACAAAGTACCTACAGCTTTCTGGGATGTGGAATTCTAGTTCCAGGAATGAACTTCACCTCAGCTTTGTGTGACCAACTCGTAATTCTGAAATCTTGACCCTATGTTCTAGATTCCCCAAATAAGGGAAACATTTTCCCAATATCTACCCTGCCAAAGGTTTTGAAAACCTTTTGAGAATCTATTGTTTACCTTGAAAGCCTCTTTACTATCCCTGCTTAACCTCAATTCCATTTATTATTTCTTAACTGAACCAAAGTGTAATACGAGATTCTTAAAAACATGTGTTCTATTCTTTGCCACTATATTTTTTGTCCTGATTAACTTTGTAAACTTGTGTTACATTGGTGTTTTTGGAGTTAATGAGCTGGAAATTAACTTAGCTGACCTACCAGGAGCTGGGGTAAGGCACATGGTGTGGGGAGTTGATACAGAGCAGGGAACCCAGACCTGGGTTTCTCCCTCATACAGTGGAGTTTTAACTCCCTAGTGTACATGTGACATGACTGACAGGTACCCCACCCAGAAGACAACTTGGCTTCCTGTCAAACAGGGTGCAGTCCAGAAGAGTCCATTATAACCAAATAACTGATGCCCTGGAAGGGAAATTTGTTTTTTGGGAGAGCAGTGTTTGGGGGTGAACGGGGATATGTTGCTGATCCTGGGTCTGCCGAAGTTTTATTCCTGAGATTGGGGGGGGTGGTGGGGTGAGAGTCAATCCACATCCCTTAGCTGGTGGGGCAGCAGGAAGAGGCTTTAATCAAGGATTCTGGGATGAATTGGTGCCTGTAAGGGGAAAGTGATGAAGACCTAGAGGCAGGGTCGAAATCCATGTGCGTAGAATTGGAGAAGATTGCAAGCTTGTGGGTACTGGGTGTCTGATTGTGAAAATGTGTTACCTTTTGCAGTCTGGGGTTAGCTCTGAAGTTTCCCAAGGCTTGGATAACACATCGATCTCCTGGTAATTTCAAAATCATGGATAAAAATTGGGCTATTTGCCTTATTAGAATACTTGAAGTGCCGACTTACCTCCATGGAATGACTTTGTTGCCTCCTGCACCCCTTAACCTCTCAAAACTGCAATTGGGCAGATTGCAGCCAGAATCCAATTTTTAATATTTTAATCTATCTGAACTGAACCATATTTTGGGGTTAAAATTTCTGCCTCAATTTTTCTCTCATTGTTTTTCTGAAGCCTTCATGAATGCTTTTTTTTAAATAGCATTTTTTCTTCAAATAACTTTTATTTAGTGACCATGCCTGGATCATTACTGAAGACTCCATCCAAAAGAATTTGTCAATTTGCTGTGTGCTATGAGATGTAAAGAAGCAATCCTGAAAAGTTCTGCTCTTGCCCTTGGCTTGTAGCTTTCCTTTTTGTAATCAATATTGTTGAGGAGGTGGATAGGGCACTATTTCATTGATTCTTGGGAATTTATGAAGAAGAGAACTGTTCATCTCTTCAACTTGCCTTACACTCAGGATCACTTCTACAAATTGGTTCCATTAATGAGCTTTTGCTCTTATCTCAGTGTTAGGACTGAGCAATTGTGAGATTCATGGAATATTTAAAACGGAAGGATTATTTTTGTCCCCTCACAGACAGGTGCCTTCCACAAATTCTGTAAATCTAGGCACTACTGCAATCTTTTCCATTTCTTGAAGTAACCTTAAATTACCAAATGCAATGCAGCATTGTGACATCCAAGTGGCTTTAAGTTGTCGGTTTTGCTCATAATGCAATGGAATAGAAATTTGTTTGTGTTTTATGAACATATGACAGGCATAATTGGGTTCTTGTCTGCCAACTTCTCGACCAGAAGGCCCAGGTTTAAGTCCCCATCTACTCTGGAGGTATGGCTAACATATCCAAAATAAGTCGATTAAAAATAATTTATTACTGGCTCAAAGCATAACAAATTAGTAGTAATACAGCCTGCACCTAATCATCACTGGTATTGGCCCCACTATTGTACTAAAGTTGCCTTCTCAGGCAGCAGCCTAAGGCAGGCAGTGGCTACTGAGTATGTTAATTATTGTTCAGATACCTATTAAAGGATCCCTGCACCGTATAAGTTTAGTTGCCAGTGAGCAGGCAGACCTTGGACTCTTCAGCATATCTTCCAGCTATGGACTCAAAGTAAATTTTTCATTTTTTTTGTAAATTACTTCTTAAAAAACGTTTTTGTGAGCCAGAACAATGCCTCCCCAAATGCGTGCACTGGAGATTCCACCCATTCACATACCTGTTACAACTAACCCTCACCTTCAACATGCCTGCAGATCATTGCCAGTAAGATGGATGGCATGAAATGGATTTTTCTCACTGGGTGAGCTCCTTATGGAGATGCAACAAGTGCTGACAGCTTGAGTCAAATACATAGCTGAGTCCTGAGATCCCTGTTGATTTCTCCGATCGCTTGAAAAAAAATTTTTGAGTGGTGACAAAATGGACATCCTTAAAAGCCTGAATGTATTGGGGACAGTAAATGAGAGAGAGTGTTTCCTCTTGAGGGCAAGAGCGTAACTAGAGGCCATCAATATGAGGGAGTCACCAAGAAATGCTAGAAAAATTTAGCCCAAATCTATGTCTATATCACCTGCAATCGAAGGTTGAATTTTTAATGCTGCATCATTAAAAGTAACTAAAATTGCTAAAGAAGTGAAAGATTCTGCAAGTTGATTGAAATTCGTTATGAAATGGATGAAATGATTAAATAGGTTGAATTTACCCAGTGGGGCTTAGGCTGTGCTTTAATGAGTCATGAAGAAAGGAATAGAAGATTAAAAGCTGCAACAGATGCTGAGCTTGATGATCAAATATTCAAATCAATTTTTAAAAGTACAGACTGCCTAAAATTCTGAAGTCTGTCGCCTCTCTTTGTTGCTCTGTGCATCTATATACTTATTTAAGTTGGTTTGGATATTCGCTGAGGGCAAGTTCCCTGCACCCCAGCATGAAATTTGAGCCAAGCCTACCTCCGTTTGGTTGACTTGCCCAGTTTTAGTTTTTCAGGTTAAGGCCCTTTAATTTGAATGAAGCAGGATTGAGATCCCCCTCCAGGAGGAAGTCTTGCCTCTAAGAGATGCCAGTAGCTCCGTGCCACACCAGGATTGGTGACTACTTCAGGAGGTCCAAGGAAGGGGAACTATGGATTTCTTCCACCAAACCCAGGCCTTAATGAGGGGGTGGTACGTTGGACAGGATAGAGGGCAGGGTGGACACAGGAATGCAAAAACATGTTGGGCCTGGAGAATCTGTTTGGCAGAGTGGTGCCAGGGACGAGAACACAAATCCCTGCCCAAATGCTTTCATTACCCAGCAGTCCAGAGAGTTAAAATAGCCATGTTTTACATGTTGTGTCTAGGCTTTTCCTGCCACCTGTTAACTTGGAGCAGAGTGGCATGGGGCCTCCCCTGTTGCTCTAAAAATCATGGTGGGAGATGACTGGTGCAGTAAGATCAGGTCAATACTCCTGTGAGTGAATATTAACAAGCCTTATTGAACCTAATTAAATGCAAGGGATGATAAGAAAGGACATCTGTTTGAACCCTACAGACTTGAGTCCCAATTCCTTCAGATCTGATGTCCATATGAAGTGGCTCCTTGTGCAGATGCTCGGTTGCTATTCTTAGAGTAAAGGTACAGTTAACCCTTTAATCCACAGTGGGCTGGTAGCAGGCACTCCTGCAAAGACACTGCCTTAGTTTACGGGTCTACTGAACTATTTTCCACCCACAAATAGCTCCTGCAATTCAGCTATTGTTTTCATCGGGTAAATGACTTTCCCTGTTTTGATGAGAGTTCTCATCTCTTTTCTCTTTACATTTCTGAAGGCAGTACCTCATGGTAATACACGATTTCCAGTAGCCCTGCTACCTTGCCCAAGGTGCTATTCTTTGAAGAGGAATGGTAGCTTATTTAATAGTGCCCCAGCTACGTTTGATTGATTATATCTCATGCTGTAGACTTTGCAGAGCAATGTAAAAGCTCCCAGCAGTAGCAAATATGTTTACTCACCACCTTATTTGGCCACTCTTTAACTTCAACTGTACAAGAGCTTGAACCTCTCTTACCTGCTAGTCTACTTCAGAATAATTGAAATATGATTGTAGGCAATGGAGTGGGAAGAGAATGGCCCCCCTCCTGGTTAACTGCTTGACTGACATTTCAAACAGAAAATCTGAAAATATATGAGCCTTTTCCAGCTAGTTGTTTATCTGCTGAATTGAATACAAGTTGCCTACAGCCAAAATGTACCTCCTTTTTATGATGAACAGGCAACCTATAAAAGAACATTGTGCTGACTAATTTTACCATCCCTCATTTTCAAATAGTGAATTACTTGCATTTGTGGCCTAATTATTTAATCACAATAAAGAACCTTACATTACAACAGTGACTGTACTTCTAAAGCACTTAATTGACTATAAAGCACTGTGTGACATCCAGTGTTTATTACAGGAGATATATAAACACAAGTTTCTTTACCTTTTGTTCCTTGCTTGTGTCCACATGATTAGACAGCGAAGGATATACTAAGAGAAATACCCATTAACATCTGATATTGACTTTGTAAATTTAATTCTTTGCTTGCAATGTTGTTAAAATAGGTTGCTTGACTTGTGATGTTTAATTTAGTGGCACGATGTCGCTTTAACTATATTGTAAGGGACATGACAGATGGCAGGGACAGTTAGATGACACACTTATAAATCACAACATAACAGGGCTAATGTTAATTAGTTTCCTAAAATATTTTTTCAACAGAAGATCATTTGTGAGAATTGGGTATCAGCTCCTTCTTTATGGGCAATACATTACAATCCTTGCAAGCAGTTGAACTTTATCGTAAAGAACTTGTTTAAAATTTGGAGGGTGGAATCTCTTTAATCAAAGGAATTTTACTTTTCATAACTGCACTGGAATGCAGTTGGTAGAAAAATCACACTCACCTTCTAATTCAATAATCAATTCCAAAATAAAGGATAATATTTTGCAGTTCTTCTTTCTGATTCCAATCTAGTATTTTTGAAAATCTGTCAGATGATGAGGTGTGCACAGTAACGCTAACTTCCGATGCAGTTCAATGAAATATGTAAAATGTTAAATGCAAATGATCATATTCTGCTGTAACTAGCAGAGTAAAACAATGTCTACCAGTCATTTGAAGAATTCCATTTTAAAACCTGGGGCAGGGTTCTGCAATATATGTGGGAACGGTTATTAAATTGACTGCTCGTTAAATACCAATCAAGAATGAAAGATGTGCTATTCCAATGGTATTTGGAGACATTTAACAATGATCTTTATGAGCAATTTTGATTGTTAGTCATTAATATTCTGCCTAGCCACAGGCTTACTAAAATAAGAAAGGAGATTCATACCTAATTATGTTGCTTAAGTGAATGTTTATTGAAATATATTTAAAGCAGCCTTATCAACGTGTGAAAGCACTTCAGGAATTTTTGAATTAAGTTCATGATTGAATGCAATAGAAGTGTTATGGCTGTTTGCCTGTCTCTGAATTCTGCTCTTCAGAAAATAATGTTATTGGGTTGTGGTTACATAGGTGCCAGTAGATGCCACTACCTGATTTATGGTTCAGTTGTGAAACAGTGACAGTACCATCAAAAAATAACATCTGAATAATCTTTGAAAGATCCTACACAAAAAACTTATTTCTGGTCAGCTGGTATATTCCCCTCACATCGCATGCTAACTGGGCACCTTTTCAAGCTTGTAAATGGCAATTTAACATCTCTCCATTGGGATATCCACATGTCAGGCCTTTTCTACACACACAGATAGCTAAAGAAAAGTTGTTCAATGTGCCGATGACATTTCATTACTTCATTCTAGGAGGTGTCATACATCTAACCCAATAGATAAAAGACCACATTTTTTAAAAAAAGTACAAATTCTCCAACTCTTAAACAGAAGCTTCAACCTGAAAGGTGAAGATCTGGGAAATTGTGTAAAATTTTAATTAGAATGACTTCTTTCAGATAGAAGGTATCACTTGTGATCCTTTTCCTTGCATTAAATCCTGTTTTTTGACTCCAAAAGTATTTCGAAACCACTCTCTCACACCTCTGCCAGAAACAAAATACCTGGGACCTACTGAAACACTTGCCGGATCTATGATGTGCCAGTGCGAGCCTGAATAATTTCTTCCCCACACAAGTGTAATTTCAAACATTCACTGTCTGAAGATTCCCAGTAACAATTACTTTAAGATAAATCAGAGCAGATAAACACTCTCCAATGCCACGGTATGTTCAGATGGTTGAGATTCAAGGTGTGCCTCAATTTTGGCCAACACGATGTGCTTGCCTGAAAACCTGAGGGCCTAATAATACTCAAGTGAAAACCCTATGAAGTTGTTCAAAATTGAATGCCACATTTCTGTAAACCCGTTACCAATACTTCTGCCACAACCCATTCAAAGGCATAGTTAGTGCAGATAGGAAGTACACAGTTCTGACTATTTAAAGAGGCCCGATCTCCTTTCATTTAACATGCTGCAGACATTTGAAGGATATTTTGCTGTCACAATTGAAAAAGCAACAATGCTGGAGAAAAGCAAAGCACGTCTCATAGTATTAACGGAGAGTGAGACTGATTTAATGGCTGGAATTCTATTGGGTTGAAAGGTCCCACTCACTGGTTGGAGAACTGGTGGAGAACTACTGTTGGGTCTTGCTCACGATTTAAGATCCCAGTAACAGAAATTCCACTTACTGAGAGCTGTCAGCCAATCAGAAGCTGGCACCTATTCATTAGCGCTCGAGATCCAGGGGCTTGAGGCAGAGCTGTGTGTGACTTTCAGTGCCTTGTGTCCTTCTCAATTCAGATCCCTGGATCAGGCATCGAGAATGACATCCCCATTCACCCTCCGCTGGTGCCTGCAGTCAACTGTTGTCAAAACTGAAATTTCTTTGGGTGGCACTCTGATGGCAGAGACTGTGGCAGGACTGCAGTGCCTTGATGTGATCCATGGGCTTTAAGATCCAAGTATTGCAGTCCTGCTATGTCCAGTTGCAACAGGTCATGGACAATTAACAATCAACAAGTATCCTCAGCTTCAGTGATCTCAGCACATCAGTGCAAAAGGCAAGGCTGAAACATTTTACAACAGTCGTTAGCCACAAATGCTGACTGGATGACTGATCTCCATTATCACCGATGCCAATTTTCAGCCAAATGAATCACTCCACGTGATTTCAAGAAACCCTCAAAGACACTACATACTGTAAAAGTTAAGGACCCTGACATCATTCCAGTAATAATATTGAAGAATTGTTCTACAGATTTATGTTCCCCTAACCAAGATGTTCCTGTACAGCAACAGCATTGCAATCTACCTGGCAAAGTGGAAAATTGTCCATATGTCCTACACACGAAAAGCAAAATAAATCCCATCTGAGCCAGTTACCGCCTCATCAGGCTGTTTTCAATCATCAGTAAAATGATGAGGGCAACGTTTACTCAGCAATAACCTGAATTTGGGTTCCATCAGGGTCACTCAGTTCCTAACATCATTATAGCCTTTGTAAAAACATAATGAACTCTAGAGGGTAGGTGTTCTTGACCTCAAGGTGATATTTTGACAGAGTATGGTATCAAGGAGGCTGACCAAAACTGGAGTGAATGAGAATCAGGGACATACTTCCACTGGTTAGAATCATAACAAACTCAAATGAAGGTGATTGTGAGTTTAAAATACAATCAGCTCAGCTCAAGGACATCACTGCAGGAATTCCTCAGCATAGTGAACTAGAACTAACCATCTTCAGTTACTTCATCAATGATCTTCCCTCCATTATACAGTCAGAAGTGGAGATCTTCACTGATGGTTGCATAATTACCATCACCTTTGCCACAACACAGATCCTGAAGTGGTCCATGTCCATATGCAAAGAGATTAGGACTATATCCAGGCTTGGCACAATGTATGGCACAAATTTTACTTGCCACTTAAATGCCAGATAATGATCATCTCCAATAAAAGAGAATCTATTCATCTCCTCTTGATAATCAATTATATTACCATCGCTGGGGATTAATGATGACTGTAAACTGAACTAACCAGAAATAGAAATACTGTGGCTATAAGAACAAGCCTGAGGCTCCACCGATCATGTCCACTATCTACATGGCACAATTTTGGAGTGTGATGAAATAATCTCCACTTGCTTGGACGAATACAACACAAAAGACTTTTGACACTGTATAGGATAAAGCAGGAACTTGATTGGCACCTTATCCTTAAACTTTCACGATCTCCATTGCTGATATACAATAACGGAGCTATGTACCATGCACAAGATGCAGTGCCGCAACTCATCAAGGGTTGTTTCGTATCACCTTCCAACCCTGCAAATCTTTACCACCTAGAAGGACAAAGATGGAAGAAAAATGGTGACCACCCCTCACAACTACAGGGACAGCTGCAACAGAGTTGCTAATGAGGAGAAGACTCTATACCAGGTGAAATCTGATCTCCTGGACCTGGAAAGGGCGTTGATTTAAGAACACTAATGCTGGACACATGACTCTTCTATATGAGAGCGGCAGTTTGCTTCAGGGGATAGATTTTGGTGTCAAAACCGCAGGAATGGCCCTGCACGGGTACCAGGCATGATCGACATGTGGTGAGGTCCCGTGACATACATATTGGGGTAGGAGAAGTAGTTCTGAACAAGCACGTACAATCCCACACAAACAGGGGCAGGAGCAAAACATTCCTGGCCCCTTGAGAACATCTGGCAAGGCTGTCAGAACCCATGGGGTCTCCCGATTCGCCTAGCGTCAAAGAAACCTCTGAGGACGAGATGGATACACAGATATCAAGCCTTGATGCCGTTACCACTGGATAGATGGCAACACCTTCACCTGCGAGTTTCCCTCCACCCCAAACCGCATCAAGACTTGGAACTATGTTGCCAACATTGCTAGGTAAAAATCTTGGAACTCCCTTTCTTGGTGCACTGTTGTTTATTTACATGTCTAGTCACCATAGACTGCAGCAATTATAGAAAAGTAACTCACCTCTACCTTCTCAAGAACAATTAGAGGTGAGCAATTAATGCTGACCTCATCAATGATGCCCACATTCTATAAACTACTATATATAGTTAGCAAATTATATTAGCTGATTATGTTTATCTGCTCTACAGTGGCTCAGACTGCAGTGAGATTTTAATTCTCCAGTCCCTTGTAATTTTAATTTTTGACCTCACTCCAACTTTATCTCTTGCAGTGTTCCAAAGAATGTTAATGTGGCTTGAGGAGAAGCATCAGATCTTTCAAGAGAGCACCTTAAAGCCTTCTGGAGTTAACACTGAGCTTAACAATTTCAGACTGTAACCTTCTAGCCCCATTTTGTTTCTTTTTTTTAACTTTTTTACCACTACCTGGTTTATCTCTTGTCTCCTCTCTTCCTTTGCCTTCAAAATGGAACTCTACATGATCATGCCTTTCACACCTTCTCTCGATACATATTTGTTCCTTTACTTTTGCCATGTGACCACTCCCTTGATCTTACACTATGAAACATTGTCATTTAAGTTCTCTTGAGCTTCACCCGATTACAGAACTTCTCTCTCGTTAACTTTTTCTCCCCCACCCCCTCCCAATCACTGTCTGAAAATCAATGACATTTATAACTTTTCCCAGTTAGGATGAAAGGTCATAGACAGGCATGCTGACCTGCAGCAGGTTTTCGGCATTTTCTGTTTTTCTTCGGTTGTTACAAAATCCTTAAGTAGAATGGTACAGAAATAAAACACATTTCTTTAAAAAGATACATTTCTTTCCCCACAGAAAACTGAAGAGAAACAGCTTTGATATGAAAAAGTTGAAGGTGATGACCGGTGAATGGTTTGCTGAAGTTAAAGCAAAGCGCTATGGAGACCTTTCCAGTGGCATAGACATCCTCAAGAATTCATTTAACAGAAAAAAGAAGATACCAGGTAAGTCTTCCTTGAGAAGTTTTAGTTTATGTATTTTTTTTTCCCTACATAAAGCTATTAACTCATGCTTTGCCACAGATATTCAGTCAGCCTGAGGTATCTTCATTAAATTATTTGCGCTTTCCCAAATTCAAATGGGAAATTATGCACAAGCAACTGAACAGTGTTCTTTTCATTGCCTAATCACTTGATCTTGATTCTGATGTACTTTGGGGTTTTATGTGTATTAGTCCAAAACCTACTGTACAGATTAAGGTACTGGCAGAAGCAGATGCCATGAAGTATGTCTGTTTACATGGCTGCAATGTCACAGAATTATACATATCTTTTGGGTTCTGTGCTTACTGATGCTACTGTAAATTACATACACATAGCTGACTGAAGACGCTACACTTACCTCATTACATTTGATTGAAGGTGACAGATACCTTTATATCCAAACATCACATGATCTGGAATAACTGTCTTAAAGGTACAGGCTTTTGTGGTTTGGAATCTATATCATAATGCTAAAAATCAATTTTATTATTGCTTTCCTTTTTTTAGACCTTTAGAAAATATGCATAGAAGAGTACATCCTCTGGACATAATGACTGATATAAGAAATTCGCTGTTATGAATTACTATTTATTTCTCATCTACAGTTGTTCAGGATGTTCCAGTGAAGGCATCTGAAGATGTAAATGTGTTTCTGAGTCCAAACTTTCAACATCAAAATGTTTGTTCAGATCCTGAAGCTTTGAAATCAGGGGAAAGGTAGGAAATATTTAGAGAAATGCACAATGTGTAATGCACATACTGCAAATGAATACAGAGCTGGTAAAGAAAAATTACCTTAAGATGAAGAATTTTCCATGTCTTTCTCTGGTCTTTTATGTATCTTTAATGGATGTTTCCAGATTGTCATAACAAACCACCTCAGTAATACTGCAAGTTGCTTTTCTTCTGCATTTTTTGAGCAGTCATTAATCTGTTTGTTTCGACATCCTAACCTCTTCCTGAAAAGAAGAGGAATGAATTTCACATAGATACATTAAATCCATGTGCAAATGTGGTAGTTTTCAAATCAAAGCCACATTATTTTTAAGAGTTTATCATGTTGGAAGAAAAAATGCATTTCAAAACAATACTTTTGTGAACCAATACTTTGCAACACCTTTCATCAACCTGAAATGTAGCACGACCACTCAGAACTTAATTTTATTCCTTCACCTGCTGTCAAATTTAAACCCTTTGGACCCTGACTGCCCTCCTTTGAGCTGGGGCATTGCAAAGTTCCAAATTGTAATGGAGAGGAAAAGAGGTGATATCCTGCAGGTCGAGGCACTGCCCTGTAATAATAATAGCATTTCTAAGGCATTCCCATGTGTCCCAGGGCCTGGAATAACAAGCTGATATATATTTAGGAAGGCCAAGCCTTGCATTTTTACTGCCTCTGTTCCTGCTCTGTTGCCTGGCACCAGGCCCCACCGGAGTTGGGACTGCATCATCAGTGTGACAACAGTTTGTAGAAATTACCATTTTTGTCAAATTTGGTTGATGATGGGTGAGAGGAATCATGTTTGGAAGAATAAAAAGTACTTTTCTTTGTAGAAGCAAGACTGATCTTTTACTCTGGTTTATTCAGATTTGCAGCTGGAAAACTTACCAAACTCCTTTCACCCAACAGCACTTCATTTCTGTGTGATATCAAAATGTGCAGCAATTAAACTGTGCCGTCTAAAAGTGGTTCATCAGCAATTTTACCACATGTCTCACATGGTATCATGATTTTATCCCGATGGGTACAGAAAAAAAGAAAGAGTAGTTAAATATTTGCCACATTGGTCTCTCAATTTTTGAGAAGTTCTGAATGTCTCCATCATCTGTGACGTTCTCCCATGTATGTTGTAGTGATGATAATGCCAGTTTGTTCTGCATAAACTAACGTACAAGAAATGGTATTGATTCAGAAAATAAGAAGTGATACAAGTAACTCATAGCTCTCAAAAACCCACATTGTCATGGCAGTGGACCAGCACTTCCATCATGTCCCAAACTGACTGACTCCAATGGATTTCCCTGCATCAGGCAAAATGAGCAGCAATGACAAGAAACCGAGTCGACAATTGTGAGAGGGGAGGTGATGCAATAAATGGAAGGGTCTGATAGTAAAATGTGAGTCTGCTCAGATGCTTATGGATGAAATAGGCTGGTATGGTTGAACACTAGTAGAAATTTTCAAGTTGGCTCCTTTCTGTGTTTTTATTAAGATAACTAGGCATGAATTTGGCGTGCAGCATTCTAATGAGCCCCCTGCCGGTCTTAGAAGGTACTGCGCATCTGTCACTTGTGAGCATACATTAAGTGCATTGAAGGTAGCAGCAGTGGGAAATATGATGGAAAATGCTATTGCAGTGGTTCTCCAACTTTAAAAGTGTCAGATTTTAAGGAGTTAATTGCAATAGCTACCCACTCTTGTGCTCATCGGAAGTCACAGGAGATGGCACAACTGGCTGCTGACCAAATGCTACTAGCTTATGCTGCTTGAAAAATAAACTGCCTGAATGGCTACAGCTCGAACAACGCTCAAAAAGCTTGACATCATTCAGGCAAAGCAGGCCATTTGACTGACATTACATTTACAAACATCCACTCCCTCCTCCACCAACACTCAATAGCAGCAGTGTGTACCATCTACAAGATGCAATGCAGAAACCTTTGCAAGATCCTTTGCAAACCCAAGATCTCTACCATCTAGAGGGACAAAGGCAGCAGATACATGGGAACAGACATATGGGATCCTTGCCTTTATTAGCCGAGGTGTAGAGAGCAGTGAGGTATACTGGAGCTGTGTACAAAATAGTTAGGCCCCAAGTCGAGTATCGTGTGTAGTTCTGGCATCCACATTGTAATAGGGATGTGATAGTACTAGAGAGGGTGCAGAGGAGTATTTAGATGTACGATTGAGATATTAAGGCTGTGGGCCAAGTGCTAGAAAATGAGATTAGAATAGTTTGGCTGTTTTGGACTAGCGCAGACTCAATGATCCAAAGGGCCATTTTCTGTGTTCTAAGCCTCTGACTCTGTGAATCTGTGGAAAATATGAAGAAATTGGGGTTCAGTTTGTGCAAAGAACAAACTTAAAGGGAGATGAAGAGTAAAGGTTTAACTGTACCAATACCCGACCAATAGCATGTGCATAAACATATGGGCAAGGCATGATGATGTTACATCACAAGGGTCCTGACAACAGAAAATACTGGGTCGGCCATCTTATGTATATGGTTATAGGCAATAAATGTTGATGGTTTGCACTAGCCATGTTTTCGTCTCTTGTGTGAAGGGATTATCCTATGAGCAAAGGTTAAACAGGTTGGGACTCTACTCATTGGAGTTTAGAAGAATGAGGTGTGATCTCAGTGAGACACATAGCATTCTTAAGGGACTTGACAGGGTAAATGCTGAGTGGATGTTTCCCTTCATGGGAAGTCTACAACCAGAGGGCCCAGTCTCAGAATAAAGGGGTACCAATTTAAGACTGAGATGAGGTGGAATTTCTTCTCCTATAAGGTCGAGAGCTTTGCCATAGAAGCTGTGGGTGCAGACACCTTGTGTATATATAAAGCTGACATAGATACATAGATTCTTGATCATAGGGAATCAGGGGTTATGAGGAAAGGGCAGAAAAATGAATATGAGGAATGTCAGGTCAGCCATGATCCTATTGAATGATGGAACAGGCTTGAAGAGCTGAACATTCTACTTCTGTTCATATTTCTTATGGTTTTAAGCTCCTAAAGGTTCTCAACAATATTCCTACAAATAATAATGTATTATTACATCAATTTTATAAAAAAAAAACATCAATTTATATCAGAGATAACAAGGTGTAGGGTTGGATGAACACAACAGGCCAAGCAGCATCAGAGGAGCAGGAAAGCTGACGTTTCAGGTCG
>NC_063336.1:56880646-56930998 GCF_021869965.1 Rhincodon typus
AAACCTGGTGGAGAAGAGGGGGAGAGGAGTAAAGCTGGGGGTAAACCTGGTGGAGAAGAGGGGGAGAGGAGCAGAGTGAAGCTGGGGGTAAACCTAGTGGAGAAGAGGGGGAGAGGAGTGAAGCTGAGGGTGGATGGCTGCGCTGGGAGCTGAATTCAGAGGCAGAACTCCTGAGGTGACATCAGGGGTCAAAAAGTGAAGTAGGGGAAGAGGATTGGCAGCTTAGGAACCAGGTCTAGAGATTATCTCCCTTCTGGTGCTCCTCACTCATAGTGTAAAGTCCTTTTTTTGTGGTTTCTGGTGTGTTAGGAATAGGGAGAGAGAAAGAGAAATCTGATTCGGTGAGTATTGGGTAAGGTTCAGTAATTGGGTCCTATTTTATTATTTATAGCTGGTAAGGTTCACAATGGCAGGAGAACCCAGCCCCATGGAATGCTCATCCTGCAATGTGTGGGAAATCAGGAACACATCCATCTCCATGGTGACTATGTAATCAGGATTGGTGTTCAGCTGCAGCTCCTGATTTGCTACAGGGGGTGCCCCGTGCTGCAGATGGACTCACGATGAAACATCCATGAGGCTGAGGATGTCGAGGATAGCACATTTAGTGAGCTGGTCACACCTCAAGTAACGCTACACAGACAGAAAAGTGTTGGGTGACCATCAGCAAGACTGGTAAGTGTGGATAGGCAGTGCAGGCATCCCCTGTGGCCATTCCCCTCTCAAACAGATAAACTGTTTTGGGTACTGTTGGGTGTATGGCCTCTCAGGGGGAAGCAGCAACAGCCAAGTTTGTGGCACCATGGTTGGCCCTGCTGCACAGCAAGCTGGGGGATAAAGATTGGGAGAGTTTTAGTGATAGGGGCCTTGCCTGTAAAGGGAACTGATAGGCGGTTCTATGGTAGCAAACAAGGCTCTTGAATGGTATATTGTCTCCCTGGTGCCAGGGTCAGGGATGTCTCAGAGTGCCTGTGGGGTATTTTGAAGAAGGATGAACAGCCAGCATTCATAGTATATGTTGGTATTGTGAGCAGTTTTGGGCCCAGTATCTCAGGAAAGATGTACTGGCCCTGGAATGGGTTCAGAGGAGGTTCACGAGAATGATCCCAGGAATGAAAAGCTTAACATGTGAGGGACACATGAGGACTCTGAGTCTATACTCATTGGAGTTTAGAAGGATGAGGGGTGATCTAATTGAAACTTACAGAATACTGTATGGCCTGGACAGAGTGGATATTGGAGAGATGTTTCCATTGGTAGGAGAGACTAGGACCCGAGGGCACAGCCTTAGAGTAAAGGGAAGACCGTTTAGAATGGAGATAAGAAGAAAATTCTTCAGCCAGAGAGTGGTGAATCTATGGAATTCATTGCCACAGAAGGCTGTGGAGGCCAGGTCATTGAGTATATTTAAGAAGGAGATAGATAGGTTCTTGATTGTCAAGGGGATCAAGGGTTACGGGGAGAATGGGGTTGAGAAACTTATCAGCCATGACTGAATGGCAGAGCAGACTGGATGGGCTAAATGGCCTAATTTCTGCTCCTATGTCTTTGGGAAGTAGGAGAGATATGGTATTGTATTTTTGGTAAAGGAAATCATCACAGCAGTATCGAGGGAAAATGTCATTGAAGGGTCTTTAAATTAGGTCATCTGGTTAGGGCTCAGAAATAAAAAAAGGGGCAATTACCTTTCTGGGATTATAACACAGGTCTCTTAACAGTTACAGGAAGCTAGAGGAGCAGATATGTAAGCAAATCACAGAAAGGTGTGAGAGAAACAGGGTTATAGCTATAGGGGACTTCAATTTTCCTAACATTGACTGGGCTTGCCTCAGTGTGAAAGGAACAGATGGGATGGAATTCTTATGTGTATCCAGGAGAGCTTTTCGTGCCAGTATTAGAAATGGGACAGCGCCAGACCTGATCCTAGGGAACAAAGCTGGTCAAATGGTTGAAGTTTCAATGGGTGAGCATTTTGGGGATAGTGACCTTAGCTCTGTAAGTTTCAAAGTCATTGGAAAGGGATAAGGATGATGCAGAAATTGTGTATAATTTGAAGGAAGACCAATTTCAATATCATTAGACAGGATTTGGCAAACATAGACTGGGTGCAGGTAAGTCAGCATTTGGAAAGTAGGGTCTTTTAAAAGTAGGATAGTGAGAATTCAGGGCCATCATGTTCCTCTAAGAGTGAAGGGCAAGGGCAGTAGGTCCAGAGAACTGTGGATGTCAAAGGATATTGAGTGTTTTGCAAACAAAATGAAGGAAGCATATGAGATAACAAGGTGTAGAGCTGGATGAACACAGCAGGCCAAGCAGCATCAGAGGAGCAGGAAAGCTGACGTTTCGGGCCTAGACCCAAGGGCAGGAATGCACCACCTGGGAGGGTATTTGAGGTGGGAAGCCTCACAACCTTTAAGAAGTACTTGGATGAGCACTTGAAGCGTGATAACATTCAAGGCTAGAGGCCTAATGCTGTCAAGTGGGACTCGTGTAGATTTAGTGTGTTTTTAACAGTCTGGTTTTGATAGGCCAAAGAGCCTCTTCTATGCTGTGTGATTCTATGATTCTAAATGTATGTTGGAAACTGCAAGGAAGGGTGGAGATTAGGTGAACTGTATGGATTTTTAAAATGTATGCATGTAGTTGAATTCTGAAGATTAAAAATCAAGAGAAGGACCTTATTCTGGAATGTTTTCATATGTATGTGTGCCTTGTTTAAATTTGGATGCTGTCATCCATTCATTCTCTTTGTATTATTGTCTAAATGTTCCTGCGGTGACTGTGCCTTGGTCAGTCTAGATATACAGAGATTATTGGTTGGCTGATTTTCAATTTATAAATACGACTTACTAGAACTGACAGTGGACTGTAAAGCCAATAACACAGTTGCAAATATAAGAAGCCATAAGTGTTATTGCAGATGCAAGTGGGGAACTTGTTTTATTAACATTGCATTCTGATGTAATTTTTTTCTCCATATTCTCCCCAAACATAGGCCACAGTGGACAGAAGTAAACCAGAAGATGAGGCAAGGACATGGGAAGGTACTCAACATTTTTCAGCAATTTCGTTAGGCAAATTTAAGAAGTTTTTAATTTCTTTGCTTAAATGTTTTTGTGCCAGTCCATATTTTTGTACAAGTTTAAAAATAAATAGATAGGAGAGGGCTGAGTTTCATCTCTCACTTCCATATGTATTTCAGGTATTCATTCATTGAACACCACTTATTTACCAATGAGACTGAATATCAAATATTCTCAAGCTACACAACTGATCTGAATTTCTAAGGCTAAAAGTCATATTTCCAAATGTTTTTAACAATAATGGTGCTGTTTTGATGTCACTTTTGTAAATAGAACCTCCATGAACTGGCACCTAAAATATATTCTGCTCAATCCTGCCCTTTTGTCCCAGTTTTATATGGGTCTACTTCTCTGTTATCAAGTTTAAGAAAACGTGTTTGTAATTTTGGATGGCAGGAATGAACACACTGATGCTGATTTCCCAGAATCCAGACACTAAAACAGCAATAGTGTAAAAGTGGTTGTAAAGTATGGGCACTGAACATTGAGTTAAACAGTTATCCTCAAATTTAGCTGCTTAATGATTTTGTATTTACTAAGCCATAAATTTTTATACCCTTTTGTTCTTCTGAATGAGTCTTTAAACTGAGGCTTTGGCTATTCAGATGGATTAGAAAGATTTCACTGCACTAAGCAAAGGTGAGTGGTTTCTTTAATCATGCTGTACATAATGAGTCTATGAAAGTTTGCACTGAATAGAAAGCCTGTGGAGAATGGCTATTAAATACAGCTCTAAAGCTAGAAACTATTTCAGTGGTTTTCCAGTGAGACCCATAAATCCAAACCTCCTTTTAGAACCTTAGGCTGGAAGTCTCCATTGGGCTGCTTTTATCCCATCAGTACTACTTTGGTGGAAGTGTGGCAGAAATCATATTTATGTGCTTACCAGCAAAATAAGAACAGCTGTGACAAATATCTAGCCATAGAATCTGAAGTTCATAGGTGACTGCTTGGTCATCACATCTGTACTGGTACTCTGAAAGAATTAACCACTTGTTTTGAAGCAGTCTTAATAATAAGCTCACTTCAATGATCCTGTATTTCAGCTGGGAGCTGCAAAGCTTAGAGGAGGTGTTGTTGGTACAATTTAAACATGCACTTTCATCAAGTGCATCTTCCCACTAGCCGTGCTAGACATTTGTGTTTTTTTTTTTTAGCACCAATCTGTGTGGGTTTTTGTGTAACTTTTTTTGATAATTTATGAAGGTGTCACCCTATTGATGTATACGCAGGAAATGTATAATGTAATCCTAAATCCTGGGTTTTGTGCAGTCTTGGGAAAACCTGATCTGTGCATTTTTTTTACACCTTCTGACATGTACACTGGACACATGTGTGACTTTATGAGTTGACATGGAGGGTGTTAGGCATGTGGATACAGGTAAGATCACAGCATCCCAACTCCAACATTGTTTAAGGGCGACCTAAAACTCACTCCCTGACCCACCTCCATGCCATCCAGTGCCTGCTCTGATCCCTCATGCCATCCATGCTTCCTCTTCTCCATGATTCCTCCTCAGAACCCCAGTGTCACCCCGAGACTTCACCTGTATGTGACTCTATAACCCCTTATACTTCGCAATTCCATGGCTACCTTCAGATCTCTTTGATTCCTCAGATTGATTCTACCCATGCCACCTCCACATCCACAGAATATTCTCCTTAGCCATTCACCCAGCATCCACTATATATAGTCCTCAGGACCCATGTAATAACAATAGGAATAATTTCAAAATAATTGCAAAAAACTAAAACCTCTACCAATCTAATGAATTCAAGCTCACTATGTTTCAAGTAATCTATTTTGCGCAGTACCAATATATTAAAACATTCTCATTATGTTTATGGAGAAGTAAGAAACCACATTAAAAGGATGTAATGTTATTATTGCTTGTTAAAACTGTCAATCATTCTTTAACCAATAGATAACCTGCCGAGCTGAAAATATTAATCACTTTTGAAACAAAACCAAGCATTTATAATAGCTACAGCCATGATTAGAAAAGATTCCAGCTACATTGCCTGAAACTAATAGAATAGGTAGTGCCATGTAAAAGCAAAATTATGGAAGATACTGGAAATCTGAAATAAACACACAAAACTCAGCAGGTCTGGCGGCATCTTTCGCCCTTTTTCCCTCTCCACAGATTCTGCTGGATCTGCTGAAGTCATGTCCTATTCCAATTTCAAACTAAAAGGTATTGAGTTTTTTTCAACTTTCAAAATCAGAGCAGTCAGTCAATTTAAATCACAGGACTACGCATGACAGCAGAAGCTGACAGGACTTTGTTTATTCTTTGTACATTTGACACTTCTGACCATTGAGGAAAAAATACTATCATTCATGATAACAATTACATAGTGCTGATCAAAGGTCAACTTACATTGCGGGGACTATCCCTATTATGCATCATGGCATTCATCTCTGATACATCACACATTTATTTTACAATGCAGAACATAGTTGTGACATTTTGAAGGTGTGAAGATATTTTCATTTGACTGTCATAATGTTCCCATCTCCTTAGCAGGTTAATCACAATGACTCCAAGGAGGTACTTTTTGTTTTGTTTTTGGGTTTCTAGGCCCAACGTCACCACTGTATGAAAATGGTGTGGGTGGTAGGGGGAATGTTTTAATTTTCCTGTGCCTTCACAATGGAGACCCTGACATATTAAGTGATCTATGTATTTTTGCACACCAGAACTTCTCAACTTGTGAAAAGGCCAAATGAAAATGGTGCAGTCAGGAAGGCAGAAGAAAATTATTTTTCATCTGTGAGAACTTAAGTACAGTGTTTTGCATGCAATTTCCTGCCTCCATTTGAGGACAAAAATCTGTTCCTATATTAAAATTGTTGGTTCTACATATCAATATGACCATTAATCAACTTCTAATATGAAAATTCCCAGTTGCAATCTCAGCAGTGACACTGGGAATGTGCCCACAATCCTCCTCATTTTAGTTTCTGGAGGAGCTTGTGGTGTTAGCAAATGAATGGGGCTAATTTACTGAGCGTGCTACCAATATTTACCAACAAAGACTTTTACAGCCTTCTACGCAATAGGAAGACTGAATTATTTCCTCACAAAAATATATTATTTTTCTGTTTGTACAGACAGCTTCTGAGGCTGATACTTACCAATAGGGTAAAACCACTGGATTCACCTCAACTGTGTCAGTACAATGACCTCCTTTCATATACAGTCTTCTGAACTTACAGTGTGGGCTCCCTCCTCATCACCAACCCAGCCCACCCACACCTCCAAACCACCACTTCATATCCTCAATTCCATATCCACCACTATTCTCCTCCAATCAGGAAATCATCTATGCTTTACTACATAGGAACATAAAAATGTGGAAATACATGAGTTAAGAGCAGGATTGGCCCATTCAGCCATTCAATTCTAGTCCACCATTCAATTAGATCACGGTTGATTGATTGCTGTCTCAACTCTACCTGTCTTCTCCCCATTACCCTTAATCTCCATAACCCTTAATTCCTTTGTCTATGAATTTATCTAACCTGTATGGACAGATATTGGATCAGTTGGGATTATATGCACTGGAGCTTAGACGAGTGATTGAAATATCATAGAGACCTATAAAATTTAACTGAACTTGACAGATAAATGTGGAAAATATTTTCCTGATGACTGGGGAGTCCAGAACCAGGGGTCAAGAATAACAATAAAGGGAAGGCCATTTAGGACAGAGATGAGGAGAAATTTCTTCACCAGGGAGTGGTGAGCCTGTGGAAATTTCTGCCAAAGAAAGTGGTTGAGGACAAAACATTGAATGTTTTCAGGAAGGAGTTAGGTGTAGTTTTTAGGGCGAAAGGGATCAAAAGGTCTGGGGAGAAAAAGGTACAGGGCACTGAGTTGAATCATTACCCATGATCACTCTGAATTACGGAGCAGACTTGAAGACTGAACAGTCTATTCCTGCTCCTGTTTCCATATGTCTCTGCTTAGCAATTAGAATAAATCCAATGAACCAGCCTCCTGTTTTCTGAGGAAGAAAATTCCATACACTAACAACTTTCTGAGAGGTAAAAGAAATTCTCATCTCCATCTTAAAAGAAATAGCATTCTTAAACGGAGTCTCCAATTTCTAGTCTTTGCCACAAGAGGAAATATCAACCCAGCATTCACCTTGTATACTTAATCATCATTTATCTGAAAGGGAATAGATGGCTGACCCACCCTTACCAGGATAATATCAAATTCCCAGAAATTGATTGTGATTCAGGCTTAATAAATTCTATACTGTTTTTGGGAGCTTTCTTGCTGGACTTATAGTAGAAGGAGGCAAGAAACTGAAAGAACTTTAGCTCCTTCGTGAAAAGGATCTATCTATGATCTTCATATTGTAAGTGCAGTAACCAGCATCTCATCAACAGCTTAATAAAAATAACACAGTTATTGATTAAAAAATGAGCACCTCGCAACATAACAAAATTCTAATATGTACTACAATGCTGCTATAACAAATCAGATTTTAAATTCAGTAAAAAGTAGAAGAAGGTTTGGACAGTGAATAAATTTAATGAAATAATTTGCACATAATCTTTAAGACAATTACGTTATTAGAATAGAATATTATGTTTTGTTCATGAATCATTGATGATTCTGTCTGGCAAATGTATTGTCACATAAGTAACAATCTTCCTACTGCTCTATTCAAAATAGCACACGTAATGTTAATGTAAGAACTTCTCATTAAAAATACATCTATTTCATAACAAACATGATGGATGGTGCATTAAGGCTAATGTTGATGAATTATGCTTGAAATTTCTTTTTCAATCCTGCTAATTCTAACATCTGGCATCTCATTTTTGGTTTATATTGATGCATCTATTGTGACTCACACTGTAGAAAACTAAGGAAGAAACTGATTTAAAAAGTTTGGTTTTGATTATAATCAGGCTATATAGTGTTGTGTGTAGGAAAATAGTCACAAAACTATGCAAAATTATTTAATTGTAATGGTTCCCAGCCTATTCAAATAGCTAAAAGAGACAAAAGAGACAGCACAATTCCTAAAGGGATTGTGAATGGATTTCTGGACTTCTTTGTATTAATATCAATATACACAGTGATTCTGAAATACATTTCCTTGCTCTTTGTTAAAGGTATGTATAGTCTGGCAGCATGTATTAAATCCTGTGCGCAGTGGGATTACGATACACTGCCACATGTGGAGGGGAGGTGACAAGGTTTGCGTAGTGAAGCTGTTGAGCTGAATACATAAAAAAAGATAAAATCAAAGGACAGAACTTTCCTCTCCCTGGTATATAGCAAAAAAGATGGTACTGTACTATAATCCCAGCTGGTGTTACTACTGGACAGGTCAAATAACAGAATGAAATCTGGCCTGATGGATTTTTTTTTCTTTTGTTTGTTTTATTTAATGTAGTGGTCTTTTATTGGAATGTAAGCACTTGCATTTGCAGATTTGATTTTAACAATAAAACAGAAGGGTATTATATGAAATAAACAAAACTAAACAAAAATAAAACAAACAGAACTATTGAGATATAACACAGTTTGAAAAATTTGAATGTGCATGGCAAAAGAAAATCCCATCTATTCCATCAACTTTTACAGTTAATCAAAATCCAGAGAAGCTTTCCTTCCCTGTCAAATCTGTAGGTTTGACTTAATTGCTTATTCCCAGCTTTGGTCCTATGAGCTAAGGCCTTTTGACTCCTCCCACAGATGACACCTTAGACTTTCTCAATCTTTCCATAATCTGCAGAGCTCTAACCAAACACTTGTAATTTTGAAGTTTCACAAACTACACTCTTTCATTGAGGTAACACATTCGCTTACCTGCTCTAAAGAGACCATACTGACTTCTCACCCAATCAGGTTTCCTTTCAACTGAATCTAAAAGCTTTATAACTAAATTTTTGAAAACTTGTTAGTGTACATTCTGCTGCAGGTAAAGGCTTCATGTTTTCTTCTTCCCAATCGTAAACTCCCACAAAAAAGGGGCAGCATAGTGGCTAGCACAGCTGCTTCACAGCACCAGGGACCTGATTCGATTCCACTCTTGGGCAATTGTCCGTGTGGAGTTTCCATGGGGTTCCTCTGAGTGCTCCAGTTTCCTCCCATAGTCCAAAGGTGTGCAGGTTACATAGCTTGGAAATGGTAAATTGCCTGTAGTGTCTAGGGATATGTAGGTTAGGTGGATTAGTCATGAGATTACAGGGAATAAGGTTGGAATAAGTATAAGGGTCGGTGTGAACTCAATGGGCCTGCACAGTAGGGATTCTATGATTCTAAAAACAGACTTCTATTATCTCTGTAGGTTTCCTTGCAGTCACTTGGTCCCTACTAAATAATAGTTTAAATCATTGTTTTGGAAGGAAAAATACAGTTAATTTTTAAACCCATTCGCAAAAAAATGCCACTGGCTTAAAATCCAAACTTTAACAAAAATGAATGAATATATCTGAATCGTGCACTTCTTATCACAGTCGCTAAACATGTAACAAGTAAACAGAACCTCCATGTTCAGAACGTTTGTTATAACTTCCCCCCCAAGTCTGCTCACTGGGAAACTATAAATAGACACTTATACATTTAAGTTTGTCCATGCAGGTTAACTTGTTTACTGAACCCCCAGTTTGGTGGCCTGTCAGTGCATGCATTTTTCCAGCTGAAAGAGCCATATTAGGAAAAGTGAAAAAAAAAGCTATCCAGACCCCTGCCTGAAACAGGTGTTAGGCTTTTTGCACATGCAGGTGAGAGCTTAATGCCTGTTTTTAGGCTTTTAGTTCAAGATTTTTGTCCTGAGCCACTTAGAAAAATCAGACATTCATATCGCTTGAGAGCTAAGTTTTTATACATTTACTTACTTGATCCCACGTTCAACAAAAACACAGTACCTTTGCCCAGTGACCTGATCAAAGACATTCCCTATCCTACATCACACAAAAACATTGCCTCTGCCACCATTTCACAATTATCACCATTCTTGTCCTTCATCCTAATTGTCTCCTTTCCCCAAACCCACCTAGATCCCTCCTCTTTATCAATATCTTTCCTGATGTCAATTTCTCAGGGGCTATGCAAAGACTGAGGTAGCCTGACCTTGTATTTCTCTTTGTCAGAGGGCTGTTTTTATCTTGCAAGCACCAAGGCCCATTATTGGTGGTGTTATGGGTGTCATTATTCAGGCACAGGACATATATCCTGCAGGTTCAATAAAGGGCACACCCAATTTAGTAGACATTGATTAAATTCCAAAAGAAAATTGTTCAGTTAGAAATCAAGAACAATTCCATGATGCAGTTTTCTCAACTGCAATTAACTCTTGAAAGTCTGGACTCTTGGAGGATTATGGATATGTATTTCATGATTTTATAACCATTAAAATGTGATTTCTGAAGATTTTCTCCCCAAAGCTGTGGAATCCTTCCCAGTTGTGTTTATCATGAATAGAAGAGTGATTGAACTGCAAACTACACTCTGTGTCAACCATGTTTTAGCAGAAGACAGTGGTGAAGGATTAATTTAACTTGTAATATAATGAACCTGTTGTACAGATACTGCTGGGAGCTGCCATTATCTTGTGCAGAGATTGATTCTTATGCTACAAGGTACTGGCAACTGTATTTTTATTTTTATCGCCCCTGTGAAATTCTGGTGGTGCTTCTCAAGTCTGGGCATTAACAAGATCTCAGTGGTCATCAAAAAGCCATTATTTTGTCTAACTTTCAGAAAGAAATTTTGGGATGACAAGAACTCAACACTGTAGCAAAAACAGAAAAGGAAGACTATTTTCTGTGATTGCTCCACATTTTTTGTGAAACTTGCACACACTGGAAAATATGGCACTTATTACAGGAATTCGATTGAGTTGTAATTTGGTGTATTGGCTATAAGTTAAAATGGCATTTTAAACACTCCTGTTTGAAATACAGATCTCGAGTAGATCGATGCAGAGACAGATTTGACTGAGAGCTATCTCTCTATTGATTTAACATGTGTAGTGGTACTAAGTACTGTCAGCCTGATAAGTCTTTCATGATTTTAATCAGTTTGCAACTTTGGTCATTAAAACCAGAGAAAAACATTCTATTAGTTAACCGTGAGCTCAGGTCTATTCAGAATAAGCGCGCTAATCGGTCAGTCATTATCTATGTCCTACATAATGGTTGTCCAGTTGCCAGATATATGAGTTTCTAAACAGCTTTCAATTCTTCCCATTATTCTAATTCCCATTCTTGCCTGTTAATTGCTAAGCATCTGCATTCTGCTGATTGTGTTTAAATGACATCTTTACATTTGATAAAAATTGAAGAATACAGTCAAAACCAGAAGAATGACAAGTGAATAGGAAGAGGAAATTTGTAAAATAATTGTCTCCAAGGTCGTGAAAGCAAATGGTGTGGTAACAGCCATGAAGGCCTGGATAGCTATCTGACTTAGCAAATGATTGAAGACAATGTAAGTTACAAAAACAAAATAAATATGAAAGGCAGAATTTTCCCCCATCTGAGGGGTTGAGATGGTGGCAATAACAGGATATAATTTGGTAAATTGGCCTTGAAAAAATGATGTCCCTCTTCTCCTCACCTCTGCAATTAAGTGCTGGGCAAAAAAAATCCATTGGGAACATGCTAGCAGTTAGGGCCCTCAAGTACTCGCCCAACACCTACATAGGATGGTTCTAATTTGAGGCTCTTCATCTCCTGCTGTTCTGGCAGGTGAGAAAATCGATTGGTTTCCTAACGAACCTCCATCTTACGCAATATTGGGACAATGGAAAGCATTAAAAATCCTTTTAAATCCTCTTTCCCTTACCCTCCACTTCTTGATCTCTTTCTACATGGTCCCCTTTTTCTCCCCACCCCACAAGAAACAGAAGAAAACCACTTACCTTCTCGCCATTCGATTCTCTGAAGACTAGGCCTGAACCAATGGTATTTAAAATCCAGAAGATGCTGGCCTCTGATTGACTGGCAGGTTCTGGCCAGGCGAGTTCCATTGTCGAGGCCTACAATCATCAAGATGCTTGCGGGTCAGCTCTTAGTTGATTGGCTTTCAATTCTTTGAGCATTCTCAGTGGGAAGGGGGAATGAAGAGTCATTCACCACTGAACATATCCAGCTACAAGCTTACCCTGCAAATCATAGCCTTAGGCTTGAATCTTCATAATGACAGAGAGAGCCCCTGTGACATAGCTGAATGGCATCAGAACACTGATTCCCAAATTCCCCATACTGGGGCAGGTGCTGTTACCAACCAAGCAACTAGGGGTGTGGAGAGGATTTTAACCGAAATAGTGAATAGAAGGGATCAAATTTAGGACAATGTGGTAAGTCACAGAATACAGCCAAGGTCAAAAAGGAAAGTCTTAATCTGGGAAATGAGAAATAGACAATGTCAACAAGGGACACATATTAGAGTAAACCAACAGATAAGATTAGAATCTGAAAAAAAGGATAAAACTAAACACTCTATCTGGATACCCATTGCATTTGAAGCAAAACATATGAATTGAGAACACAAATAGAAATTAATAAGTACAATTTGGTAGCCATTACATTGATATGGCTGCAGGATGGCATGGATCAGGACACAAGTCTTGAAGGATACAGGACATATAGGTATGGTAGGAAACTAGGAAAAGGTGGGTGGGTGACTTTTTTGTTACGAATGGTATTAGCAGAAGAGAGAGGGATTACCTAGGTTCTGGATACTAGAATGTAGAATCAGTTTGGAACAATATAAGTCATGATGAAGGCACAAAATCACTGTGGCAGTGGTGCACAAGTCCCCTAACAGTAGCCTCACAGTAGAGTCAATCATAAAGGAAGAAATAATAAGACTTTGATGTAAAGTTATGGCAATAATCAAGGGAGATTTTAATCGATGTATGAACTGGAAAAGTGAGATTGACAAAAGTAAGCAAGATGAGGTGTGCATAAAATGTTTATGGAACAGTTTCTAAGATCAGCATGTTCTGGGCCAACTAGAAAGCAGTCTATCCTAGACCTGGTATTGTTCAAGATAAGACGAATTAATTGCCTAACAGTGAAGGCATTTCTTGGTAGCAGTGACTAAAATGTAAATGAATGTTACGTTCAGCTTGAGGCAGAGAAGAGTGCCTCCACGCTGTTTAAAAAAAAGGCCAATTATTAGTGCATGAAAGCAGGTTTAGCTAAAGTGAATTGGCAAAATAGGTTAAATGTAAAATGTTAAATTTAATTTAATAGATCAATAGAAGTGAAATTGCAGCCAACTAAGGGTTTATTTCAGAATACACAAAATAGATACAGTCCAAAGGATAGGTTCCAAAGAACAGATCCATCATCTGTGGTTAGCTAGAAATGTTAAGGTAGTCTAAAAGAAAAGAAAGTGTATCATTGTGCAAAGACAGGCAGCAGGTCAGAAGACTGGACAGAAACTTTTAAAAAAATGAGCAAAAGAGGCATGAAATAGAGTATGAGAGTAGGCTAATTTGAATTTTTTTTAATATTTCTATAAATACGCAAAAAAGAGTGAAAATCAAATTGAACTTCTTATCGAAAGTAGAGAATTTGTAATGGAACATATGGAGATGGCAGATGAATTGCATTGGTCTATAGAGGCTACAAACAACATTGCAGAAACAAATCAGGAAATGGAAGGGAGGGAGGAACTCAGGAAAACCATAATCACCAGAGAAGTGGTACTGAGTAAATTGTGGGAGCTGTGAGTTGGCAAGTGCCAGCATTCTGATGGACCTTATCCTAGGGTCTTAAAATAAGTGGCTAGTAAAATAATTGATACATTGATTTCGATTTTCCAAAACTCACTTGATTCTGGAAATGTTCTGTTAGAAAGCAGGAAACAATAAGTCAGTTAGCTTAATGTCTGTCATATGAAAAATGTTAGAAGCTATTATTATAGCAGTTATAGTAAGACATTTAGATAATTTTGAGGTAATCAGGCAGACTCAACATTGTTTTGCGAAAGGGAAATCAGGTTTATCAATCTATTGAAATTCTTTGAGGAAGTAACCTGCTTTGGATAAAAGGGAAACGATGGATATACTGGACTTAGATTTCCTGAGACACATGAAGAAGTGCCACCATTTATTGTGGAAAATAAATGCTCATGGTGTAGGAATTGGCATATTAATATGGATAGAATATTGACTGACAACAAGAAGCAGAGAGTGGGCCTAAAAGGGTCTTTTTCAGGCTGGCAAGGTATAACAAGTTAAGGTTAGGGATCGGTCCTGGGAACTCAACTGTTTACAATTTATGTAAATGCCTTGGATGAAGGTACAGATGGTATACTGCAAAATTTGCCAGTTAATTAAAGAGAGGTGAGAGGTAAGTTGTGAAGAGGACATAAAGAGGCTATAGATATAGATAGGTTCAGCGACTGGACAAAGATGAGATAATAGACTAGAAATTGTCTATTTTGACTGCACAAAAAAAAGCATATTTAAATATTCCACTAAATGATGGAAGAATACATAAACCAATAACAATTCTGGGGATGTTAGAAAAATCAAACTACAGCATATGAGAAAATGTATTATAGACTCTTAGTGCACACTGGAGCCCCTGGGGTAATGAAATTGTTTGCCCCATTGGGCAGTGCAGATTTTCATCTGACTCTGTATCATGTGCAATTCATTTCCTGGTCAAATGCTGTGTGATTGCAGAGCCCTGAGATGCAGGAGGATCTGAATGTCCAAGTACATGAATCACCGAAGGTTAAGTTTGCACGTATAGCAAATAATCATGGAAAGCTAACAAAATGTTATCATTTACTGTGAGGGGGTATGATATACAAAAGAAGATAGATTTTGCTTTCATTATACAAAGTCACTGGTGAGACCACATCTGGGGTACTATGCACAGTATTGGCCAACTTATTTAAGAGAGGATGTAAATGCATTAGAAGCAGTTGAGAGATGGTGCACAAGTCTAATATGTAGAACGTGTGCATTATATTATGGGAAAAGGTTGACAGGCCAGGATTGTATCAGCTGGAGTTTAGAAGAGTAAGATGCAGCTTGTGTAAAATATACAAGATCTTCATGGATTTTGTTGGGGTAAGGAAAGGATATTTCCCCTTATAGGTGAATTTAGAATCCCTACAGTGTGGAAGCAGGCCATTTAGCCCATCAAGTGCACACTGACTCTCCAAAGAAACTCTCACCCAGACCATCCCCTACCCTGTAACACTGCATTTCCCGTGGTTAATCCACTTAGCCTGCACGCTATGAGCAACTTAGCATGGCCAATCCACCTAACCTGCACACCTTTGGACTGTGGGAGGAAACTAGGGCACCTGGAGGAAACCCACACAGACACAGGGAGAATGTGCAAACTCCACACAGGCAGGCAACTGAAACTGGAATTGAACTGGGTCCCTGGCACTGTCAGGCAGCAGTACTAACCACTGAACCTCTGTACCACCCTAGACTTAGGGGTCATGGTTTAAAATCAGGAGTTATCTTTTTAAAACTGAGATGAGGTTTTCTTTTTTCTGAGGTTGGTGAATCTTTGGAACTCTTTTCTTGAAAATGCAGTTGGAGCAAATTCCTTGAATATTTTCAGGGCAGAGGTGGAACGATTCTTGTTCAGCAAGAAAGGTTACTGGGATTAGGCAGGAATGCAAATTTGAGATTACCATTAGATCAGCGGTGCCCTTATTGAATGGCAGAGCAGGCGAGAGAGCCTGAATAGCTTACTAGTGCTTCTTGTTTGTAAGTTTATTCGTATCTTAGATAGACGCAGGATGAGGGGTAAGATGGATTTTGATGTTGGGGGTGGGGCGAATGACGAGGAAGTACTGGGCTGGCTCCAGTGGGCATGGGGAACCAGCCTAGATAGCTAACTTGCTGTAGATGAGGCACCTACTTGGTCATTAATAGGCCTGAGTTTGAGCAGCCCACCTGATGCTTCCACTGGTCATTGGTCACGGATGGGAAGGCAGTAAACAGCCACACGCTACATTCTACGAGCTTCTGACCCTCATATTCCAGTAGGTGACCGTAAAATTCCATCCTATGACTAAGAAATGGATTGCATGTGTTACAAACTCAGTTGAAAATCTGCAGTGCCCAAAAGGGCAAACAATTTTGTTATCCCAGGGGCTCCAGTGTGCCCTAAGAATTCATAATGCATTTTCCCGCACACTGCAGTTTGATTTTTCTGACAACCCTAGTATTGTTATTGATTTATGTTTTCTTCCCTCATTCAATGGAATATTTACGTATGATTTGCCAGGTTCTTGCTCCTTTCGGAGAACTTCAATCACTGGCTAAAAATATCTGGAAATAATTATTTGATTGGCGCCCACATTGTTTATGCACAGCTACTAATGGACAAAAAATCAAGTGGAGCACATGAAGGTATTTTGAAGAATGCAGCCACAAAAACAGATTTTCAATTGAATGGAAAAAGTCAGCCTTCAAGTCTCAGGATCCAAACTGTTTCCCCACTTCATTTGGCAATGATTAGTGATTTCATTTGAAAGTGTACTTAAATATAAGCCAGAGATCACCGATGCTAGATGGGTGAGGGGAAGTGCCAGTTGGTTTGAGCTGATGAAGTTGGTCAATAATATCTTGTGACAGTTCATCTGTGGTATTTGATTTTGTACCTTTTCCAATTTCTTACTGCAATTTCTGTTTCTTTTGTAACTATTTTCATTTTGTTTTTTAATTCTTTATCATCTGTGCATTGTTGCTCTTGGGTGACTATCTATTTCAAGCCTGTCAGAACTCATAGCTTGTATGACTTCTTAAAGTAAACAATTGAAAATGTTACCTTGAACAGTTCAAGTTGAGGGCACTGTAGGCTGGCATTTGTGTAGTTCCTGTTGAGGTTGAGTAGCCAGGGCTTTTTTGTTTCAAATTTCATTGATACAACCATTCTTGTCTGTATTTGTGAAGCTTCATTTGGATATTCTTTATTTACTTGAAAGGAGTTTTGTTAATTGTATAAAGTAAGGTTAAGTGTCTACATTTGGTCGGGGGGGGATGTGTCACTCATTGTATTATGGCTTATGTAGATATAAGATGACACTTACTGATACCAGAAATGAGTTGTATATTTAGAAATGAAATAATTGTAATATCTCACTTTGTGAATAGATCTAAAATGGAATAATGAGTGACTTTCAGTCTCCTCCTTCACCAACCAGCTATAAGAAGCTTAACAATAGGATTGAGGAATGAATGTGAAGCTCAAAATTTCCATTTTGTTTTGCATTCACTTTCCTGTTGTTTATATTGTTAGTATGCGCTTCCACTCAATTCTTGTATCAATTTTAATGCTTTCTGGCTGTTGTAAATTACGGGGAACTATTGGTTGGATTTCACTCTGCAATGTCACTTTCTGAGATCCCTCGCTCGTCATTTTCTGATGTCCCCAGCGTAAAACTATACAACTCTGCATTAATTAGTACCAAGTTACTAATTTCATTCCATATGCCATGAAAATCTGTGATGGAGGAATAGAAATGCCCCTGTGTTATTGCAGGGAGTTTTTCCAAGGTTGAGATTAACATGCACTGAGATACCTTAACAAACATTGTATGCAACTTGGGAGACTTTGACATGGATATTATTCATTATCCATTTAAAAGTTTCTATTCCCCAGCAATGAATATCTTATTGTGATGAGAGCAAATTTAATTTGGTCCAATGAGGATTGTTCACATGTTTTTCAAAAGACAGTCTGCAAGTTCTTGTCAGAAATTTTAAAAAAATCATTCATAGGAATTGCCCTGGAGAAGGTGATGGTGCTTTCTTGAACCATTGCAGCGTTTGTGGTAGGGGTAGCCACAATGTTGTTAGGAAGGGCATTCCAGGACTTTGACCCAGCAGCAGCGCTGTCTTTGTTTAATCTACAAAGAAACTAATGACTATGCTATCATAACTTTTAGATAGGTCTGTGTGCTTTAATGAGTTTAGTCTCTTCATTAAAATTTGGTTGTTACAGTTGTTTGGCTGAATATTCTTCTTAAAATGCCTACTTTTCACAATTACATTGATTTATAACTTTAGTTACCATTCTTAAATGCATGAAAGAATATTTTTCAAGCAATTTGTTTCTTGTAAATTAGACTTTAAAATGGTGTCCAATGCTTCTGGTTCAGAGTAGGCATTACATTCAGAAAACCAATTTTGAGCACAATTTGAACTCACATTGGCAATTGTAACTAAAGTGAAAGTTTGTGCCTGGTTCTTTGTGGAAGTATGAGATTATAATGATTGGGTTAGGGATATGCATGGTTAGAAAGACTAAAATCAGATTTATACCTAATATTTACACATTTATACCTAATTTACACATGCTACAGGGACTATTAATATAACAAATGTTTTTATTGTGTCTGTATAAGTGCCCAAAAATGCTCATAGAGGAAATAAAGATAGATTAATAAGGAGTAATATATTAGGAGAGATTACCAAAATCAGTTGTGTATAACTTGTTGTAAGAGTGCATAGGCATTGGGAAATTTAAAACAAAATTATTGCATTCTTCAAAAGGGTCATCAAATGAGACATCAATCATTCCAAGAAATAAAGCAATAGATCATAAAATCTTCAGCACTGGGACATTTTCCCCAGGGAAGGGGATGACTAAATAAAGCAGATTAGATGTCACTGCTGACTAAAAATTCTGGCCATTGGAAATCCATGAAGGGTCTAGGCCCGAAACATCAGCCTTCCTGCTCCTATGATGCTGCTTGGCTTGCTGTGTTCATCCAGCTCTACACCATGTTATCTCAGATTCTCCAGCATCTGCAGTTCCTACTATCTCTCATACAACAGAACACTTCAGGAGGATTACAATGCAAGACTTGCTAATGGTCACAAAGACAAATGCTCCAAATCCAAGTTGACTACATTTACAGTATGAAGGAATAGTAATGTTGGAGATTTACTGGCTTTAGAAAATGATATTTGTGAAACCTTCAAAACATCTTAGTTTGCCATATGGAAAGGGAAGTTTGAAGGTTTACTGAACTAACTGGGCATGATGAGAGATGTTCAAAAGGTTTTACAGTGATACATGGTGGTTCGTAAACTCAGAATTAATAAAGAAATGAATCAATGAAGTAAATTCTAGAAAGCCTCAGTTACTAGAAATGTAGGCAGAAGATTTTAATACATCAGAAATTTTGCTAATTGTGCAACCATTGGATCCGCACTTGAATAGCAGATAGATCTAAAATCAGAAAAGTTTGCACATCTTACAATGGCAAAAACAGAGCTAACGGGACTCAAGTTCGAAAGAAGAGCTACATTCAATTTATTCTAGTGCTCTGAAATTAATGAAAGAGTTCATGTGTTATGAACTGCTGAGTAATTTCAGTCAGTCAGATGATGAATGGAAACCACACATGGTGGCCTTATTTTTTAAAAACAAAATTAAAATCACATCCTGGAAACTATAGGGCAGTGAATTTAAACTCTTGTGGTAGGAAAGTTAATTAAAACATGATTAGCAATGATCATTGAAAATGTACAGGGCTGACAAGAGATAATAAACACTGTTTCAGAATGTTAAACCTGATGCAGTATTTGAAGAAGCAACTAAAATGGCGGATTGTGGAAACAAAGAATGCATCAATAACTTGAATTTCCTGAAGGAGATTGTGTAAGAAATTCCAATTTTTTAAGTGTGTATGGGAAGGATGAGTGAACATATCCTTGAACATTTAAAAATACCAGATATAGTTTCAGCCCCTCCTGCCTAGGAAGTCAGGTGGGTATGTAGAGAAGAGTAGAAAGAATTGTGATAAAACATTGTCTTTCATGACTTCAGAATATCTCAAAATGCTTTATAAATGATGAAGAATTTTTGAAATCCGGTAATTCTTGGAATGTAAGAAATGTAGCAGTCTAATTGCACACAGTCAACTGCCAAAATCAGCAATGAAATAAATGACTTGTTTGTTAAGAAATAAATATTGGCCAGGTCACTGAGTGAGTTCAAACGATGTCACAAATATATTTTACATTTACCCAGGGGCAGATTCAACCTTTTCTCAACATCTCATCTAAAGGAGGGTACCCCAGACAGTATAGAATTCCCTCAGTACAGCACTGAACTGTCAGCCTTAATGATATATTCAAGAGTCTAGAAGAGTGTTTGAACTGATAACCTTCTGCCTCTGAGCCAGGAGCGCTACCAACTGAACCCAGTCTGATACCCAGTTAACTTAAAAGTAAATTTCCTGAATATAATTGACTAGTAAAAAGAAAAACAGACATCAAACCATAATTATATGATTTGCAATTGGTAAGAGCTTCCTTATGACTATATCTCGAAACGGTTTCTTATAAGTGCCTCAGCAATTCATGTTTATTACACTAATGTGACAGATTTGGTTGTTACTATTGGTTAATTCCTTCCAGACTTTGTCAGGTTTTTTTTGGTTAAGTTGAAATATATTCAGAAGATTTTTCTCAATAAATACATTTGTAGCAGATCCATATTCCCTATAGAATATTATGATCAGTGACCTCTTACATTGTCTTAATTCATTTTTCACATTAGACAACATCAAACCATATATGAAAAAGAGGAATGAAGATCATGAGGATATGACTACAACTTTGAGCAATGAGGTTCCTCTGTCCAACATGGACTCACCTATTACAGCAGTTGATGTACCAGAATCTGAAACAAATCCATATTCTGATTATACTGTCGGTCAATCAACACACTCAGCTAAACAAGAAGAATTCTGGACACCGAAAGAAGACTTAAATCTGCAGACTCCCAGAAAAAAACTCACTGCTCTAGACAGACTGATAGACAAAAGTGACCAACCTGAGTTTTCTCCAATAGAGACTGAAGCAACTAGATGGTCAGATCCATCTGAACAAAGTGTAAAGCACAGTCCTAGACCTGGGTTTGACAGCTATGAGTCAGCTGTGCCTTCCAGCCATGCAGACACTGTACAAGCACCCGCAGAGAGCAGTGCCCATACAAAAGAATCATCTGTGTCAAACAGAGAAACACCATTCCATTCAGAGGACAACTATGATGCACATGATGCTAATAAGAGGCAGAGGAACCCATTTTCAAGGAATTCATCGAAATTGCTATCAGAAATACTGCAGGGTGTTAAAAATCCACAAACAGACAGCAGTAAAAATGAAACAAATTCAGACATAATGGCTGAGCAAAATCCGATAAATGCAAATGTTGACAGCAAATCTCCTGACATGGATAGTCTGTTTACTTCAAGATCTTCAGATTTAAAACCAGTTGCAACTGATACAAAGATCAGTGAATCAAAGGGGAAATGTCAAGAGAAAGATAATATCATTGACCAGAGTTCTGAACCAGATAAACCAAAAGGTTTAATGAACAACAGAACTGGCCAAATCAAACAGCCAGGGGAATATAGCAATGACGCACCAAATTTAATATTAGGAAGAGGAGAGACTGAGCATTCAAAGAGAAAAGGCATTTTAAAGCGTAGTCCAAGTAGCAGCTCCACTGAGTCAGAAAACCTTTCCAAATGGACTCCAATTCGGTCCATGGATGACTCGGGTGCATTGCCAGAACAGTCCGAGGATTCCGAAGGCACCTCAAAGACGGAGACAGGTAGCAAGCAGGTGAGGTTCTCTGCTAACATGATAAAGAAGCCACTGACAAATATAGCAGAAGGGCAGAAAACTGATGAATCTCATAACTTTTCATTGATAATGGGAGAAGAAAATTCCGTGCCATGGCAAGAAGACACTAATGCCAGTGTTTACTCCCCATTGTCTCAAAAATATGAAAATGAACCAGATGTTGATCAGATTTTGACTGACAAAGGAACAACCGAACAGGAACATTTACCATCACAAAAATGGAGAGATGACTCGGAGGCACAGCAGAAAAGCTACCAAGGTATACTTGTAATTTAGTTATCTAGTTAAGTAAATTAGCATTACTTTTTTTGAAATGATGAAAGCCCTTTTTCTTACTCACTTTGACAATTATATTTTGTTTCCCTGCCAACTGAAAGCAACTCTTCACTATTTGTCCAGTGACAAAGAGTGACCTTTCATAAAACTTGGGAAAGGGATGGAGAGAGGAGAGAAGTTAGTGGATGATAATAGAGTGAAGGAAGCACAGATATAATGGATAGAAGAGATAGAGGACAGAAAATGGTGCAAATGGGTGAGAAATGACACAAGGGAGGAAGATGAAGTATAGGAAATAGGTGGATGAGAGTGTTAATGGGTAGGGAACAGGAGTGGTGGCAGGGAAACAACAAATATTTTGCTAGCAACCTTAACTCTGTCAGAGGCCCAATTGAAAATACTTAAATAAAATTATTAAAATATAGCAGCTAGAAAGCTGCTTGTGAAAAATCACAGGAGTGAAAAACAATAGAGACAGTGAGCAGTACACTGGGGTGGGGACAGTCTGTATTCGGTACAATGGAATGTTTGGTCCTCAATCTAAATAACTTCATTAGATGTGTTCATGTTTCTGCTGTCGACTATTCTGAGGGCCCATACAAATTAACAGATCCATGTATGTCGCTAAATGAAAGGAGAAGCTTGGCAGTAAGTTCTGCCTCTTGACCTTCAGATACCAGTGCTTTATTTCCAGCGAGTAGGAGACCTCAAAGTTTATGTGGAGCAGTACCTTATTAACTTTTCCATTGCACAAATGATGGACTCTAAGGCACTCTTAGTTTCAGTGACTGATTGATTGCTTGTGCCAAAAGTAGGGGTTCATTGTACATTTTTCCTGACCCAGCCTCAAGAACTTATTGAGAAAACATAGAAATAATCGGATAATTGTTCCAATTAGAACTATTAGTCACCAATAGATAATGTAAGATCTTGGCTATGATGTTTCCAGATGTATCTTGCAATATTGAACTTGTTTAATTTGAAATTACATAATGTGGCCCAAAGATATGCAGATTAGGTGGACTAGCCATGCTAAATTGCTCATAGTGTCCAGGGATGTGCAGGCTCAGCGGTTCAGCCATGGGAAATGCAGGGTTACATGGACAAGGTAGGGAGGTGGGCCTGGGTGTGATGCTGTTTGGAGGTCCAGTGTAGATTCGATAGGCTGAATGGCCTGCTTCCACACTGTAGGGATTCTATAACTCTAGTGTGAGTACTCGTTTTTAAAGCTCAAGGTAAAAATTGGCTTGTGAGTTCAGATTGCTGCTGAACAATTTTCAAAAATGTACTATTGACAAAATTGAATTGAACTGGAGCTATATTTTAGAAATATTCTGGAACTAGAACTGGAATAATTGTTTCTCTTTTGGAATCTCTTTCCATTGGATTTGATTAACTACCCAAACATACCCTGACTGTTGTCGTTCTCATTATAAAAAAAGTATAAACACTTTTTCTGCTTAAATTGGGCTACAGAGTCAAAAACGGAGTTTAATTTAGATAAATGCGAAGTGGTTGCATTTTGGTAAGGCAAGCCGAGGGCAGGACTTATACAGTTAATGGTAGGGCCCTGGGGAGTGTTGCTAAGCAAAGAGATCTAGGGATGTGGGATCATTGTTCCTTGAAAGTGGAGTCGCAGGAGGACAGGGTGGTGAAGAAGACTTTCGGCATGTTTGCCTTCATTGATCAGTATATGGGTATAGGAGTTGTGTTGTCAAGTTGTGGCTATACAGATTATTGTTTAGGCCACTTTTGGAATACTGCATTCAATTCTGGTCTCCCTGCTATAGGAGAGGTGTTAAATTGAGACAGAAAAGCTTAACAAGGATGTTGCTGGGATTGGAGTGCTACTGCTATAGGGAAAGGCTGAATAGACTGGGGCTTTTTTTCCCTGGAGCATAGGAGGCTGAGCGGTGACCTTATACAGATTTATAAAATTATGAGGAGCACGGATAGGGTGAATAGTCAAGGTCTTTTTCCCAGGGTAGGGGAATCCAAAACTAGAGGGCATAGGTTTAAGGTGAGAGGGGAAAGATTTAAAAGGGAACTGAGGGGCAATCTTTTCATGCACAGGGAGCTGCTAGGTGTGTTTGTGGAGGCTGGTACAATTGCAACATTTAAGAGGTATCCGGATGGATATACAAACAAGAAGGGTTTAGAGGGATATGGGCCAAATGCTGGCAAATGGGACTAGATCAGTTTAGGACATCTGGTTGGCATGGATGAGTTGGACCAAAGAGTCTGTTTCTGCGCTGTATAACTCTGACTCTAAGTCAGTTATAGTTGCCTTTTATTGAAAATATCTGCTCACTTTTGAAGTGTTCCCCAATATTTGAATGTTTTTTTTGCAATCTTTGCTGTCAGCTTGAATTTCTATCAACACATTGACATCTAGAACTAGAACCTGATGGAAAGGGAGGAGCTTTAACCCTGTGGTCCATAACAATTGGAGTTGTGTTCAGATATTTGGCGCTACCCAAAGGTCAGCCAAAACGCAAATCATGATGTGCAGTATATGAAACTTTAGAGTTGAAAGTCACAGGTCAAGTAAAAAGCTATCAGACTGAAGCTGTAATTTGTGTCCAGCAAACAGTCCAGTTCAAATGAGATTTTGCAGCCAAATGTTGTGTGAAGTACAACTGCATAAGAATCAAACAACTAGATCCCTGAAACATTCCTACTTTTATGGAGTACATTATTGTAGCCAGTGGAATATTTTCTCCAGCAATGACCCTACATCTTCTCATGTTACAGTGCATAGACATTTTGCTTTCCTTGTTTAGTTTCCTAATGCTGTATAAAATAAAATATCAAATCTAAATTTTTCCCATGGATCATGTGCATGTATGTGAAAAACCAGCAAAGGTGATGGTGCTGAGTTCTTCAAAAGTACCATTAAAAACTATTCAGCCTGTACATTTTATTGCATTACAATCCTGGCAGTTAGATTGTGCCCACTGCCAAACACAATCATACATCCTACTGAGGTTTCCAGAGTATAGGAACAAGATCGGCAAGATCAGCTCTCCTGCAGTGTGTAGGTATTATCTGTTAGACTCCAGCAGGGAGTACCTGGTAAATGCCTCCAGTAATAGGCTGTCCAAGTTGGGTGACAGGTTCCATGAACCCTGGAAGAAATATCTGGATGTATGAGCAATTCTGTTATACAGCAGATCATTTATAACCTTCCCAACAACCCTTATTGGCCTCCTTACCTTTAAGAACCTGAATCCGGACCTAATTTGGATCCCACATGGTCCCAATTCCCCTTCAATTGAGCAGTTCCTCGTGAAACCCAGCATCAGTTCCCCAACACTCTCCCATCTTTCTTATCTCCATTGTGTATTGGATCTTGACGGAGCTCCATGATCATCTCAGAAAGTTCTGCCTCTCTCTCCTGAAATCAACAAACGTAAGAAACAAGCAAGAACTCTGCCTCAATAAGGTCAATATGGAAGCACAATTTAAGGTACCTTATCCGGGATTGAACATGTGAGTGGTCTGGCTGAACCTGCCACACTTGCAGCAGGAGTTCACCACAACAATCAAATAGAAATCAGGCCCAAATTCCTTCCTTTCATGACATTTTTAAAGCATAAGTGTTACTTTGTTGAATTAAAGAGCTCCAAAGAATTGAGAGGGTTAATTGGTAACTCCTGTGTGTCCTTATCAACAAACATACAAATCCTCCATTTAGAAGTCATTGGTGTCTTGCATTGACATCCATAAAAATTATTAATAGCAAATGCTCAAACAGTCTGTTTCTTTAACCTAAGGAAAATAAAATCATATGAATATAATCCATCAGTTAAAACTATAAGAAAAGTCTGTTATAGAGAGATATTTTCATGGTATTTCTCAATGTATTTCTGAACTACTTTTAGACTGCATATTATGCTTCAAGTTACAAAAATGATTCTTGCATTCAAAACTTAATATTGACAATGATAAAACAGTTTGTATCTCTATCATGAGATATGCAGTCATATTAGAGTTTAGAGGTAACGTATGAGTTTCTGCTTGATTTTGGAATATTGATAATTTGGCAGAAATTTTAAATCATCTGGAAAATGAGATTCTAGGAGAACTTCCTCAGACATAGCATGTTATCAGTGGATCAAACTTATTGCCTGAAACCACACCTGTAGGCAAGCTGAATAATGCTTGGTCTTTCTTTTTCTGGTTCTTAATATCACCAAAGAGTTTTGAATCTAAACAATAATATTTTACTTGCAGCATCACTGCTATTTCATTGCTTCACCAATGTCTCACATTTAATCATGCAATATAAACAATCAGGTTCGAGAAATTACACTCACACTTAGTGTCATGCGTCACCATATGCACACTTTCGACCTTTCTGTCCTTCAGCACCACCCCGTGATGGCTCAGAGCTGTCCTGTCCCTCATGTCCACTTCATCCTTTGGCTCATTTTATGGGCTAATGAAAAGTCTTTTTATTTTCCTTTCGGGCATTAAAGAATGCAAAATGCAACAACTTAGAGATACCCACACCCTTTTGCAACCTTCCTCCCTTCTTACCACAGCCCCTCTCCTAACCCCACTTCCTGTCAAGTATTTAATATCTTTTCTGACCTTCCACTCTGTGATGCTGAACACTCTGTACACAGCAAGGGTCTTAGTTTAAGACCCCACTTCACTGAATTTCGGGCGCGACATGATGTTGAACTTTTCTTCCATCATCTTCGCCTACATGCCCACTTCTTTGGCAAGAATCCTTTCCCTGTCCCACACATGCCTTCACCCACCTCCAACACTCTCCCTCCACCTGGATCCCTCCCTCTGGCCTTTTACAGCAATCAACTCGTTCTTCGAGAACTGACTCTGTGCTCTCAGATCCAATGCTGACATTTTTTTCATTATTGTTGTATTTTCTTAAGACTGTTTATCACTAAATATGAAGTTAATAACACAATGAAAACCTTGTTACCTCTCATTCAGGGGTTGGTTAGCTATGTTGGCTGAGAAATGGATTTATCATGTAGAGGATGCTAACAGCATGGGTTCAATTCCTACACCATCTGAGACTACCACAAAGGACTCTCCTTCTCAACCTCTCCCTTTTCTTGAGGTGTGTTGACCCTCAGGTTAAACCACCACCAGTTGTCCTTCCCTAATGAAAGAGCAGCCTATGGTCTGGTAGGACTATGGCAAATTTAACCTTTATCCCTTATTCAATGAGAAAACTAACCAGTACAGGAAAAGTTGGAAGTTTTCATCAGTTCACTAATTGTTTTGGTATTACTGTCTAGGAATTCTCAATAGCACATCCTCTGGAGAAATATAGAATTACTCACAGTACTAAACATGAATATACAACACTAGGCTTCACTCTTTAATTGATATTGGATGAAGGAATCGCTGATAACTTTCCAAGTTCCACTTTTCAGAAAGGAATGGAAGAGTTGCATTTATATAGCACTTTTCACAACCAGCAAACATCTCAATTCACAATACTGCTAATAGAGTACTTCTAAATACATTCACTGTTGTAATGTAGAAATCACTGTAGCCAAAATTTCCCAGTAAATTTGTCCAGCAATGTGGTAATAGCTGGAAAATACCTTTTTTATGTGTTAATTGCTGCGTTATTCTCCACATGTGCAAACTTTGAGGTTACAGTTAGGTTCAGTGGAGTACTGATGGCAATACAACAATTTGGTTGTGATTAAGAGTGAAAATCCTGGCCTACCTCTGAGCTGCAAAGCTTGAAAAGGTTACCTGGAGAGGGTGAAGTTTCAACTGATATTTGCGAGCAATCAGGGAGTCTTGTGTTATGTCTCAGTCAGTATATGTTCTGTTAGGAGACATGCTTGTGACACAACCACAATATCATATAACCCAAAGGTATAAAGTTCTCATTATCCATCTTACCTCAGGTCACTTGAAACATGACATTCTATTGGAAGCATGCCCTCCTGTTGTAAACTAATACCTTATATTCACCCAGACTCTTATGTGCTGGAGGAATATATGTTTGTACATAATAGTTAGCTTTAATAAATATGTCAGATTCTTCAATGCTACAATATCCACTCCTGATTTCTTACATTATGAGAGATTGCTTCAGTATTTCTGTGTCAGGTAAAAACATCCTCTTGGTGGCAAACTCACACCAAAAGTCACTCTACAGTGGCTCAAATTGAAATCACAGAGCTCATTTATGGAACTTCGGAGTTTTATTTTGTTTTAGGATTAATGTGGTTCCTCTTTCTAACAGCTACTATAATTGTAAAGTATACATCATTTCCTAAGAAAGTGAAGTCTCAGATTTTTGTTACTTTAATTCATAGCTAATTCCTAACTAAATGCATTCACCAGTCAATAGTCTTTTTGCTTCACCCACGTCCCCAGCTGCTCATAAACATATACCTTCGGGTAAGCTCATTATCTCTGGCATTTCTGCTGAAATGTTTATGAAGCTAAGAAGCTGTCATGAGAAGATGAGGTGTAAACCCATATTCTGTCAACCAATAAGCAAAATGTGCGAAACCTGAATATACACCACCAGGCTTTATTCTTTAATTGATATTAGGTGAAGGAATCACTGATAACTTTAAAAGTGGCACATTTCAGAATAGAATGGCAGAGATGCATTTATATGACACTTTTCACAAACAGCAAACATCTCAAATCACGTGACAGCCAATGGGGTACTTTTAAGCGCAGCCACTGTTGCAATCCAGAAATCACTGCAGCCAAAATCTCTCAGTAAATGTGCCCAGCAATACGGTAATAGTTGGAAAATATATATTTTTAGTGTTGATTGAGGGATCAATATTGGCCAGGAACCAGGGATAACTTACCAGCTCTTCTTTAATATAGTAATGTAGTATTTTTCACATTCACTTGAACAGGTAGACAAGGCTATGATTTAATATCTCATCTGAAAGGTGGCACTTCCAACAGTACAGAAGTTTCTCAGTGTTCAAGACCTGGTTTGCAAAAGCAAATTTGGCTTACATGCTGAATTTTTTGAGCATTTCTTATTAACACAAATATCAACTTGGTCAACAAGGTGCAGGGCTGGATGAACACAGCAGGCCAAGCAGCATCATAGGAGCAGAGAGGCTGACGTTTCGGGCCTAGACCCTTCATCAGAAAAGGGGGAGGGGAAGGGGGTTTTGAAATAAATAGGGAGAGAGTGGGAGGCGGATAGAAGAGGGATAGAGGAGAGGATAGGTGGAGAGGAAACAAACAGGTCGAAGAGGCGGGGATGGAGCCAGTAAAGGTGAGTGTAGGTAGGGAGTTAGGAAGGGGATAGGTCAGTCCAGGGAGGACGGACAGGTCAAGGGGGCAGGATGAGGTTGGTCGGTAGGAGATGGAGGTGCGGCTTGAGGTGGGAGGAGGGGATAGGTGGGAGGAAGAATAGGTTAGGGAGGCAGGGACGAGCTGGACTGGTTTTGGGATGCGGTAGGGGGAGGGGAGATTTTGAAACTTGTGAAATCCACATTGATACCATTGGGCTGCAGGGTTCCCAAGCGGAATATGAATTGCTGTTCCTGCAACCTTCAGGTGGCATCGTTGTGGCACTGCAGGAGGCCCAGGATGGACATGTCGTCCGAGGAATGGGAGGGGGAGTTGAAATGGTTCGCGACTGGGAGGTGCAGTTGTTTATTGCGAACCGAGCGTAGGTGTTCTGCAAAGCAGTCCCCGAGTCTCCGCTTGGTTTCCCCGATGTAGAGGAAGCCACACCGGGTACAGCGAATGCAGTATACCACATTGGCAGATGTGCAGGTGAACATCTGCTTGATGTGGAAAGTCTTCTTGGGGCCTGGGATGGGGGTGAGGGAGGAGGTATGGGGACAGGTGGAGCACTTCCTGCGGTTTCAGGGAAAAGTGCCGGGTGTGGTGGAGCTGGAGGGGAGTGTGGAGCGGACAAGGGAGTCACGGAGAGTTGTCCCTCCGGAAAGCAGATAAGGGTGGGGAGGGAAAGATGTCTTTGGTGGTGGGGTCGGATTGCAGATGGCGGAAGTGTCGGAGGATGATGCGTTGGATCCGGAGGTTGGTGGGGTGGTACGTGAGGACGAGGGGGATTCTTTTTTGGTTCTTATTGCGTGGACGGGGTGTGAGGGATGAGGTGCGGGAGATGTGGGAGACACAGTTGAGGGCGTTCTCGACCACCGAGGAGGGGAAGTTACAGTCCTTGAAAAACGAGGACAACTTGGTCAACATGCTTTAGATTTATATATGTTAAGTATTGAAAATAAACAAAGCCTTCAGTCTTAACTAAAATCACAATGTAGAAAGCCATGAAGATTGCACTGGCAAAATTATAATAATTCTTGGTTTCCTACCTTATCCTAAATTAGAGGTTGAGAGTGACCTTATAGAGATTTATAAAATCATGAGGCGTATAGATAGAGTTAATGGTAGGTGAATTTCCCCTCGGATGGTGAATTTCAAGATGAAGGGGCATATTCTTCAGGTGAGAGGAGACAGATTAAACAAAGACATGAGGGGCAAATTTTTTTACACAAAGGATGGTTCGTGTGTGGAATGAACTTCCTGGGGAAGTTATGGATGTGGGCACAGTTACAACATTTAAAAGATACTTAGATAAGTACATGAATAGGAAAGGTTTGGAGGGATGTGGGCCAGGAGCAGGCCAGTGGGACTAGCTTAGTTTGGAATTATGTTTGGCATGGACTGGTTGGACTGTAGGGTCTGTTTCTGTGTTGTATGACTCTATGACTATGACTCAATGAGTATCGAAATATTAAAATGATTAAAGTAGACTTTAAATTTAGTTGGAAGTAGCAAAGTTTGATGAGCTGAATGAGAGATGCATTGATTTTATTTGTGCATTAAGTGAGAAGAGTGAGTGAAATTATCTCTCCTAATGACAGGTGTATCGAAACATTGAGTATGAATAAAATTAGTAATTAAATTTTATTAATGCATGAACAGTGAGGGGTTTGGCAAGATTGTATTTTTTTTAAAAGGTTTGAAATTATTGACAACTTCAAATACGGTAAATTCAATTGCTATATTATAGGTTGATTGATATACAAAGGGCATAGATTTTTTTAATATAGTATTTGCAAAAATAATAAAGTAATTATGCAATAAACGCTAGATGGTAAAATTACATAGTTAAAAGATATGCTTTGCTGTATCCCTGTCAAGGTCACACAATGTATTTTCAGGCCATTACTTTCTCATTCACACCATATGGTAGCATTTAATACTTATTTAATTGATTTTTTTTTCTTTCATAGTTGTAGCTACTTGCAAATATAACCTACAAACTTAGCAAACTCTTGGTTATTTCATTAGATTCTGTTATATCTCCACTCCGCTTTGTAATATTAAGGGAACAGTAACTTAATGGTTATCTCAATGGATTGGTAAACAAAGATCATGGTCTGAATTTTCATGTCTTCATCTGTGTTGGGAGCTGGCCTGAATTTAAAAATGGCGTGTGAGATTGTAATTCTGAGATTTGTGCTTTTTTGATATGTGGTCATTTTTTGGGTCATGAACCAAACACACAGTGATCTTACCTTTGCCTACTTTATTGTGAGTATGGATATTTCAGACCCCTGCGACGTTGATAGATTTTGGCTGGCTTTTGCAGGAGAAGAAGTTCATGGCTCCTCATCTTTGGCAGTCTGGACAGTAAATTTCTGTAAGGAGTTGCTAAACTCACCTATCACATTTAGATGGAGTATTATAATATAAATAGGTTTACTGCATTGATTAATGATAGGATTTTGTTCATAACTAAAGTAAGTCTAGTTGACCAGCATAGATTTACATGTTAAAATACATTATAGTTCTTTATGAAGTGGATAAAACACCCTTCTAGATTCTACATTCTAGGGAATCTAACTTTAATGTGTCATTTGTAACAATGCTTTGGCTCACCCATCTTGAGCCCTATCATAACATTGAGAAGGCTTCAAAACAGTCAGAATATAATCAAAATGTGGAAAACTTCATTTAAAAATCTTCATTCAAAGAAACACAACTCTCGCAGCAACTCAGTAAACTATCACCCAAGTGAGGCCAATAAAAATTTCATTGAAAAATGTGTCAATATCCTTAGCATTTCCTAGCCTTATCTGAATAAACACATAAGCATTGAAAAATGAAAGATAAAGGTATTACAAGCTCATGTTGCTGTGACAGGACAGACTGCAGAAAGTGTCTGTACATGCGCAGATGATGTCACCATGCATGTGCACTGCCAAGGGGTCTGCGAGGTGAGGCAGTGACTGAGCCCCAGGTTGCAGTATGACAAGGCCATGAGTGGGAAGGTGTGTGTGTGTGTGTGTGTGTGTGTGTGTGGAGATGCCTAAACTGGGACGTGGTGGGTGGAGGAAAAGCTGCACCAGGAGCTGGGAGGAAATAAGGTCACCCCTCTCAGACAATAATCCGGCTCTCTGGTCATTAATTAATTAGGGGAAATCCACATATGATTGACTGTTTTCACAGCTCTGTCTTCCATTCTCCATTTAAGCATTATAGTAGGGTCCCAAAGGCTGTAGGAAAAATCTGCCCCGAAGTTTTAGATGAGTGACAACTTCCTCTAACTTAGCACTGAGACTGATGCTACTGGTTTTGGATTCACCATCATTTTTGACACCTGCTGAATGATTTAAGTCACTAATGTCTTAGCATTTTGGATTGATGTGGCCAGGTTGATGGGGACTTTCTTTGCCTCCATGCCAAAAATTAGGTATCACATCCTACTTATTACCAAGCCAAATAACCTCTGCAACATTGTCTACTGCCTTGGCCGCTACACTATTACAGCTCCTCTCAAATGTCATCCTTATCTTCAGACTCAACTACACTTGACACATTTCCTGCTGGACTTTCTCTCATTTCTCCCACTGCAAATGTCATAATGTCCAAAAATTGTTTGAAGGAAAGCTATATGATGCAGTGCATATGCTTTTGCATATATCATGATTCAACATATAGTCTGACCTAAGCCAAACTACAGAACATTTGATCATTTGGTCTTTATAATTTTTGGTCATTTATACCAATAAGAGTAAAGCAGCAGGTTTATTTTATTATTATCTGTGAAGTTATTCCAGCTTTAAAATAGTGACAAAATGTGAACGTGCTCTTGGTCATTTTGTTGAAAACACTGGAATGAACAGATAGAAATAAAACATGACCGCGGAAAACTATGATAACGAGGTGTAGAGCTGGATGAACACAGCAGGCCAAGCAGCATCAGAGGAGCAGGAAGGCTGACATTTCGGTCTTAGACCCTTCTTCAGAAATGGGGAAGGGGAAGGGGTTTCTGAAATAAATAGGGAGAGAGGGGGAGGCGGATAGAAGATGGATAGAGGAGAAGATAGGTGGAGAGGAGACAGACAGGTCAAAGAGGCGGGGATGGAGCCAGTAAAGGTGAGTGTAGGTGGGGAGTTAGGGAGGGGATAGGTCAGTCCAGGGAGGACGGACAGCTCAAGGGGGTGGGATGAGGTTAGTAGGTAGGAGATGGGGGTGGGGCTTGAGGTAGGAGGACGGGATAGGTAGGAGGAAGGACAGGTTAGGGAGGCGGGGATGAGCTGGGCTGGTTTTGGGATGCGGTAGTGGGAGGGGAGATTTTGAAGCTTGTGAAGTCCACATTGATACCATTGGGCTGCAGGGTTCCCAAGCGGAATATGAGTTGCTGTTCCTGCAACCTTCGGGTAGCATCATTGTGGCACTGCAGGAGGCCCAGGATGGACATGTCGTCTGAGGAATGGGAGGGGGAGTTGAAATGGTTTGCGACTGGGAGATGCAGTTGTTTAATGCAAACCGAGTGTAGGTGTTCTGCAAAGCGGTCCCCAAGCCTCCGCTTGGTTTCCCCGATGTAGAGGAGGCCACAACGGGAACAGCGGATGCAGTATACCACATTGGCAGATGTGCAGGTAAACATCTGCTTGATGTGGAAAGTTTTCTTGGGGCCTGGGATGGGAGTGAGGGGGGAGGTGTAGGGGCAGGTGTAGCACTTCCTGCGGTTGCAGGGAAAAGTGCCAGGTGTGGTGGGGCTGGAGGGGAGTGTGGAGCGGACAAGGGAGTCACGGAGAGCGTGGTCCCTCCTGAAAGCAGATAAGGGTGGGGAGGGAAAATTGTCTTTGGTGGTGGGATCAGATTGCAGATGGCGGAAGTGTCGGAGGATGATATGTTGGATCCGGAGGTTGGTGGGGTGGTACGTGAGGACAAGGGGGATTCTGTTTTGGTTGTTATTGCGGGGAGAGGGTGTGAGGGATGAGTTGCAGGAAACGCGGGAGACACGGTCGAGGGCGTTCTCGACCACTGAGGGGGGGAAGTTGCGGTCCTTGAAAAACGAGGACATCTGAGATGTACGGGAGTGGAATGCCTCATCCTGGGAGCAGATACAGCGGAGGCGAAGGAATTGGGAATAGGGGATGGCATTTTTGCAGTAAGGTGGGTGGGAGGAGGTGTATTCTAGGTAGCTGTGGGAGTCGGTGGGCTTGAAATGGATATCGGTTTCTAGGTGGTTGCCAGAGATGGAAACAGAGAAGTCCAGGAAGGAGAGAGAGATATTAGAGATGGTCCAGGTGAACTTAAAGTTGGGGTGGAAGGTGTTGGTGAAGTGGATGAACTGTTCGAGCTCCTCGTGGGAGCACGAGGCAGCGCCGATACAGTCATCAATGTAATGGAGGAAGAGGTGGGGTTTAGGGCCAGTGTAGGTACGGAAGAGGGATTGTTCCACGTAACCTACAAAGAAGCAGGCATAGCTTGGGCCCATGCGGGTACCCATGGCCACCCCCTTTGTCTGTAGGAAGTGGGAGGAATTGAAAGAGAAGTTGTTCAGGGTGAGGACGAATTCACTAAGCGGATGAGGGTGTCAGTGGAGGGGGACTGGTCGGGCCTGTGGGACAGGAAGAAGCGGAGTGCCTTTAGGCCATCTGTATGGGGAATGCAGGTGTAAAGGGACTGAACGTCCATGGGAAAGATGAGGTGTTGGGGACCGGGGAATTGGAAGTTCTGGAGGAGGTGGAGGGCGTGTGTGGTGTCACGGATGTAGGTAAGGAGTTCCTGGACCAAGGGGGAGAAAATGGAGTCGAGATAGGTGGAGATAAGTTCGGTGGGGCAGGAGCAGGCGGAGACAATGGGTCGACCAGGGCAGTCAGGTTTGTGGATTTTGGGAAGGAGATAGAAGCGAGCGGTGCGGGGTTGGGGAACGATGAGGCTGCCTAGAATACACCTCCTCCCACCCACCTTCCTGCAAAAATGCCATCCCCTATTCCCAATTCCTTCGCTTCCGCCGCATCTGCGTCCAGGATGAGGCATTCCACTCCCATACATCTCAGATGTCCTCGTTTTTCAAGGACCGCAACATCCCCCCCTCAGTGGTCAAGAACGCCCTCGACCATGTCTCCCGCGTTTCCCGCAACTCATCCCTCACACCCTCTCCCCGCAATAACAACCAAAACAGAATCCCCCTCGTCCTCACGTACCACCCCACCAACCTCTGGATCCAACACATCATCCTCTGACACTTCTGCCATCTGCAATCTGACCCCACTACCAAAGACATTTTTCCCTCCCCACCCTTATCTGCCTTCCGGAGGGACCACGCTCTCCGTGACTCCCTTGTCCGCTCCACACTCCCCTCCAGCCCCACCACACCCGGCACTTTTCCCTGCAACCGCAGGAAGTGCTACACCTGCCCCTACATCTCCCCCCTCACCCCCATCCCAGGCCCCAAGAAGACTTTCCACATCAAGCAGATGTTCACCTGCACATCTGCTAATGTGGTATACTGCATCCGCTGTTCCTGTTGTGGCCTCCTCTACATCGGGGAAACCAAGCGGAGGCTTGGGGACCGCTTTGCAGAACACCTACGCTCGGTTTGCTCTAAACAACTGCACCTCCCAGTCACGAACCATTTCAACTCCCCCTCCCATTCCTCAGATGACATGTCCATCCTGGTCCTCCTGCAGTGCCACAATGATGCTACCCGAAGGTTGCAGGAACAGCAACTCATATTCCGCTTGGGAACCCTGCAGCCCAATGGTATCAATGTGGACTTCACAAGCTTCAAAATCTCCCCTCCCACTACCGCATCCCAAAACCAGCCCAGCTCGTCCCTGCCTCCCTAACCTGTCCTTCCTCCCACTTATTCCCTCCTCCCACCTCAACCCCCACCCCCATCTCCTACCGACTAACCTCATCCCGCCCCCTTGACCTGTCCGTCCTCCCTGGACTGACCTATCTCCTCCCTACCTCCCCACCTACTGGCTCCATCCCCGCCTCTTTGACCTGTCTGTCTCCTCTCCACCTATCTTCTCCTCTATCCATCTTCTATCCGCCTCCCCCTCTCTCCCTATTTATTTCAGAACCCCCTTCCCCTCCCCCATTTCTGAAGAAGAGTCTAAGCCCGAAACGTCAGCCTTCCTGCTCCTATGATGCTGCTTGGCCTGCTGTGTTCATCCAGCTCTACACCTTGTTATCTCAGATTCTCCAGCATCTGCAGTTCCTACTATCGCGGAAAACTATGGCCTATTTAGATTGGGTCTTCATGCAGTATTTCTGACATCATTGATTTTGGTATAACTGACACAACTGAGCTGGTGGCAAATACAGAACAAATAGTTTACCTGTCAAAACTGTTAAGAATTTGAGATTTATTTAGTAAAAGCTGAATGCACTGAAAAAAGGGTGAGAGGTTTTATTAACATTTATACTCAGTATAACACTGTGAAATTACAGCATTTCATTTATCTCTTTAGACTTATTTATGCTTGCTGTGCCTGCAGGACAGAAGCATTATACCTGTCAAAATGGCAACATTTAACAAGAACATATAGAAGAAAAAAATGGCTCTTTAGAAATTCAGTATGTCTCTGTATAACAGTCACTAAAGTTTACCTGGCAGCAGACTATTTCTTGCTACCATTAAAACTTGATTATTTTGAAAGGGACCATTCAGTCATCCAAGATTGTAAGCAATATGTTCAGAAGATACAGCTTGAAGATCTCTGTACCTTGTGTCATTGAAACACGATGCTGCTGAGGAGTTGTTATTTTGTTCGTATAGATTGCATAGTGCACAAAGTCAAATAGCTTTATAAATACATTAGTAATTTAATTCATTATCTTGCAAATAATTCAAATCATGTAAGATCTAATCATCTTGATATTGCTGTCTACTTTTGACACACATTATAGAAATTTAAACACAGATCTTGCAATGATGTCTGAGACCTTATACATCTATTATTGAAGTGACATAAGCAGTATTTTCCTTATATCAAATAACACATCAACAGTGTATAAAGCATTAGCAGCTACATTTGATGTTTCAGAATTTTTCATCAGTCTCCCCTCTCTTAGTTTTGCTGTGAGGGGAATTTCCTCAGAACTGCTTCCATCTCACTACTATATTTTAATTGGAAATGAGACAGAACTCTGGTTTTGGCACACAGACCATTTTATACATAATTTGAGTACTAGAAACATTCACAGATACTGGGTTAGGTTTTCATCATTGAGACAGGAAACATGAGTTGGATTTGTTTTGGGATCAGAAACCCATTTCTGGTGGAAAATTTAATTAAATTAAGATTTTTATATGAGGAAGCTCTTTTTTTGATATGAAGATGGATTTCTTGTCTACTTACTGCCAGTGGGAATGGGAGGGAGACTGGTTAGATGAACTGTGGGACATTTTTAGACATCAAACACCAGCCATCACTGTGGCTGTTGTGTCTTAAGGAAGAAATCTGCTAAATGTTCCAAAGTTTTCCACAGTCTCAGAGGGAAATAAGATGTAATGGGAGTGCTGGAGGTCTGATCAAAAGAGAAGGGTTCCCCTGGCTTCATTGATGCTGACCTCGTTCTAATTTTGGAGGCCATGATGGAGAGGTGGAAATCCTGTTCCTGGAGAATCGTTGATGAAAGTGGCTGTCTTGCAGTAGGGCACCTCTCTGTACAGCATATTCTTCCTTTGCTTCCTCCTCCCTTCCTATCTCCTGCCTCCCCACCCCACCAGTAGTCGGGTAAGTGTAAGAATGTATTAAGAAGAATCTAATAACTGGACTCTTGGAAAGCAATTGTTAAATTAGGCAGAATCAACATGGATTTATGAAAAAGAAATAATCTTTGACAAACCGGTTGGAAGTTTTTTTGGGGTTGTAGTTTGTTGCATTGATAAAGTGAAACAAGTTGTTTGTGTTTTTGTTTGGATTCTCAAAAGGCTTTTGATAAGACCCCAACTCAGGAGATGAAGAAATAAAATTAGGATGCATGTTGCTGGGCTCATAAACTAGCGTGAATTGAGAATTAACAGACAGAAAGCAGACAGTAGGAATAAACTGGGCGGCATGGTGGCTCAGTGGTTAGCACAGCTGCCTCACAGTGCCAGGAACCTGGGTTAATTCCACGCTTGGATGACTGTCTGCGTGGAGTTTGCATGTTCTCCCTGTGTCTGCGTGGGTTTCGTCTGGGTGCTCCGGTTTCCTCCCACAGTCCAAAGATGTGCATGTGGATTGGCCATGCTAAATTGCCCATAGTGTTCAGGGATGCGTAGATTAGATGGGTTATAGGTGGATGGGTCTGGGTGGGATGTCTGAGGGTCGGTGTGAACTTGTTGGGCCAAAGGGCCTGTTTCCACACTGTAGGGATTCTACGATTCTGAGAATAGCAGGCTGTTACTAATGGGATACCACAAGTTCCAGTGCTAGCTCCATAGACGTTCACATTTTTTAAAAATGATATGGATGTTTTGAGAACAATATTAATATTTCCAAACCTGCTCCTGATACCAAACTAGGTGGGAATGTAATTTGTGAGGAAGAACCAGGAAATTTCAAACAGACTTGCAAAGGCTAAGTGAATGGGGCAGGAACCTGGAAAATGAGGTATAATGTAAATGTGAGGAGTTATCTACTTTGGTAGAAAAAAACCCTGAAAGACAGAAAATTTCTTAAATGGTAAGAGGATGGGAAGTATCAGTGTCCAAAAATGTCCTTGCTTATGAGTCACTAAAAGCCAGCATGCAAATGCATCCAACAATAAAAAGACAAATGACATGTTGGTTTTCATTGACTTGATTTAGGTACTAAAGTAAAAAAAGTCTTGGTGCAATTGAATTGAGCCTTGCTGAGATCTCAGCTGGAGTGTTACATACACTTCTGGTCTCCTTATCTAAGAAAAGATATACATGTCATACAGGAAGTGTAATGGAGGTTCACCAGACTCGGGATGGCAGGATTATTTTATGAGCTGTGATTGAGGAAAATGGATCTGTCTTTATTAGGGTTTTGAAAAATGAGAGGTGGTCTAGTTGAAAGTTAAGCCCTTTCATACTGAATAAGAATTTTATATGTGGGTAACGTTTCCCTGGCTTGTGAGACTAGAGCTGAGGACATAACCTCAGAATAAGGGCCATTAAGCACTGAGATGAGGAAGAATTTATTCACTGAGAGGATGAATGTAATCTTTGGAATTCTTTAAAGGCAGTTTCTTAGTGTTGTTGGAGCTGCACTCATCCAGGCAGTTGGAGAGTATTTCATTACATTTCTGACTTGCGCTTTATAAATGGTGGACAGCTTTGGGGAGTCAGGAGGTGAATTATATGCTGCAGTATTCCTAGCCTCCAACCTACACTTGCTGCCACAGAAATTTATATGGCTGGTCCAACTCAGACATTGGTCAAAGATAACCCACAGGATATGGATTCAGCAAAGGTAATATAATTGAGTGTCCAGGGATGATGGTGAGACCAGCTCTTATTGAAGATGGTTATTGCCTTGCACTTGTGAGGCACAAATGATACTTGCCATTTATCAATTCAAATCTGAATGTGCAGCTTCAGTATCTAATGAGTTGTAAGTTCTGTGGAACATGGTGCAAGTATCAGCAATACTCCCATCTCTGACCTCATGGCTGAGTGATGGGCATTGAAGAAACAGCTGAGGATTTTTGGTCCTTTGGATACTACCCTGAAAAGTTCTGACAGTGATGTCGATTGGCTGAGATTATTGACTTACAACAACCATGACTGTCTTCCTTTGTGCCAGGATGACTTTAAGCACAGAAGACTTCCCCATCATTCCCATTGACTCCAGTTTTGCTCAGGGTCCTTGATGCCACGCTCGGTCAGCTGCTTCCTTGATTTAATCTCCTTTTCCACTTGATCAATCGACAGGCTGGTGACAGGCTTTGGCTGCAGATCATGGACCACAGAGACACAAATTCCACCCCGCCTACAGCTGTCAAGTAACCAGAGGCTGGGAACTGTATTAAACACAATATCTTAGTGAGGTGGCATCATGGAAAACGAGGGGTCTGTTGCAAGTGCAGGATTTGGCTTTGTGTAGGAACCCCTGCTTCATAAAGGCATACAGTCGTACAGCATGGAAACAGACCCTTCGGTCCAACCAGTCCATGCCGAACATAATCCCAAACTAAACTAGTCCCACCTGCCTGCCCCTGGATAGTGACACTTAGAGATCAGACAATTAATGCTAACGTTAAGGCCAGAAAATAGGATATGATAGTGAAATGCAAAGATACATGCAGCATAGGAACAAAAATCAAGAGAAAAATATAAAAGTGAAAAAGTTTGAAAAGTAATCTAACCTTGAATCTAAATATTTTAAATGTTTTGGTGTTTTTCCACAATGTCGTCACTTGTAATACAATCTACTGGAGATGAAGGCACTGTGCAGTGTAGAAGAGACTTCTGATCTGACAGCACAACTCAAGCTTCATTAGAAAAGACTCCATTTTGCAGTATTCTGATTTCTCTTGCTGATGAAATGAAAATACCAATTACAACTTTTCCATGGGTAAAGGATTCTATGATACTCTGAATATAATACTTGTTCTCAATGTAAATTTGAACAGGGTAATTGACATGTCAAATAGTTTATATTAAAAACAAACTAAAGTGATGAAACTTGACCTTTTATCTTGAGGAAATCACACCTAATCTCTACACATTTTCCTTCATCGTTACTCATTTTAATCGTTCGCATCCGTTAGTGACATGCACAAATTCTATTTAATTGTTTTTTTCTTTGATTGTTGCTGTAACTAAGATGAAATCACTCTGAGGTAGATGTGTGACCTACAAGTAAGATGAGAAACTAGATACAGCCCAGATTTATCACGAGTTAGGTTAAGGATGAGGATCAGGTTTGATAAAATTCTCAAGAAGAATTACTTTATTCAAATGACGTCAAAAGGCTTCATGCCATCATCTTTCTAAACAAAGAACTTGGTGACATATAAATTGATAACATTTGATGACTTTATTCCATAAAATGGAAAAATATATTTCACAAGTTTTTATGGCACTCTGTTTCCCATTCAACATAGTGATTTTGAAATAAAGTTTACAAACTAATAACAGTTTGCTTTTGCAATTACAAATGTACCATTAACCCGATACTAATATGTACTTTAAGAGTAATCAGAATACTTTGCTATCTTATATCTCCTTTTATGGCTATATGCTCACATGCAAGATTTGATAATGAGATAGTAGGAACTGCAGATACTAGAGAATCTGAGATAACAAGGTGTAGAGCTGGATGAACACAGCAGGCCAAGCAGCATCATAGGAGCAGGAAAGCTGACGTTGCGGGCCTAGACCCTTCTTCAGTCCATTTTTCTGTGTTCCTCTAGCTCTACACCATGTTATCCAAGATTTGATAATGTTTTGTTTCCTGCTCCTTTTTGATTAGTCAGCAATTCTTGAGGGTGGGACATCCAGCCTCCTGGGGGAGTAGCTGTGACTGCAGGCAACTAACCTCCCGAGGACCATAAAATTCAGTCATGGTTGCCATGGCTCGCTGATGCAGGTGTGCTCCGAGCTTTCTGGCTGGTGGTCAGTATCAGTGTGGCCCAAAAAGTCCCAGACAAGAAAAAAAGTAACAAACTGCTGCTATTTTGGGATGAGAAATGGGCAAGATCTGATTAATTGTCCATCATACATCCACCTAATTTTTAATTCTGTTGATTACTTCTTGTTGACATTAATTTCAAATTTTTGGGAGATAACTCCACATGCGCATGGGTTCAAATATAAAATCTCTCTCTCTTAAACAGGACAGTTAACATTCACCGACTTCACTAACAACTTCCACCCTGCCCGCAAATTCACTTGGTCTATTTCAGACACCTCCCTTCCCCTTCTTGACCTCTCCGTTTCCATTTCTGGCAACAGTTTACCGACCGACATTAACTATAAACCCACAGGCCCCCAAACTACCTAGACCACACCTCCTCCCACCCAGTATCCCGTTTTCCCAATTCCTCCGTCTCCTTCGCATCTGTTCTGACAAGGAAATGTTTTACCCCCAAGAATCCCAGATGTCTGCCTTTTTCAAACAACGCTCTTTTTCCCCCTGTCATCCTGACAGCCCTCCACCGTGCCCCCTCCATTCCCTACTCCACAGCTCTTAACCACAATAAAGATAGGGTCCCCCTTGTCCTCACTTTCCACCCCACCAGCCTCCGCATCCAATGTATCATCCTCAAACATTTCCGCCAACTCCAATTAGACCCCACCACCTGGAATATCTTCCCCTCCCTACCCCTCTCTGCCTTCCACAAGAACCGCTCCCTTCGCCACTCCTTAGTTCGCGCCACACTCCCCACCAACCACTCCAACCCGCCCGGTACCTTCCCCTGTAACCATAAAAGATGCAACACCTGCCCACACACCAGCTCCCTCATCTCCATACAGGGTCCTAAACAGTCCTTCCAAGTGAGACAGAGCTTCACCTGCATCTCCTCCAACCTAGTTTATCGCATACGGCGCTCGCAATGTGATCTTCTCTACGTCGGTGAGACTAAACGTAGACTAGGTGACCGTTTCGCTGAGCATCTTTGCCTGGCCCGTAACAGCAAGCCTAACCTCCCGGCCACGGCCACCCAACACCACTCCCCCTCTGACATGTCCGTCCTTGACCTCCTCCAGTGTCACAGCAACTCACAACGCAAATTTGAAGAACAACACCTTATCTTTCGCCTGGGCATCCTACGCCCAGAGGACTCAACACCAAGTTCTCCAATTTCAAATAACCTTCCCACCCATCCCCTGGCTCCCTTTCCAGCCCCACCTCCTGCCTTCTATTCTACCTTCTGACCCTCCCTTTCAGCTACCAGCCGGATCCATCCCTCCCATCAACCAACCAGGTCGTACCTACCACCAGTGTCCACCTCTCACCACCATTCCACTACCTCCCTCCCCCCACTCTTTATCTGAAGCTCCCCCTACCCCCACATCCAGTCCTGAAGAAGGGTAATACCCGAAAACATTGACTGTTCCTTTCCTTCAGATGTTGCCTGGCTTGATGTGTTCTTCCAGCCTCCTGTTTGTCTACCAATATTTTAACTAGGCAGGAATCGAACAGTGTAAGTCATGGTCATTTCGCTGTAAGCTGAACTGAATTACTGGTTATGGATCAATAGGATACATATACTCTACACCTACATTTCTGGCTTACCTGTTGTTCTCTTCACTCCTGGACTTGTGCATATAATGCATGGTGTCACTGCAGTGCATTATTGAGGGTTTTATTTTATTCTTTCATGGTCTGTTAGAATCACTTGCAAGGCCAACAACAGTTGCATGTCCCTTCTTGTCCTTGAAACGATGGTGCTGAGCCAGATTCCTGTTCCATGTCGTGCATATAATCGGCAGTGCTGTTAGAAGGGGAGTACCAGGACTTTAGTGGAAATATAGAATGGAACATTATAAGGGCCTGAGTGACAAGGGTGATAGTGAGATGTGTGGCAGAATCAGGTGACAAGCATGGTAGGACCAATCACAGGAGCAACTCACACCACTTCACCTGACGAAGGACCAGCGCTCCAAAAGCTTGTGAATACAAATAAATCTGTTGGACTAGAACCTGGTGTCATGTGACTTCTGACGTTGGCCATCTTTTTTGCTTTTCATAAGTAGTGTGGTAAGATTTTGCTTCACAGCAGTGAATTGATAACTAGTGGGGATTATTGCTTGTTAAACGCCTTGTTAACAGCCAAACTCACCTCATTAACATTCAGCTTCCCATCTTATCAAACTCTCCAAAGAAGCCCCACATGGGAAAACTTGAGAAGGAAGCCAGAACGAAAACCTTGTGGATTCAGCTTGCTGCCCATTCCAAAAGACCTCCATGTTGGAAACAGGGCACCAACATTTCGGGGTACACTCCTGGGGCACCAGCCACGTGCACCTCATATCCGAGGACATTGATCATCCAACAAGTGCCAACCTCTGAGAACCATCAAAGCACATGTTGAAGTGGGGATGTTCGCCAATGATTGAACAATGTTCAGCACCATTCGTGACTTCTCAGACACAGAAGCAGTTCTATTGCAACAAAGTCTGGAAAAATGTCCAGGCTTGGGCTGACAAGTGGCAAGTAACATTTGCACCACACAAATGCTGGTTAATGACCATTTTCAGTAAAAGACAATCTAATCATTGCCCCTTGACATTCAGTGTTACCGTCACTGAATCCTCCACTATCAACATATCTGGGGTTGCCATTGACCAGAAACTCAACTGGACTTGCTACATAAATACAATGGCTACAACAGGTCAGAGGCGAGGAATACTGTGGTGAGTAACTCACCTCCTGACTCTCTAAATCCTGTCCATCATCTATAAGGCAAAAGTCAGGAATGTGATGGAGAACTCCCCACTTATTTGGATGGGTGCAGCTCCAACAACACTCTCATAAGGAGGATCCAGCTGAATCCAGCATACCACTTATCTTGAGTTTTACTGATTGCTTGTGGTCTGTTTTCCTCAGGGAATGAGACAGGCAGGTGTTACAGCAGATGAAAGTGGGTGGTACTGCTATTACTATTGGTACAGTTGGGGAGGTGTCCAGAGCAATTGGGTAGGCAGCACAGGTGTCATGCGGGGTTAGTGGTGTCGTGGAGTTGAGGGTTGGGGTGAGTGAGAGTGAATGGGAAAGATGTTGCAGGCAATAATGAGAGTAGAAGAGCATGAAGCCTTGGGGGGAGATGGATACAGTAGCAGAAATAGAGTGAATGTGAGGTAGCAGAGAGAAGGTAGTGGAGCTTATCCTGGTGGAGGGGAGGGAGTCATTGAACTTCCTCATACAGTGCTGTGCATTCCTCTAGATGGCTGAGACTACTTTAACTCAAGTGTCTATGACCAGACAGGAATAGAGCACTGTCGTGGCCTCCACTCTGGTCCTGGAGGAAGAGGGCATCTTCTGTCTGCACTATTGTATCATCAGGATCTCCAGGATCCTGCCCACAAAACAGGGCACCAAATTCTGCCATGCCTGCCATGTCTGGGGCAAATATCAAGAACATGAACAACACCAGACCAACGGTGCTTGTCTGGATGCACAACAACCATTTGAAGATGGCATGGATGCAAAGGATGCTAGTGAATTCTGGGGTATCCACTGAGTGGTGAGTTGTTCTGGGAATGGGCATGTTAAGATAGGGTGGATATTAGGTGTAAGAGATGGCATGGGATACTTAATGATGTGAATTTTGTAAGATACAGCAACCGATCTCACTAGACCTCATGGTGAGAATCCCTCCCAAAAAATTGATGCAACTTGGACAAAGTCAGAAAAGAAAGTGAGGTACAGCCCATAGTTCTGATGGTGTGTAACTTCAAACAAAGCTGCATTTGCTGCTTCTCTTCAAGGTGGAAGCTTTGAAGTGTCCATCAAAGGAGATTTGGTGAGCTGTTGCAATGCATATTGTGGAATATACACCCTTCTGCCATTGCACTTGTGGTGGAGAGATTGCATGTTTAAGATTGAGGATGGGGTGTTGATCAAACAGGCTGCTCTCCTCAATTGCTCAGACCTTCTTAAGTCTTGGATTCATACTCATCAAGACAAATGGAGAGCATTCTGTCACATTCTGATTTGTGTCTTGTAGATAGTGGACAGGCTATTAATAGTGAGGGATTCAACAATGTTCATGTCACTGAACATCAAATAGAGATGGTTAATTCTTTTCCATTGAGGTGGTCATTGCCTGTTGATTATGTGGCATGAATCCAACTTGCCACTTATTGGCCCAAGCCAGAATGTTGTCCATGTCCTGCAGCGTATGGATGTGGAAGGTTTCAGTATCCGAGGAGTTGCAATTGAACACTGTGCATTATCGGTGAAATTCCCATTTATGACTTCATTGATGAAACACTTGAAGATAGTTGAACCTTGGACACCATCTTGACAAACTCTTGCAGAGATGCACTGGGGAACAATCTATGTGGAGACTTGTTTGGAAACTATATTCTTCATATTTTCAGTTTTAAACAATAAAAGATGGAAATTACTAACTTAGAGAGATTTGGATTTAATGGATTTCAAAACCATTATATATCAAGCTTAATGGTGTAAAATCAAATGATTTGACATTAAGTTATTCAGATTGAATAGGAAACGGTATCTGTTGATTTAAGTGAAATTTTGGAAACAGGATAAGTTATAACGGGGAACAAAGAGATGACAGATCAATTAAAGGCATATTTTAGTTCTGTATTCACAAAGAAGAGCACAAATAATGGCCCCACATTGTTGGAAAACACAGGATCTAGTGAGAGAGAGGAACTGAATGAAATCAGAATTAGTAGTGAAAGTTTGGGAAATCAGTTGGATTAAATGACAATAAATATCAAGGGTCCAATCATTTATACCTAGAGTATTTAAGGAAGTGGCCTTAGAATCGTGGCTGTATTGGTTATCTTCTTCCAAGATTATATAGACTCTGGAACAGTTCCTATGCATTGCAGGGTAGCTAATGTAATCCCACTATTTAAAAAAAAAAGTGGAGGTAGAGAGAAAACAAGGATTTAGATCCAGTTAGTCTGACATCAGTGGTGAGGAAATGCTCGAATCCATGACAGAAGTTTTCGTAGCAGAGCATATGTAAATCAGTGGCAGGGTCAAACAGAGTCAACATGGATTTACAACAAAAAAAATCATGCTCGGCACATCAACTAGAATTCTTCAAGGATATAACTAGTAGAGTTGATAAGGGGAGGCCACTAGATGTGGTTTATTTGGAGTTTCAGAAGGCTTTCAATAAGGACCCACATAAGTGATTAGCTTGTAAAATTAAAGCACATCTGATTGGAGGTAGTGACAGATAGAGAACAGATTGGCAACCTGGAAACAAATAATAGGAATTAATGGTCATTTTCTGAGTAGCAAGCAATGACTGGAGGGTTCAGAGATCAGCCCTTCAACCCCAGCTATTCACAATATATGTTAACAACTTAGATGAGGGAACTAAATGTAATACCTCCAATTTTGCAGATGACAGAAAGCTAGGTGAGAGAGTGAATTGTGAGGGGGAAGCCGAGATGCTTCAATGTAATTTGGACAAGTTGAGTGAGTGGGAAATTTCATGGTAGATGAAGTATAATGTGGATAATTGTGACGTTATCCACTTTGGTAGCAAAAACAGAAAGAAAGATTATTATCTGAATGGTGATAGATTGGGAAAAGGGTCGGTGCAATGAGACCTGGGTGTCCCTGTATACTAGTCACTTAAAGTAAACATGCAGGTGTGGCAGGCAGTGAAGAAGGTTCAAAGTCATGTTGGCCTTCGTTGTGAAAAGATTGGAGTACAGGAACAGGGATGAATTGCTGCAATTGCACAGGGCCTTGGCGAAACCACACTTGGAGAATTTTGTGCAGATTTGGTCTTCTTATCTGAGGAAGGATGTTCTGGTTATGGAGGGAATGTAATGAAGTTTTAGCAGACTGATTCCTGAGTTGGCAAGACTGACATATGAAGAGAGACTGGATCGGTTAGACTATATTCAGTGGAGTTTAGAAAAATGAGTGGGGATTTCATAAAAAAAATGCATGAAATTCTGACAAGACTAGATAGGATAAATGAAAGAAGGATGTTCATGATGACCGAGGAGTTCAGAGTCAGGGGTCACAGTTTAAGGATTTGGAGTAGGCCATTTCAGACTGAGGTGAGGAGAAATTTCTTCACCCAGAGAGTGGTGAGCCTGTGGAATTGTCTGCCACAGAAAGTGGTTGAGACAAAAGCATTAAATGTTTTCAAGAAGGAATTAGGTATAGTTCTTATTAATGGGATCAAAAGGTATGGGGATGAAGCTGAAACAGGGTACTGAGTTGGATGATCAGCCATGATCATATTGAATGGCAGAGCACACATGAGGGGGCAAATTGCCTTTCTTTGTTTAAAACATTTGGAAAAGTATGAATATGATTAGATTATATTTAGCTTATTTACTTTATTTGAAGACATTGCAGACTGATAACGCTGATTTGCATTGAAAAGCTACATAAAAGTATGAGCTCTCTACTTGCATCTTACCGGAAGTCATTGGCAAATAATTCAATCTTAGTGTTTAAAAGCATGCCATGGTTTGATTTTGAACACGTTGTTGGAAATTATTGTTCCTATGTTAAATATTAAATAACTCCAATACTTCAAGCATTTTGTTCATTGATATAGGAAGCTTTTGCACACTATTTCCAAGTTTTGTCATTCCAGTTTTCCAATGGCTTCATTGGTGTTTTAGGTGCATTGATCCTACAAATACCAATATATGATTAGCAATTCAGAGATTTCAAGCAGAAAATTCCCATCAGATGGTTTCTGAATCAATTAAACAAAAACTGAGTGCAATATCATGTCTCACGTATAGTCTGTGACCCACTAGCCAAAGAACTTCAACTCAATTACCATACAAATATATTGGTGCGATAAATCTATGAGTAATTGATGACTTAGCTAAGGCAGAAAACGTCCAGCATTTTATGGACCTTTAATGATTTACAAAAGGAATACTTATTGGAAACACTGCAACAAAATCTATTCAACTTTTAGCAGTAAATACTGATTTCACTTTAGATGACTTGAGACAACTTCAACACATCTAATCTGGTAAACCATTTACACTTATCTGTGCTCTATTGGTTAAACCAAGGTAATGAAGGTGTACCAGGAAAGATAAGACATGTAGGCAGGTAGACTGCAGTCAGTTCTTTGTAATTTGTAAACAAAGATAATTCCTTTTGCAGATCAGAAACACCCTTATTTTGGAGGAAATGGAATATAAAAGTAGGGAGGTTTTGCTAAAAATATATTGCCCAATTACAGTTGGAATACTGTTGACAGTTTTTGGCCCTTATCTAAGGAAAGATACAGTGGCATTGGAGGCAATCAAGAGAAGGTTCATTAGGCTGATGCCCCAAATGGAGCAACTGTCTTATGAGGAGAGGTTGAGTAGATTGGGCTTGTATTCATTGGAATTTAGAAGAATGAGAGGGGACTTTATTGAAACATACAAAGATTCTTTGGGGACTTCACAGGGTAGCTGCAGAAAAATTGCTTCCCTTTGTGGGTGAGTCTAGGACGAGAGAGCATAACTTTGAATAAGAGATCACATATTTAAGACAGAGATGAGAAGGAATTACTTCTTTCTGAGGATAGTGAGTCCTTTACCGCAGAGGGCTGTAGAGCATGGGTCATTAAGTACATTTAAGGCTGAAATGAAAAGATTTTTAATCAATAAGAGAATCCAGGATTATGGGGAAAAAGCAGGAAAGCAGAGTTGATGATTGTCAGAACTAATTGAATAGAGGAGCAGACCTGTTGGACTGAATGACCAATTTCTGCTCCCACATCTTATGGTCTTATAACCTATTTAGAGATTTTTTGAATTGAGTTTTTTATAAAAATCACATTACTGAATATAATAAAAGTAATGTATTTTCACTTAATTTTTGAGGGACTTAAATATTTCTGCTTCAAAAATTAACACAATTTTTTATACATTAATTTCATTCCTAATAAATTGCGTTTTGAAAAGGTAGCTGCTCATAACCATTAGGAATGTTCAAATGAAGCTTTTTAGAATGACATTATGTAACAGAAAAAAGCAGGTCAATTTGGAAAAGACATTGACTACTGTATTTAAAGCTTTTAAATGAGAATTACATTAAAAATGTTTTGATATAAATATTGTACAAACACACACCCCATTCTATTACTAACATAATGAAATTTTCTATCAGTTCCTAGTTTATTCAATTTTTTTTTTAAAAAATGCATTTCCGGGTAAAAGAATCAAGGTTACAATATAATCCATTGGTTCAAATCTAGTCATTATTAGCACTGGTAAGCAAGAAAAAAGATTGACTAGTTTCCAATCAGTCTGAACCATGGTTTAGTTATAGTATGGGCATCATTCCTTTATACTCTTAAATTTTGTATGTATTTTTGGATATTTTTCCTTTATTATAAGAAGGAATAATTATTATTACAGTAACTGCAGTTGGTGAATTTTTATTCATACCTTGTTGACAACTTGCAGTTGCATCAAAGATAGTAGGAACTGCAGTTGCTGGAGAAACTG
>NC_063336.1:56931398-56945426 GCF_021869965.1 Rhincodon typus
CCCCCATTTCTGAAGAAGGGTCTAGGCCCGAAACGTCAGCTTTCCTGCTCCTCTGATGCTGCTTGGCCTGCTGTGTTCATCCAGCTCTACACCTTGTTATTGCAGTTGCATCAACTTCACTTGATATCTTGATGCAGTTTTGTGACTTTTTCTTGTAGAAACCTTTTTCATTCTACATTTATAGATCGATATTTAACATTTATGGAAACAAACTTATCACGCTGTAATTACATAATCTGCCTAGAAAATAACTTTGGAGGTGAGGTTTAATTCTGAAAACAAATCCCGGCTACTATCCATCTTGTTGGATTCATCATAGTAAAATGTGGACCTTCGATTTTCAAGTTTCCTCATCTGGTTTTCATACTAGAGACCTTTCATGGAATAAAATGTAATTTAAAAAGGAGAAACATTAATCTAAAATGGCAGCAGAGATCACCTGACCATAGATTGAGGCAAGTTCAGGCAAATGATGCTTAGTAGACAAGACTGCCTGAACTGAAATTATTTTTTTTCTCTAAAGACATCTAAATCTGAGAAAGGTGTCAAGATGCAAACATCTCCTGTTTCAATCTGCTAGTGCCTAATGAAAGACACATTTGAGCATGAAAGGTTGCCTGCAAATTATCCAGCTGGCAAGAAAACAATGGCATGGAAAAGTACATAGAATTATAGTTGAGTGGCAGCACTTGAGCAGTACACTGAGAAAGAAACATAGATTGGCACATTGCCAGTCATCAATTAAACAACCATTGTCTTAGGTCAAAATCTAAAACTGCAATGAGTTTCAAACACCTTTATTCATCCTAATTACACCAGGCACTCTCCCTTTTGTTCAGGTTTCATATGTGTGTATTTAATGTCATGTTTTATTATGTAGTTGTGTATTTTCTGAATGTAGCCAAATGTTATCCATTTTGGACCAAGAAAGGATAGACCAGGGTTCTTTCCAGATGGTATCAAGTAAAATACAATGGATGTCTAAAGTGACTTGGAGGTTCAGGTGCATAAGCTTTTTAAAATGTCATTAACAGGTGCAGATATTAAGCAAGAAAGCTAATGGAATGCTGGCCTTTATATCTAGAAGATTGGAGTACAAGGTTGCAGAGGTAATGCTGCAGTTATACAAAACTCTTGTTAAATTCCACTTGGAGTACTGTGAACAGAACTGGGGACCAGGCCTTAAGGAAGATATATTGGCCTTGGAGGGAATTGATATCTAGACTTCAGAGGTTAAGTTACAAAGATTATACTTGGGCTTGTTTTCTGTAGAATTTAGAAGTTAATCATAGAATTCCTATAGTGTGGAAGCAGGCCACTCGATTCATTAAGTTCACACCGACCCTCCGAAGAGCATCCCACCCAGACACACCCCCTTACCCTATCCGTGTAACCCTGCATTTCCCATGGCTAATCCACCTAGCCTGCACATGCCTAGACACTATGGACAATTTAACATGGTCAATCCACCTAACCTGTGCATCTTTGGACTGTGGGAGGAAACTGAAGTACCCAGAGAAAACCCATGCAGACACCGGGAAAATGTGCAAACTCCACACAGACAGTTGCCCGAGGGTGGAATCGAACCCGAGTTCCTGGCGCTGTAAGGCAGCAGCGCAAACCACTGAGCCACCGTCTGCCCTTTTTTTGTTTTTATAATTTCTTTATTACAACAAAAATCAATAATTAATTAAATTATTGAAACAGCTGCAGAGAGGGTGTGAGGCAGCAAAGTTTCAACTGTTAATATAGCACGACTAACCTCAGTGTCAAACTGTTATTCCAGCTTGTAAATACTTGTCCAGCAACTGTCAATTCCCATCGTGGACACTTATTAGTGAGATGCTATTTTTTTCTCCATTTGTTTAGTCCTCAGGTTCCAGATCACCTGTCCTTGTAGGCACTACCTTTGTAAGGGACTATGGTCCTGAATTTTCTGGAGCAGAATCTGCACAAGGTCAAAGATGGTGAAGCTGGTCCCCTTGGCAATAGGGCCCTTGATCCCATTCATGCTCAGGCCTTTGTACAGGCCACCGATTCCACCCTCTTCCATAACGATGTGACGCATTGTCTGCCAAACACTAATGTACTTGTGGCATTGCACTCCTGCTGTCTGCATCCACCGCCATACCACATCCAGTGGGTAGGAGGCCGACTGGTCAATTAAGCCAGCACATGCCCCAAAAATTAGCCACTCATGGGGGTACGGATGGGGTTGCTCGGTTAACTCTGTATGTAATTTCTTCAACGTTTCATAAGTGAAGAAGCTGAGCCCAGCATATGGAATTACCCCGAGGATGGTGGGTGGGAATCCACAGTACAGGGTCTTGATTCCTTCATCTCAAGTCATCCAGATGAAGGCATGCAAAACCGTACATTTCCTTTGGATTTATATGTCAACATGGTGGCAGTAATACCAAGCATTGTGCCAGCCAGCAGCCGTGGGAGCAGTGGCAAGCATCTTCCATGGGTCCTGCAGTAGCATCCCAGAATCTGTTTGACCAGTGCATGAGAGCAGAACTGAAGTGGAGCATGAGGGACAACTCGGATCGTCTAATTGATGTCTTCAAGATATTAGCGGGAAAAAACAGGGATGATAAATGATAAACTATTTCCACTGTTGGGGATTCTAGAACTAGGGCACATAGTCTGAGAATTAGGGCCAGACTGTTCAGGAGAGATGTCAGGAAGGACTTTTACATATAAAGGGTGTTTGAGATTTGGAACTCTCATTTACAAACAGCACCAGAAGCTGGACTAGTTGTTAATTTTACATCTGAAATTGATACATTTTTGTAAAGGAAATATATTAAAGGGTATAAGTAAAAGGCGTAAGGCTATGAACTCATTGAATGGTGGAATGGGCATAAGGGGATGAATGGCCTACTGCATAAGAACATAAGAACTAGGAGCAGGAGTAGGCCATCTGGCCCCTCGAGCCTGCCCCGCCATTTAATAAGACCATGGCTGATTTTTGAGACTCAGCTCCACTTACCCGCCCACTCACCATAACCCTTAATTGCTTTACTGTTCAAAAATTTATCCAGCCTTGCATTAAAAACATTCAGTGAGGTGGCTTCAACCGCTTCACTGGGCAGGGAATTCCACAGATTCACAACCCTTTGGGTGAAGAAGTTCCTCCTGACTTCAGTCCTACATCTGCTTCCCTTTATTTTGAGGCGATGCCCTCTAGTCCAAGTTTCACCTGCTAGCGGAAACAACCTCCCTGCCTCCACTTTATCTATTCCCTTCATAATCGTATATGTTTCTATAAGATCTCCCCTCATTCTTCTGAATTCCAATGAGTATGAGCCCAGTCTACTCAGTCTCTCCTCATAATCCAACCCTCTCAACTCTGGAATCAACCGAGTGAATCTCCTCTGCACCCCCTCCAGTGCTAGTATATCTCTTCGCAAGTAAGGAGACCAGAACTGCACACAGTACTCCAGGTGTGGCCTCACCAAGACCCTATACAGCTGCAGCATAGCCTCCCTGTTTTTAAACTCCATCCCTTGAGCAATGGCAGACAAAATTCCATTTGCCTTTTTAATCACCTGCTGCACCTGCAACCCCACCTTCAGCGATTCATTCACAAGGATACCCAAGTCCCTCTGCACAGCAGCGTGCTGCAATTTTTTACCATTTAAAACAGTCCATTTTGCTGTTATTCCTACCAAAATGGATGACCTCACACTTATCAACATTGTACTCCATCTGCCAGACCTTTGCCCACTCACTTAGACTATCTATATCCCTCTGCAGACTTTCAGTGTCTTCTGCACACTTTGCTCTACCACTCACCTTAGTGTCATCTGCAAATTTTGACACACCACACTTAGTCCCCAACTCCAAATCATCTATGTAAATTGTAAACAATTGCGGTCCCAACACTGATCCCTGAGGGACACCACTAGCCACTGACCACCAACCAAAAAAACACCCATTTACCCCTACTCTTTGCTTTCCACTTGCCAACCAATCCTCTATCCATGCCAATACATTACCTGTAATACCGTGCAACTTTATCTTATGTAGCAGCCTTTGGTGTAGCACCTTGTCAAATGCCTTCTGGAAATCCAGATACACCACATCCACAGGCTCCCCATTGTCCACCATGCAAGTAATGTCCTCAAAGAATTCCACCAAATTAGTTAAACATGACCTACCCTTCATGAACCCATGCTGGGTGTTCCCAATGGGACAATTCATATCCAGTTTATATGCAGTTCCTATGTTCCTATTATATTTCTTGAAGCTAATAACATTCCTCTTTCTTGGTCTAGTTAGCATGGCTGGATCTAACCTTCATCCTTCAATGCAGTTGTCCACAAGATTTCTGCTTCCATCATCTAATGCTCAATGCATGCCAGTTATTTCTGACTTCCTGCTGCCATCAAAGCCATGTACCTGCACTCATGAACGATGCAAATGACCCCTATTACATGTGTACCTTGGGATATAAATTGGCTTCTTTGAGGTAGCCACAGCCACAACATTAGGCTTTTGGCAATACTCTGACCTGCCTAATTCTGCTTCATCAGGCAGCTGTAAGGATATTAAGTAGTATCTAATGGAAGTGCCTTAATAAAATTGGAAACTAATCCAAGGTGTATTCATAGAGCACTCTATAAACTTTCAACCTCGCTCTGTACCACAACAAAGTGCCTACACTGTGGCAGGCATGATCTTTTCTACTGTGATGGGAAGATGAAGAGTTCAGCTACAGAGAGCCTTCAAATTCATTCATCATGATCTGCAATCAGAAGAAGTGACATTGTTGTCCTGGCTCAGAGCTCACATTCTGACCGTCCAAACTATACAGAGTCTTGATCCCATCCCTGGTGTGTTGGTTGTCTCAGGATATATACCTTCCTATTCACTCTTGCCTCGGGCTGTACTGTTCATAGGCGTTCCATCTTTTTAAGACCCTCATGGTTGACAGCTTGTTGTTTCACCCTACTCACCTTGGCAGAGTGCAGAAGGTTTTTGAAGTGCTTCATGATTGAACTCATTTCCTACCAACCGCAATGCAGCTCCTGATTGTAATATGCACCAAAATATTATTAGTTGAATTACAGTACTGATACACAAAACATTTCATGATCAAGAATATAAATTCAACAAAAGTTTTTCAAATCAAATTTAATTAAAGTTATAAGTCACCTTTTTGACAAAAGGATTAGAAAACTTAGGATATGCTTAACCATTGTTGCAACTTAGCAATTCTGTATCTGCAAGTGCAATGTCTCATGGGAACAATAGCATTTTCTCAGTTTCTATTGAGCCAGTTGCAAAATTCATGCCTGAATTAACCACTGTTCACAGACATTTATTCCAATAAAGTGGCTCCATTTGTTGCTTCAGAATTGTTAAATGATTTATTGCTACAACTGATTGGATAATTGTTTTCACTTTGAACAAAATTACATTCTAAGTAAACATATTTTTCTATTTGAATACATCAAGTTCCAATGATTTCATTAGCACATGTAAAATAATTATTTAAAACAGCCCACATTAGAAAGAAAATAAACTCTTCTTGAAATAGGTAAACTAATTTTCCTTACCAGAATTATGGCTTTGCTTCAAAGCACTTTTTTTTTCAAATTCCATGAACTCTGTGTATTTAACAATAACCTTCTTTTGCATATTTCTGAAATTTGACCTTGTTGTCTGTATTTGAAAATCTTTAGTTCTCAGGTATGTGAAACAAAATGTGGATGTACCTTTGAAAATAGGAAAAGACCTTTGAAGTGAAATGAACTTATCTTGCAATGTCAACAATGGTTTTGTCCATTATTTTTGAATGAGTCAGAGCATTAGCTGTCTGTTGCACTTCAGATCATTAAGAGCTCACATAAAGTCTGTATGGACTCTGAAGGAATCAAAAGAAAATTAGAAATAAGATTTTGTGCCTTATTGCTTTGGATGAGAGGCAATAGCTACTAATGAGGTAAACCATTACCACTTTGTCTTACTTCTATATAGGCAAAATACATATCTTTAATTTTCAATTGTATCTTATTTTTCTGTATTGCTCTCATACTTTCACTGCAATTTACAAACCTTAACCATTTAAAAAAAAAACCTAAATTGTGATTCAATTTCTAAATTTGGGTGCCTGATTTCCAGTTTATGTCTTATTTTATTTCTTCAAAAACTGTTACTTTTTGTTTTTAGCAGTAATGAGAAAAGGCAATTCAGCCCATTCCTTCCATAAACTATGTACCACAGAGTATCTAATCCCCTAAAGATGCACTCTGCTAATGTTTTTTTCTGTATTTTTGATCATGGACTAAAATGGGAAAAGGGTCCATTTTGAAAACCAAGAATAGTGAAAAGGATTACTGGACTTTTTAAAAGCAAGTTCCTGATCCTCATTGTAATACTGTTTATAATGCTATTTTGTTCAGACGGTGGGGAAACCTAGTTGCAGTCAAGTAGGAGCTGAGGGGTGTGTCTGAATTATGATGCAGCTGGTTGCTGATTGGTCTGGGGAATGTTGACCCATAGTTGATGAGAGAAACCTTTTGCCTGCCAACAACCAGGTGAACAGTGTGAACCAGCTACCCTGTACTTCCTGCAAGCAAATGAATGTCTCTGAGAAAGATGATTGGGGAACAGCTGGACAAGCCCAAAGGATCGTCTTGTTGAACCTTGTGGACAGGAACTATTGAACTGCCTTTCCAATCTTTCCCTCCCTCCATAACACCCAACCTTTCTCTTCTGTCTGTCTGTCTGCATCTGTCTGTGTGTCACGTGTGTGTGTGTGTGTGTGTGTGTGTGTGTTTGAGTGAGTGAGAGTGAGAGAGAAAGAGAGCGAGAGAGAGAAGGGGAGGCTAGGTTTGGGGGGTTTATAAGAGGCTTAGAATTTTATCAAGCAATTATGAACCATAATTATTCATACTTGTCTACCTGTAGCTACAATCTATTTAAATTGTAATAAATTTAGATTTCAGTAAATTGATTTAAATAAATCAGCAGCACCAGAAATTCATTAACAGATGTAGAAGCTTTTTATGTTTTACATGTTAGATGTAGGTTGTGGGAGTTTGAAATTGTCCTGGCTCAGTGGACTCAGCTCAGGACAGAGTACTTTGCTAAGGTAGGATTTTTGGTATTTTCATTCTGGGAATGGGTGATAACTAGTGTTTAACCTGTCAACCCCCACTCCCACCCCCCAGCCCCACCCCCAGTACGAATTAGGAGGTGGCCACAGCTGACTGGTTAAAAGTACTGCCTCAGCGTAATAATAATCATTAAATAAAATAAAACCAGCCCTCTAACCCTCATCCCGCCACATAAGGCCCAATGCCAAGTCATAGTAGTCAAGGCTACTAATACTGTCCATGCCAAACTATGCCCACCCATTCCCTGTGGCTCCTCATACACTTCATTCCAACATTTGTTCCTCTACCCATTCCTCATGGTCCCCATGCTCTTTTTAGTAACACAGTCCCTTAAACTGACCTTTCATGAACCTTCATACCCTCTATGCCAACCAATGAGACTGCTATACCCATTCATTCAGTATGCACTCTACTCTGTACAGAATAAATGAACTCTAAAGTGACAGTATCATTTGTAGAAAAAGTTTTTTTAAAATGTCAAACATTTATCATTTACTACTCTCAACTATATTACTTTTATAACTGTTCTACAGAAGTGTCAAACAACTAAACCTTTAATATTTCAGTAGCAGACACTACATGCACTTACCACCTCTTTGTCTTCTGTAAACAAATACTTTGGAATTGACAGAATAGAAAAACTAGAGGAAGAGCTGTCAATCAAGGAATGTTTCCCCCTGGGCATAGTTGTTTCAGTAGACTAATAGTTTAATAGTCTAATAGAGATGGTTTTCAAGGCATTTTAAAGGACTGGAGTTGTTTATGGAGGGAATTGCAAGTTGAGGACCTGAGGCAGCTGAAGTATTGACCAAATTGGAAAAAAGACAGGAGTGATGTAAAAGTGGTCAAAGCTAGGAGATCGCAGAATTTGGAAGATAACGTCACTTGCCTTTCCTGCCTCCTTACTGTCCTGATTCCTCTTGGTACCCTGGCTCCAAGTTGAAAGGGCTGGATTTCTGCTGTTGACTTCTTCAGTCACTTCTGTCCTTCAGCTCCCACAGCGGGACCTTGAAATAAGAGTGGCAGATACAGAGAGCAGCCTTCACAGGTCTCCTCTCCATTTCTGTGGATAGTACAGTTTCAAAAATCCAAGCACTGGTGAATGCTTGTAGTGCATGTCGTAGTCTATTTAACTAGAAATCCTTCCTGTGACGACTTTCCCTGGTTGGTTGAGGAATCCAGAAATGTGTTGCTAATATTCTGGTCCGTCAAAGAACCTTGGCAAAAAATGTTGAAACACTTAGACAGTAATGGACTTGATTCAGGTCTCGCCTCATCAGTAAGGAATAAACTTTTTAAAAAGATGTCCTACACCTCTAGGAGGAATCTTAACTCTTTTTTTTAAGGCTTCTATGTCTTTATTTATTTCCCTTTTCTCCACCTTTTTATCCCCTTTAGCCCGAAGCTCTTAAAATAAAAGGGCAACACTATGGCACAATATTGCAGGGGCTGGAAATGTGAAATAAAAATATAGATAATACTCAGCATGATCGACAGCAACTGTGAAGAGAAAAATAGAGATCATCTTTAAGGTCTGTGGCCATTCAAAGAAGTTAAGCACTTACTTGAGTGTACCTATCTTTCGGCTTTTCTCTTCTGGAACCCAAGTTTGAAATCTGGAACTCAGAGGTGGGAAATGAATACACCCACCATTCTGTGTCATTATACTCTTGCTGCTCCAAGTTACATAATTGGAATAAACACCTGATTCAGCTACAAAGAATCCTAATTAACATTTAAATTGCTTTTGGTATTTGCTGGCATTCTGGCTTTGAACATTGTGTTTCTGTATGTAGGTCTGAATCCAGATGAAACTGATTAGACGTAAGTTTTCTCTACAAGTCCTATGTGAATTGAATTTAGACAGTTTTGGCCCTGTTCCGAAAAGACTTAAACTCACATCACAAAGCAGTCCAATTCTGATATAGTCTTCCCTCAAGGAGGATTACGGGGAGAAAATGCATGCAGTGGAAAATAGCATACTCAATGGATGCACTTTTTTGTTTCTAAATTATATCACCCAAACTCCTTTCATTCAACCTGTTTTGTATAATTCGGGAGAATTGTCACACTGGATGCCAATTCATTGTTATCTATTTTTCAATATTGTAGACCATCTAAATAATCCCCAATCATTGCTGGACTTTCTGTAAACACATTCTCATTCTGAGAAACTGGTCTCTTAAGTAAAAGTATTACTAATTAAAAATAAACTAATACTCTGGATTGGTCATGAATGGTGAACTCAGTAGAATATCCTATGGTTAGGAATTACCTTCATGCATGTGGGTGTGTATTCAATTCAAGAACAGCTTAAACTGGCCTTATGAGTCTATGCATTTTAATTTGAAAATAAATGGAATGAATTGATGGTCAAGCAAATGTTCCCTGTAGATGAATATTCCCATTAGCACTGATGTCCATTAATGAGCTGTGTAATGCAAGTGTAAATATAGATTAACTGCAAACAGAAATGAGAATTGGATTTAGTGAAATATCTAACGTTGATATAAATGAGTTCCATTCAAGTAGACTAATACTAATAGCCAACTGGTTTATTTGAACTGTCATATCTTACAAATCTTGTGGCCCTGGGGAGCGGGCACTGGAAATATTCATGGAAGAATATGCACCAAACTAGCAAGGTCGTCTGTTTGAAGTGAATGAGCAGGATCTCTGCTTTGTGCATTTTTTAAAAAAAAACTAGGTATGCTTCATTGATGTTACCCTAGCTCATTTTAAAAGTTAACACTAATTAAGAGGCTTTCTGATAAAATCATTCAACTCATTGTTCTCTATAGGCAAGAACTAATTAGCATTGACAGAAGATATCGAATAGTTTATGTTGGCAATCAGGTCTTTTGACCTTTCTGAATGGCATTGTGTTAACAAGGGGGTCAAAATGTTTTGTCCATTGTGAGAGTAAAAGTAAAGAAATACTAAATGGTGTATAATTTGGCAAGTTAATGAGTCCTGAGAAATTTCTGTGGATGAATTGTATGATGGTATATACGACAAACAAAGTATTTACTATCAGCAGTTAATGTTAATTTACTATTAACATTTGACCACTGTATATCATCTTTACTAGTCTAGTTTTAAAATATTTCAGTCCTATTTTAAGAGTTTTTCTATTGAACTGTATTTTTCCATTTTTGCAGAATCCCACAGCTGAAGTAGTGGGACATAGATGAGAGGGATTCCTGTTAACAATCCTTTTTGAATGATTTCTATCTCACATTGTTACACCAGTTATAGTACATATATTCGGTTAGTGAACATTGAACTTGGCTTTGTATCAATGGAGAAATGTATAGTAAACTCACTTGCTAAGTTTGTGAACTGGCAAACTGTGATGACTGTCAGGGTTCATTCTGTCTGCAGTTTAAAATATTCAGCCTGGGATTTTCCTTTCAAGTCTTAATATCACGAGAAAGAGAAAGCTTTGGCTCTGAGACAAATGAAAAGTGTAAACAACATTTGAAAACATTGAGACAGATATCTGCTTGGATATTTGGAACTCTAAAAGGATCACTAGATTGATTCCTGGGATAAAGCAGTTGCCTTATGAGGAATATTCATGCAAGATGTGATTCTGAGGGAGAAGGGGTTTGACAGGGTAGATGCTAAGAGAATATGTGCCCTCCTGGGAGAGTCTAGAACGAGGGAGCACATGTTTTGAATGAAAAGTTTCCTAGTGAAGATGGAGATGAGAAATCTCTTCTCTTGGAAGGTTATTACTCTTTTTTTTTGTTACTCTTTTCCACAGGGACCAGTGGAGGCTGGGTCATTGTTTATATCCATGACAGAATTAGACAGATTTTTGATCTGCAATAGAACTTAGTTTCATGGGAAAGTGAAGTAGAAAATCATACCAGTTATTACCTTAATGTACGGCACATGAGGTTTGAGAGCTCAAATTACCAACACCTCAGATTTCTTATGTTCTAAATTGTCAGGAGCTCCACTTTTTAAGACAAGGAAGTCATTCAGAGGTAACTATATGTGACAAGTTGTGCATTGTTCTAAGCCAGCACCAATCTCAACCTAGCAGCTGGCATACCTGTTATCTGCTTTAGTGCACTTCATGACACAGACTACAAGGTGAAAACTAGAAATGTGCACATGGGATTATGGATGCAAGCTACTCCTACTGCTTTAAGAAAGAATATTGTAATATACAAAGATATTATAACTTTGAGGGTTTCTCTTTATAATGTATAGCACTGAGAGCTAATTCTCATTATGTAAGGTCAGAGGCTACAAAAAGCACCTAAAGCCACATCTATTTGAAATGGGAAACTTGTAAATATAAATTGATGTTATCTGTGAATCTGAGAGATACTTTTCTATGATAAAAAAAAAAGCTGAGGCATTAGCTGAAACATTTCCAATTGATACCTGAAAAATCAAGTCATCAACAGCCATTCCTCTGAACCAGTTGCGCTCAGAGAAATCAAGTTCCAACCCAATTTCCAGCTCTGAAGCCTTTCACCCACCTAACTTGGTTTCATAGCTTAATTCTTCACAATATTTAATTTCCTATTATGGGAACAAGAGCATAAATCTTTGAAGCTGCAGCAATCAAAGGAATGGGGGGAAAGAGTTGTAAAGATTTCTTCTTGTTTTTCTCACTATTTCCAGGCAGTCTTGCTGTGAGATTTACCAGGCTGCAGTGAGGTAAACTGTCCTCAGTATAGCAGGAAGAGAACAATATCTCTAACCAGAAACAGACATGAATGGAAGTGACCAAGGATATCGAAAGATTGACTTTTCCCATCTGGAGATACATTAAGATGATCCAGGACCTCAAGAAAGCAGGAAAGGAGAGTGGTATAACAATTATAGGTGCCAGTCCCCATACTATGGCTTTCCCGATCATAGTCCTGAACAAGACTCCTCAGAGCTACGTTTGTGGCTTCATTCATTGTTCTCCCTTGATGGTCTTTACATCTCCATCACAGTTAGGAAATATCTTGATTCTAGATGGTAGAGATTGTTAGTGTGGAATGGGCCTTGGTTAATTACTGCTGTGCATCTTTTTGGTGGTACACACTGCTACCACCGTGAATCAATGGTGAAGAGAATGGATGCTGAAGGTGGTGGATGGGGTTGTTGAACTTGTTGAATGTCATTGGAGCTTTAAAGTTTTTGAGAAGATTTGTAGCTCAGTTTGTAGATGAGGTTGCAGACTTGCTCGCTGAGCCGGTGTGTGTTTGTTTGCAGACCCTGCTAAGTAACATTGTCAGTGCACCTCCAGTGAAGCATTGGAGTTCTGTCCCGCTTGTTATTTATTTGCCTCGGTTTGCTGGGCTGGTTGGCATTACTTTCAATTCTGTTTTTCATCGACAAACACATTGAACTGGACCTGCTATACAAACCACCCCAGCAAACCGAGGCAAATGGAGCCCACTTTGACCCTTCAGTTAATTGTCCAGTCCTATCTCTCTTGACCTTAAATTGCATACCCTCGAGTGCCAGAGTTGCAATATTTCCCAATGTAGACAGTCCCAATTCTGGATCTGTCCTTTTTAATCTCATTTGAGGTATGGAAAGGGTCTTCTTATCTTGGAAACACTGACATAAGACCAGAATTGACATAGTCTTAGACTCAGTGTAATTTCAGTATCATCTGGCACACTACCACTGAGGACATGGTAGGAATGTGCTGGAAGGCCCCCAGAATTTCATCACAGACCATTGAATTCCAGTGATTGGTCACACTGCCTGAAACAATAATACAGTTTACTATTTTCAGAAATAGGCATCACCATATATTGCATTTGTACATTGAGATTCCTCCATTAGTAGCTCCAGATGATCTTGTGGGTGCTTGGACCTAGATACTTCAGTGACAGCACTCTAATCTGACACAAGGAGCAAGCAGCAACTTGAATTTATCCATAAAAACAAGGTAACGGAGAATCTCAACGTGACTAGCCTTTGTAATTGATTTTATCGTTTTTGCAGGATCCCTGAGAATACAATCTCAGATGACAGAGAAAGTCAAACCTTTCTTAATGATTTTCATTATACATCATTCTGTTTATAGTTTTACATATTTATGTAACTCCCTGACTTTTCTACCACTGTCTTTGGCCTTCCAAGCATGCAAATTCCATCCCTGCAGCTTATTATACTAGGATTACAACAGGGACCTGCTAATTTAGTAGTTGCATTAGTCAACCAGAAATCCAGAGAATCTGAGATCAAATCCCTATTTAAAAATTTGAATACTGTTTAAATAAAGAAAGTGTGACCTTGAAGCTTCCAAATAGTTTAAAAAATTCAGTGTCCTTTAGGGAAGGAAACCTGCTGTTTTTATTCAGGCTGTCCTGTATGTGATTCTAGTCCCATAGTAATCTGACCAACTTTTAACTGACCTCTGAAGTAACCAAGAAAGCCATTTAATTGCTTGAAACCACTGAAGCCATTTGAAGCAGCCCACAGCTACCCAATCAGGGCAACTAGGGATGTGTAATAAATACCTGCTATGCCAGCAATATTCATATCCTGAGAATAAATAATAAAACGAGTCCAGAGGAATTTTAATTGGAAAAGCACAGACTTTGATGAGATTTGATTAACGTCTTTGAAATGAAGTTCAGACTTGGTCTTGTATGTATGAACAAAAAGTGCTGGTAAGGATCTGACTTTAGCCCCAAAGGCAAAGACTAAGATAGTTGTTAGCTGTATTTTTCAGAGTCACATCAGCTTCTAGCTCAAGTTACATAGAATTACATATAGTCTACAACTAGAAACAGAACAAAAAATAAGCAGGCCATTCAGCCAAACTGGTACTTTCCAGTAGATAACAAGGTGTAGAACTGGATGAACGCAGCAGGCCAAGCAGCATCAGAGGAGCAGGAAAGCTGACGTTTCGGGTCGAGACCCTTCT
>NC_063336.1:56950426-57041759 GCF_021869965.1 Rhincodon typus
GTTCATCCAGATCGACACCTTGTTATCTCAGATTCTCCAGCATCTGCAGTTCCTACTGTCTCAGAACCTACATCTTGTTCTTCTGATCTAAGACCCTCTGTCACTAATATATTGATGTCATCTCCTATTATCTCACTACACAACCTCCATTTCATTTTTGCCTGTTCTTCCTAAATGTCAAACATTCTTTAATATTCAGTTTCTCACCTTGGCCAAACTGCAGCCATATCTTTGGAATGGCAATTAGATCATACCCATTTACTTCTACTTATGTCGTTAATCAATCTACCTAATGCATATGGTAAGCTCTATCTGGACAAAGGTGTAAATTAGATCAATATCCAATTAATCTCTTTGTGGTGGAAATGTTAACAAAATTACTCCGAGAACACTCCGTTTAACCAGTGATATTCTGAGTTCTTTCACATCCAGTCAAGAAGACAGAACGCAACTGCATTGAATATTATGTATAGAAAAAAAATACACTTTGCTACGTTAGGACATGGAATGACTGGCTATTAACACTGTGTGAATAACTATGTTACAAGGACTAAAATGCTTCAAGAAGGCCACATTTTTACCTTCTCAAGGGCAGTTAGGTTTGGGAAATAAATGTTCTGTCTTTTCACCAACATCTGCATCACGGGCATTTTCAAAAAAAAACATCAAAGCCTCAGCCTAGTGGTTAAGTCATGGGGTTAGAACATAGAACATAGAACACAAAACAGCACAGCACAGTACAGGCCCTTCGGCCCACGATGTTGTGCCGAATTTTTACCCTAAACCGAATGTCTATCCAACCTTCACCCCTACCTTACACTATCGTCCATATGCCTGTCCAATAGTCGCTTAAATGCCCCTAATGAGGCCGACTCCACTACCCTCTCCGGCAATGCATTCAATGCCCCTACCACTCTCTGAGTAAAGAACCTACCTCTGACGTCTCCCCTATATCTACCTCCACTCACTTTAAAACTATGCCCCCTCATAATAGCTACCTTCACCCAAGGAAAAAGTCTCTGGCTGTCCACTCTATCTGTACCTCTGATCATTTTGTACACCTCTATCAAGTCACCTCTCATCCTTCGTCGTTCCAAAGAGAAAAGCCCTAGCTCTCTCAACCTTTCCTCGTAAGACCTTCCCTCCATTCCAGGCAACATCCTGGTAAATCTCCTCTGCACCTTTTCCAACACTTCCACATCTTTCCTGTAATGAGGCGACCAGAACTGGACACAATACTCCAGATGTGGCCAAACCAGGCTTTTGTATAGCTGGAGCATAACTTCATGGCTCTTGAACTCAATCCCTCTATTAATGAAAGCTAACACATCATACGCCTTCTTAACAAATCTATCCAACTAGGTGGCAAATTTCAGGGAACTGTGGACATGAACCCCAAGATCCCTCTGCTCCTCCACACGGCCAAGAATCTTTCCGTTAACCCTGTATTCTGCTTTCAAATTTGTCCTTCCAACATGAATCACTTCATACTTTTCAGGGTTAAACTCCATCTGCCACTTCTCAGCTCAGCTCTGCATCCTATCAATGTCCCTTTGTAATCTAGAATAGCCCTCCGCACTATCCACAACTCGACCCACCTTTGTATCGTCCGCGAACTTACTAATCCACCCTTCCACTCCTTCATCCAAATCATTTACAAAAATCACAAATAGAAGAGGACCCATAACTGATCCTTGTGGTACACCACTCGTAACTGAGCACCACGTTGAATATTTTCTGTCCACTACCATCCTTTGTCTTCTAAGGGTCAGCCAATTCTGAATCCAATCTGCCACATTTCCCCCTATCCCATGCCTCCTTACTTTCTGCATGAGCCTACCAGGGGAACCTTATCAAACACCTTACTTAAATCCATGTATACCACATCCACTGCTCTACCTTCATCCATGTGTTTGGTCACCTCTTCAAAGAATTCAATAATGCTGGTGAGGCATGATCTACCCCTCACAAATCCATGCTGACTATCACGAATCAGACTGTGCCTATCCAAGTGATCATAAATCCTATCTCTCAGAGCCCTTTCCAATAATTTGCCCACCACTGAAGTAAGACTAACTGGCCTGTAATTTCCGGGGTTATCCCATTCCCTTTTTTGAACAAGGGAATGACATTTGCCACTCTCCAATCTTACGGCACTGTACCCATGGACAGTGAGGATGAAAAGATCATTGCCAAAGGCCCTGCGATCTCTTCTCTCACTTCCCATAGAATCCTTGGATAAATCCCATCAGGCCCAGGGGATTTATCTATCTTCAAGTTCCTAGAAATTCCTAGTACATCTTCCTTACTAACATCCACCTCCTCTAGCCTACCAGCCTGTTTCACACTGTCCTCCCCTACAACTAGGTCCCTCTCAAATGGTTGGTCTTGAATCTTCCAACTTTCTGACTCAAAATGCAAAAGTACAATTGCTGAAACAAAATCATAAATACATGGAGAGCAAATATAGTAGCAACAGAAAATGTAATCCCCCACTGCCTCAGCATCACTATTGCTAATTTCCTGAAATAAAATGTTGCATTTAATTATTTCGACTACACGACAACAGTATAAGTACGTTATTGTGTGAAGGACCTTGAAACATTTCAATGAAATAAGGCACCATGTAATCAAGGAAATATAGCTTTTTTTAAATTCATGGCTAATTAACAATCAGTTTGAGAGAATTGCATCAAATAATGTGGGGAGTTAGAAATACTCTTCGATTAGACAGGCCGATGTTAAAGGTTAGGGATTGAAAAACTGGATATTGTTGTTGCCACTCATTGATTACAAACAGTAGGAGGCAACACAGAGGCTTCAAGGTAAAATGTAGACCTAGAAAATGCTGGAAACACTCCACAAGTTAAGCAAGAACTGTCAACATGTCAAGTTGCATTTGCAGACTTTTTGCCAAGACTGGAAAATGACAGCGAAGAATAGCTTCCTAAAGTGAACAGAACAATAGGAAGCATGTTAGGAGGGGAGAAAGAGAAACACACAAAAACACTTAAAAAAACAAGCCATGTACAGAGTGGGAGATTGAACTCAGTAGTTTGACTCCCTTGAAACTCATAACATCTGAAGGGACTGAAAAAGGAAATTAATAAAATATGTGTATGATTGATAATTGTTGGTACATTTTGTAACAAACTAGTGTTTTATTCCATACGCTTAATAATTATTCATTTGAATTTTACTCCTTGTAATATTTAAATTTTGCCCACTGTACATGAACTAAAATGTCACTACATAAATAGACATTCATTGACATAACGGGCACAATCGGAAGGAGTAATGGCTATCATATTGCGTCAGTTAGCAGATGTTCTTTTAAGATCAAATCCCACAGAGTTGTGCATTTAAATAGAAAGAACATCTATTGTTACTTATTTACAATGTTCAAAGTGATTGAAAATCAATAAAATAGTTTAAAAGTGTAAATGTTGTAATAGTCAAACAATTTGAAGCCCCACAAAGAGCAATGAGGTATATAATGGTGTACTCTGCTTTAATAGTTTTGGCTGAGAATTTAATACTTGTCAAGATGTCTCCTGCGCTCTTCCCTAAATAGCAATGTGGGATATTTTATGTTTATTTGAACAGAACAATAATGTCTCAATTTAACATCTTATCTGAGAAAAGAGTTTTGACAACAGGGCACCATGCCTCACTGCTGCATTGGTACATCAGTTCAGGTTATGTACTTAAAGTTTTTCCTCTGAATTAGAGTCATAGACACAACCACTGGACTAAGTTGGCTAATATAAATTTATCATTTATTTTTTCATATCAGAAACACATGAACAAGGAAGCTGTTGACTGTTTCAAACTCCAAACAGTTCACTTGTATCCAATTCAGTATGACCTGTTCTGGCCTCTATGTCACACTAAATTACATTGCATCATTGACTTTCAACATCTTGAGAAATGGTTTAGTGGCCAGTTGCAAGACAGCTAGCAATGAGATATTAGCATGGTGTTACAGGAGACTTATTGACCATATACTGAACTGGAGCAGCTATAACAACACCATAGCCATTATCTAGCTAGATGAGACTCTGTTCTAATGTTACAATGCTTAAGAACATCTATGATAGTGCAGTTTGCTTCATTACTCCCTTGTACATTCTCTCCCTCAATCTCCCAGAAATGTTACCCAGATTGAACAATGGCAGAAACATTAAAGGAATACCCTCATCATCAAGTTACTCTTCAGGTCATGTACCATTTGACTTGGACAAGTATCATCACCATGATTACATCTGGTTCAAAGTCCTAGATCAGATTTCAGCAGTGAATCAGAGAGCAGGGTAGTTACCATATTTTCAGAGTAGTTATGTAAGGACAATAAATGTGACCTTGTCAGTGTAACTAACAACCTGAGAAGAAATAACAAAAATATTTGATTCAATTTGCATATCTGCTTTGTGTTTTTGTTATCGTTTCTGAAGTTAGAGGCAAACCTTCAGGGAAGAATAATTTAAGCTGTCATCCATCCTGGTTTTATTGTCACACAGATTTACAAATGTGCATTTAATCATTTCAGAATGCTATGATCCTTTGTAATATATTCTTTGCAATTTACAATGATTGATATTACTGTTTTGTAATTCTGGGGTACTGTGTATAAAATATCATTTTGAATTCTGTACTTTAATTTACACATATTGTTCTAGCTTAGTGGCAGTTTATTGAGTCTATACAGCGATGCTGGAGATTTTGGAGAAGTTCCAATTCAGGGAGCCGTACAATTCAAATTGCACTATGAAGAAGCTAAAAAAGAATTCCAGATCCATGTGGTGCAGTGCCGAGGATTGGCAGTAGCTAACATGAGAAAGTACACCTCTGATCCGTAAGTAAACTCTTGTCTTGACTTTGTTTTAAAGAACTAAATTATTGCAAGCAATTTAATCAGTTAATTGAAAATTGGTTTAAACTGCAGAAGATAGTACATTATAATGAATAAAGTGTATAAACAACTAAAAGGTTTAGATTTAGCTTTCTTGGTTGGAGAACAAATTCTATTTTACTTTGATATAACTAATGTATATGCAGTTGATGTGTTTTATTAGAAACAGACATATTTTGGAAGGCAGATGATAAAAGCAATGGCTTGATTATTTCAGCCCCATCTGCTAAACAGCATGTTATTTCTGTTCATTCAGCAGATTAAAAGTTCTCTGATTGTGATTGCTAGTTTTACTACTTTCCTGACCAGCTCTGTGAAATATAAGAAATTTTCAAAATTCGGTATACATGCTGCAGTGTGAACAAGTCACAATACATACTCTTCAAATAAAATTACACCCAATATCAATTTACAATTTTGGTACAAAATATCATATGATAATTTATTGGGATGATATCAGATTTTGAAATTAAAAAGAATTCTTAAATTGAAATGTGACATCTGTCAAAGCAATGTGGCTATGGCACATCTGTGTTATGTAACGTTTCAAAGAGGAGTAGTCCTGATAGGAAAAGATGACATTAGATAATAAAGAGAAAGGATCTTGGCTCAGAAAATCAGGAACTAGAACCAGTATGGTTAGAGATTAGGATAAATGTGGTGGGAGAAGTTACACCATTAGATTGAGCATCAAATTAAAAATAAAAAAAGGTTTCAACAAGTGCAATATGATAATTGTAGGGAACTTTAATCTTCATGCAGACTGGAGAGTCAAAACTGGCAAAAGTAGTCTGGAACACAAGTAGAATGACTCCATGACAATTTCCTGGAATAATGAGTTGTGGAGGCCAACTAACAATAAGACTTCTATGACCGTAAGGAACAGGAGTAGGCCATGTGGCTCCTTCAGCCTGCTGTGCCATTCTTTAGGGTCATGGCTGATCTGAGATTCCTCACATCCACAACATTGATTGCCCTACTGATCAAGGATCTATCTATCTCAGCTTTGAATATACACAAGGACTCTCTCTGGCACCCTTTACTCTGAGACTATGCCCACTGGTCCTAGACTCTCCCATGAGGGGGAACATCCTCTCAGAATTTATCTTGTCAAGTCCTTTAAAAAATCCTATATGCCTCAATGAGATTGGTTCTCATTCTTCTAAACTCCAATGAGTAGATTCCCAACCTGTGTAACCTTTGTTCATAAGACAATCCTTCCATACTAGGGATCACCCTCTCGAACATTCATTGAACTGCCTCCAATGAAATGATATCTTTCCTTAAATAAGGAGACCAAAACTGCTCACAGAAATCCAGATGTGGTCTCACCAGCACCTTTTAAAGTTGCAGTAAGATTTCCCTACTCTAATGCTTGGATCCCCTTGAAGTAAGGGCCAACATTCCATTAGCCTTCCTGCTTACCTGCTGCACCTGTGTGTGAGGATTTTGGTTCGTGCGCAAGTACCCCCAAATTCCTTTGTGTTGCAGCTTTCTGCTGTTTGTTCTCCATCTAAACAATACAATGCCTTTGTTCTCTCTTCCAAATAACAACTTCACATTTACCTACATTGTACTCCATTTGCCAACTTTTTGCCCACTTACTTAACCTACCTATATCTCTCTAAACAATTGTATCCCTCTTGCCACTTACCTTTCCACCTATGTTTGTGTCATGTGCAAATTTGGTGAGAGTACATTTGCTTCCTTCCTCAAAGTCATTAACATATGTTGTAGACAGTAATCTCTGTGGAACCCCATTAGTTACAGGTCATCAACCTGAAAAAGAATCCCTATCACCACCTGCTGTTTCCTGCTCATTAATCAGTTCTGCACGCCAGTATACTACTTTCAACACCATGAGCTTTATTTTATGACTTAACCTTTTGTGATGTACCTTTTGAAACACCTTCTGGAAGTCCAAATACAACATGTCTCCTGGTTCCCCTCTATCCATTCTGAGACTTTTTTTAAAATTCATCTTTGGGATGTGGGCGTCACTGGCTGGCCAACATTTATTGCCCAACCCTAGTTGTCCTTGAGAAGGTGGTGGTGAGCTGTTTTGCTGGCTGTGCTTGATTAGATTATGATTTTCGAAATGTGCTGATGTTACTTCCCTAATAATTGATTCCAACATGTTATGGACCAGACCAAACCCCCTTCAAATATATCAAATATGTTATTTAAAAGAAAGGGTAGGGTGCTGTGTTCCAGATATATTTAAATCGGTTACACTACTCAGCTTTAAGCAAAACACACTTTATTTTTTACTGTACAGTTAAAAAGCAATCAAAAGAAAGAAGAATTGGTCTATTTTTAACTCTAATGGAAAATTAACAGAATAATAGATTATTTAACTACTAAACAACAACTGTTCCAATATAGTAACATCCCATTAACACAGTATTCAGTGAAATAGATAGTCTCACATGCAATATTTCTCCAGTCCAGGAGGAAAGAACATCAAGAGAAAATTCTGGCAGAGAGAGAGCGTGAGAAGGGAGAGATGTACAGCAGCTTCAAAACCCCAACAACTACTTAAAGTTAAACTAAAACCATGGTTCTGTGGGAGCCTAACTCCAGCCATTCATACTGCTTCTATTGGTCCAACTTTAAAAAAATACCCAAGGCCTCACAAGCTGATAATGTTATTGGCTTGGAAAAGACCACAGAGCACCGCTGTCTCAACCTCTCCTAATAAAAAAAGAACACAATATACCTCTTAAAGCAATAGTGTCATCACACTAAATGGGGCATATGATATTACAAAGAATATCTGTACGTCTGCAAATTGGGAATGATTTGCAAATGAGTAAATTGTGGCAACCATAGTCGATAACAGGAGAAAAACAGAATGATAGTAAACTAGGAAAATAAACGAGTAGATTCTGTGAACATTTAGGAATATATGCAAAAGAGGAAAAAATATACAATGGTCACTTAGAAGCAGAAACAGGTAAAAGTATAAAGGAAAATGAGGAAGTGGCAGAAATGTTGGGAAAATGTTTTGTCTCTGTCTTAACAGTAGAGTACATAAATTATATACCAGAAATAGTTGGTAACAAGGGGATAATATGTGTAAAGAACCTAAGGCAATTAGTATCAGCAGTCTCAACATATGGAAAGCATGAGTAGAAAATGCTGACTGGCTAATGATGCTAACATCATTGTAATGAAACGTATCATCGAAACCAAGCAATCCACTCTCATTAACTATAGGAAGGATCTAAGCAAAAAGACTCTGAATGTACAATGCACCAATCAGAGCAAGATCAGGCAGTCTCTAGGTGCTACACAAAAGACTAGTGGTTACAATTCTTTTAGAATATCCAGAAGTCATTTAATACATGTTGGTGGCATGTATGATGGGATCAAGAAGGGAACATATCCATCAGCAAAGGAAACAGCTCTATGAGAAGCTACCATACATTGAGACCTGAAAAGGGATTATACATTTTGCTACTGTTGAAAATACCATTCAAAAAAAACAATTGTGGTGTCAGGTTAAGTCTAATTCCTGAACGACCCTAAGTTTATTTAAATCACATAGCCTTTATTCCTATAAAAGCTAAGCATTGTGAATGCTGCAGATTTGAAATAAAAGAGAAAATGTTGGAGAAAGTCAGCAGGTTGACAGCAACTGTGGAGAGACAGAGTTAATATCTTGAGTCCAATATGAGCCATATTAGCTGTGGAACATTAACTCTGGGTGGACTTTTCCAAGCCCCTGATCAACATGGGTAATGGCGAATCAGTTGGGAATATATTGTGAGAATGGTAGAATGAGATTCTCATCATCAGGGCAAAAAAAGTTTCCTTTTCCATGCAAAGTTTTAGCAACCAGCTGACAATGTCACTAGTGAAGAATGAGGCATCAGCTTCTCATTATCAGCAAATCTCACCTATTTTCCCATACAGTGGAGAGAAACTAGTTGGCACTATTTCCAGACACAACACTCTAAGACAGTGCAACTTCTTGATATCTTCTCCATGGGTTGGGTTTGCTTCCCCCAATATCTCCATGGGCAGCTACTACCTGGCAGCCCCTCCACAGATGTTGGCATCGAACAAGCACCAGCCTCATCCCATCATTGTGGCACACCTTGGTCTTACTTCTAGTAAATCACCAACTCAATACTGCATTTTGGAGCTCACTGCTATTGTAAATATACTGCTAGGACACTTTGCATTCAGGAACAGTCACCCAGTTCATGCACTAGAATAGACTGTGGACTGTTAGCTTGCACTCTTGCTGGTCAATGACTTTGTGCCTTCTTGAATGCTAACAGTGTCTCTGCCTTGCATTTTTGTGCATTGCTGCTTCATTCATAGCAGAATTCTAATGTTTGCAAAATCACGAGAGCAGGACACTGCTGCTGCTCATAAAAGGATCAACTCTAAGAGGGCACAGATTTGCAAATGTAGCATATATGATGTAAGGAAAAAGTACTATTTCATACAATTGGTTCAGATTCCAAAATGCACCTGGAAATGAGGCAGAGTAGTTGAGACATTCAAGAGGAAATTGTGTGATTATTTGAATAGAAATAATGTGGAGGGGTGTGGGGAAAAGTCGGGCGAATGCCACTATGTCATAATAATGCTCTTTGGAGAGCTGGTGCAAACACAATAGGCCAAATTCCTCCTTCTACGCTGTAACAAATCTGTGATTCCATGAATCTTATTGCACTGTTTGCTCCTGATTTATGAGGCTGAGTAAATTGTGCCCATTCTCTCTGAAGCTTAAAAGAATTTGAGGTAACCTCATTGAAGCATGCAATTTTCTGAAGGGGCTTGACAGGGAAGAAACTGAGAAATTGTTTTGTTCATATATGGAGGTCAGCTAAGTGTTTGATGTTATTTATTAAATGCTTATGACACTGTGTTGAAATTTGTTCCTTTTAGTAATTATTTTCAGTTCAAACTGATTCTTATCTCAGCTATTTTACCAAGAACAGTCAATAGATATACATTTGTGCAATTTCAAAATTAGAACTGGGCTTCTATCAATTTACATGAGTCTTGATGGAGGTGGGTTCAGAGTCAGAGATAGATTGAATGTGATATATCAGAGAGAATATGAAGGAACATTTTGGCAAAGTAGAGAAGGACATTGACTTTATTCCTACAATGGTGTGAATTGGACATTTTTCTTTTGAGCCTGACAAAAAAGTAAAATTAAGCTCGTTGAGCAGGATGACTGACAAGTTATGTATTATTGGTAATTTACTCATCTGTTATAATCCCTGAATGGATTTACATACTGATGCTTTTTGAAGTCTTTATGTAGTAGTCATATTGTGAATTTGTTTAGACCATACAGTATCTGTAGCTCATGACATTAGAAAGTGTTTATTTAACTATATTGTATTTAACAAAGCATCCCACCTTCAATTATTTATATGCATTACATATTAAATAAAGGAAATGTCTGAAATTTTAGAAGTGCTTGATATAATTCCTTCATGTAGATCTCACACATGTCTTAACTGTAGAATGGAAAGAAAATAGACTTCGAAAGGGTACTTTTTCTTAAGAAAAAACCTGTGATGTGGAGGTGCCAATATTGGACTGGGGTGGACATAGTCACAAGTCACACGACACCTGGTTATAGTCCGACAGGGTTTATTTGAAATCACAAGCTTTCGGAACGTTGCTCCTTTATCAGGTGAAGTGATGAAGGAGCGAGGCTCCAAAAGCTTGTGATTTCAAATAAACCTGTCGGACTATAACCTGCTGTTGACTTCTGACTTTGAAAAAAATGGTCATACCATTGAGAATGGAAACTCATTGACAACTCTTAAAATTGGTTTAACTATTGATGATAAAACTACTTTTCTGTAATGATAAATTTTGAAATATGATTCAAATTATATAAGCGACAAGTCCTTGCTACACGTGAAACAACAAGCTGCACAATATTTCACGAGAGCAGTAAGTGAATGGGCATTAAACATCTTTGCAATAAGTAGTGATAAGAGAGTGGGAAGAACATTGAAATGTAATGAGACAGAAAATACACTGACATAAAATGTTGTGATTTGAAAGTTGATGCTGCTATATGGTTTTATTTTATTTTAGAATGAAGGAGCTATAAACCCAGTACACATTGATACTTTAACAAGATTTATAAAAAAGTAGCAAATACTCTATTGAATGTGAGGAAGCATAAATTGATTTTGTAAGTCTGAGGAGAATTCTATCAGAGGTTATTCATTATGTTATATGATGCTTAATTGGTTTGTATGCTTTAGAGAGGAACATCCAAACAGACATATTGAGTCGAAGTTTGTATTTATTGGCTAAGTCTAAGTTATGTTGTGTTTTTATGGAGGGTTTGTTGCTGCTAGGACCTAATGAGATCTCTCTCAGTATCTTACCAAACTTGCCTCATTAATTACCTGCCTAGTCTCTAAGGATCTCTCATGCCTGATTTCCATCCACTTGACCATACACCATTCCTGGAACAATTTGCCACTAGGCAAATATCCTGGAATTCACTGACATCCTTTGTGCCCAAGTCTTTAAAAGCCCAGACAAGCACTGTCAGTCCAATGTAGCTGTGCATAATTCCTGACATTTTCCCTAGATTTGGCAGACAGTGGGGCATTGGTACATTGCTTTATGGGCAAGAACGTGGAGGGTCTGCTGAAACGGGACTTTCTATTCCACTATAACCAGCGGTGGAGTCCATGCTAGCCTGGTCCGAGGTTGCCATGTAGGTTAAAGTGAGCTCAGCTATATGAAGGAATTCACACCATTGTAGGAATAAAGTCAATGTCCTTCTCTACTTTGCCAAAATGTTCCTTCATATTCTCTCTGATATATCACATTCAATCTATCTCTGACTCTGAACCCACCTCCATCAAGACTCATGCTCTACCATTCTCACTATTGCAAATAACATCTTCCCTACTCACCTACCCCAACCATAACAGCACTAACCCTGCATGTTCACTTTGCTGCCTAGTCACTCGCTCTGCACGCCTTCCAATCTGTTCCAATAGTAATAGTTGTTCCACCCACATTCATCTCTTACAATAGCTGCCTCACTCTCATTCCATGAAGAAAACATGCCATAATTGGTCAGAAAGAGTCAACACAAGTGGTGTCTTGCTGGCCATTTTGGCTCCTCGTCCCTTTTGAGAATCCTCCTCTGACCATCCTAAGCAAGGCCTGGGTTAGTATCGGAAGCTGCTTTTGACTTACTGTACCAGGACCTCTTCAGCAAAGGTTATTCTGCTTACTTGAGTGAGATCTGCTGACAACCCTGGTAAGCTTCTCAGCTTTCTGTCTATGCTAACTAGCATTGCAAGGCTGCAGTAAAGCACAAAAGGGAAGGCAAGGATGCTGGGACTAGACCTGTATGCTAAGAGTGAGTTAGTGCTATGACAGCAAGTGAAGAACCCAGAAAGACAATGATGTCCACTCTGTTAGCTGCATGTGTGTCCTTGAGTGCAAAGTGCTCCTACTGCAGCATTAAAATCTTAGATGCCAGTGCAGCTCAAAGTGCAATGTTGAAGTGCATACGTGTACACATTGGAGATGTGCCATGAGGGTACTTACAGGCTGCCATACTTCGGTTGCCAATGCCCATGGACATGGAGTGAGTGTATCCATTTGGTGTACCCTGACATGTTGGTGACCATTTCCAACATGAAAGTCCATTCAGACTGAGCAGTGGGCTGAAACTTCCAGGTGCTCATTCCGGATTCCTTGTTGAGTTTTCCTGACATTGTTTGGCAAATTTGGTAAGATGGGAGGCTGAATATTAACGAGGTATATTTGACTATAAACAGCATTTAACAAGCAATAATCATCATCAGTTGGCAACTTGCTACTGCCTAGCATGAATTTCCCAATCCCGCTTGTGAATAACATAAAAGGTGGAGCAAGTTGCTCCCCGCATTCAGATAGGCCTCACTGCACTTGTTGCCCAATCACCATCTCACCATTACCCACATTGTTCAGATCCCGAAAAGTCTCCATGCATACTATTTAGATGGAGCTAATGATACCTTTTGATATTAATTTCGGTTTCCTCAAGTTATTCCCGGCTTGTTTGCTTTTTTTTGTTTTTTATTCATTCACGGGATGTCAGCGTTGCTGGCAGCCCAGCATTTATTGCCCATCTCTAGTTGCTCTTGAGAAGTTTGTGGTAAGCTGCCTTCTTGAACCACTGCAGTCCACGTCCTGTAGGTAGAACCCACAATGCTGTTAGGGAGGGAATTCCTGGATTTTGGCCCAGCAGTACTGAAAGAACAGTGATATATTTCCAAGTTAGGATAATGAGTGGATTACAGGGGAGCTTGTGGTAGTGTTACCGTGTATCTGTTGCCCTGTCCTTCTAGATGTTAGTAGTGATGGACTTGAAAGTTGCTGTGCAAGGCGCCTTGGTGAATCACAACAGTGCATCTTGTCGATGGCACACAGTGCTGCTACTGAGTATCAGTGGTGGACGGAATGGGTGTTTGTTAATGTGATGCCAATCAAGTGGGCTGCTTTGTCCTGGATGGTGTCAAGCTTCTTGATTGGTGTTGGAGCTGCATCCATCAAAGCAAGTGGAAGTACACTCCAGACTTGTGACTTGTAGATGGCAGATTGACATTATGGAGTCAGGAGGTGAGTTGTTCACTGCAGGACACCTGGCCTCGGACCTGCTCTTATAGTATTTGTACAGCTTGTTCAGTTCAGTTTCTGGTCAATGATGACACCCAGTATGTAGATAGTGGAGACTCAAACAATGGTAATGACATTGAATTTCAAGAGACTGTGGTTAAATTCTTGTTTTGTTTTAGATGGTCATTGCCTGGCATATGAGACATGAATGTTACTTGTCACTTGTCAGCCCAATTTTTAAAATTTGATTTATTATTTGATTTGATTTATTATTGTCATATCTGCCTAGGTTTTGTGAAAAGTTTTGTTTTGCATGCACCTCTGCTAGGTCTATCCTGCTGGTAGCACAGAACATTCCCAGGGATGCTGATAGTGATGTCTGGAACATTGTGTATAGTGCATGGCTCAGTGAGTATGACAAGTGTCAGCCTGTTGCTTGTACAGGCAGATCCTACCGTACAAAGATGATAGAATGATTAAACAGAGCAGGGAATACAAAGTTACTGCTGAAAATAAGATGCACAAAAAGCAAAATCAACATTCAATTTGAATATAGATATTGTCCCTATCCTGCTGAATTTGGACACAGACTCGTTCAGTATCTGAGGAGCTGTGAATGGTGCTGTATATTGTGCAATCCTCATTGTACATTGTACATTCCCACTTCTGACCTTGTTCTGGAAAGAAGGTCATTGAGAAGCACCTGAAGATGGTTGGGCCAAGAACACTCCCCTGAGGAACTCCTGCAGAGATATCCTGAAGCTGAGATAACTGACCTCCAACAACCACAACCATCTTCCTTTGTACTCCGACCAGCAGACTGTTTTCCCTTGATTCCCACTGATTCTAGTTTTGCCAGGGATCCTTGATGCCACACACATTCAAACGTGGCCTTGATGTCAAAGGGCGAGAATGACTCCCTATCTCTGGAAATCCAAGCTTGATCCAAAGCTGTAAAGAGGTCAGGAGCTGAGTGGCCCTGATGGAACTCAAAACTGAAAATCAATGAGCAGGTTCTTGTTAAGCAAGTGTTGAAAGCACATTCCATCAATTAAATATAGGCTGATAGGGGAGTAATTGGATTTGTCATGCTTGTGCACATGGTGGGACTGCAGAGCCTCAATCTGATCCATTGGTTGTGGAATTGCTTAGCTCTGTCTATCACTTGTTGTTTACACAGTCTGGCGCACAAGAGACCCTGTTTTGTAGCTTTGTGGTTAACACTTCATTTTTAAGTCTGTCTAGTCCAGACCCTGCCATACCCTCCTGCACTCCAGAGTTGTTCCCCTGCCTAAATTCCAATGGTAGAGTGGGGATATGCCAGGCCATAAGGTTGTAGATTGTTGGAATACAGCTCTGTTGCTGCTGATGGCCCAAAGCATCTCATGGATGTCCAAGTGTCACACATTAGATCTGTTCAAAGTCTGTCCTATTTGGCATGGTGATAGAGCCACATACATGATGTAAGGTATTCTCAATGTGAAGGTGTGATTTGTATCCACAAGATCTCTGTGGTAGTTGCCTAATACTCTCATAGGCAGACACATCTGCAGCAGGCAGATTAGTGAGGATGAGATCAAGTCTGTTTTTGTCCACTTCCTTGTTCCATTAAGATTTGGCACAGTCCCAGTCTAGCAGCTCCATCCTTCAAAACCTGACCAGCTCAGTCAGTAGTGCTGCTGCCAAGCCATTCTTGGTAGCAAACATTGGTGCCCTTGCCACCGTCATGCTTGTTAAAGTTTTGTTCAACATGAAGGAGAAATAATGATTCAGCTGAGGGTGTGACTGAGTGAGAGCAGTCTGGTGATTGGTGGTAATCAGCATGAGGTTTCCTTACCTATGTTTGACCTGATGCCATGAGACTTCATGGGGTCTGAAACCAATATTAAGGATTCCTCGGGCAACTTCCTCCCAACTGTATACCACCATGTCACCACCTCTGCTAGGTCTATCCTGCTTGTAGGGATGTTGATAGTAGTTTCTGGGACAAATGTGTGAAAGTGTATGGTTCAGTGAGTATGACAATGTCAGCCTGTTGCTTGCCTAGTCTGTCAGACAGCACTCCCAACTATGGCATTATCCCAACAAGAATTTTCAGGGTCAACAGGCTGTGTTTGCTGTTGTTATTTCTGGTTATTAATGCCAGCTATTTCTTAGCATTTCATACTTTTATAGCAGTTGATGAAACTGAGTGGCTTGCTAAGTGCCACATTATGATCAAGGGGGCTTGTCTGAAAAATTGTCTGAAATTCAAAATATTTAAAACTTATTGACATATTAGAGATTGAAATTATACACTGATAAATGGGATACAAATGTATTCCATTTAGAGACCTGCACTTATATAGAATACATTTCTCTTCAAACAGGTATGTAAAGACCTATCTTCTTCCTGACCGCACTAGACCTAGCAAACGCAAGTCATCTGTAAAGAAAGCTTCACTGAATCCTCAATATAATGAAACCCTGAAGGTATGTTTGTCTGAAATTGACTTGTATGTGACCTTCCGTTTGCAAAATTATTCCAAAATATAGAACCATTGTATTGCTCCTCATCCACACTCACTATGAATCTCCACAAAATAAACCATTTACTTTAATCTAATCCCTTCATCTAGGAAGATGCAATGACAAGGCCATGTTTCTGACCATATTATTTCACAGTGGCTAGGAGAAATTTTCATCTAAGTTGGCCATATGCTTCCACACCACCTAACCCCAAAGAAGAAAGGTCTCTTTCTAATATAGCTCTACCAAAACGAATGATCAATGACAGAACCAAACAAATTGAAGAAAACAAATTTCTGTCTGACTACTGATCTTGAGATTCAGGTATTTGATCGAAAGTAGAATATTAAACCAATCAAATTGGATAGTTCAGCTGCTCTTGTTGTTAAATGCTGACAGGATTTTTTCTAATTTTCATCTTTCTGCAGTGGAAACGTTTTGCAGTAAGGAGACCACAAGAATCGAACAGTGCTACAACACTTTGCATTTTCTTTTGAATGTATGACAATGAATCATGATTGCATCAAATAGGAGTTGCGTGCCTAATGGAGACTTATAGAGATTGCTTTTACTCTTAACACTTTTTAAACTACTAACATATATGAATAGCTATTAGCAAACCATTATTATTTCAGACTATGGACAACTCACATTTCTAATTAATTTTAATACTACAAACTGCACATCCTCAACTTTCTTGATGCTTTTCAGTACATTAACAAGATGAATGTGGAGAGAATTTTCTTCCTTCAGGAAGCAACTTATTTCAAGCGAATATAAAATGAAAATAATCTATGAATTGAAAGATTGAGGAAAATACAAAAGACAATGAAAAATAAAACAAATAAGTATGTTGGAAAGGAAAGCCAGAAGTATAAAGACAAGAATTTAAAGATAAGCAACTAAGCCACCCAATTTGAGTGGCTTGGTATTCTACCCTCAAGTGAATGTCTGTCTGAATCTCAAGATAGGTTGTTAAACAGAAATTTATTTTCCTCGATTTGTTGGTTTTGTCTTTGATCAATTGGCTTAGTGCTGCTGTATAGATGTAATATTTCTAGGCTTTTCAATGACACAAAGTGGGTGGGAGGGTGAGCTGTAAGAAGGATGCAGAAATGCTTCAGTGTGATTTGGACAAGTTTGGTAAGTGGATAAATGGCTGGCACATGAAGTATAATGTGTGTAAATGTAGATTATTCAATTGGCAGCAAAAACAGGAAAGCACATTTCTATCTGAAAGGTAATAGATTGGAGGTGAAATGAAACCTGGGAATTCTTATACACATCACTGAAAGTAAGTATACAGGTGCAACCAGCAGTTAAGAAGGCAATGGATATTGGCCTTCATTGTGAGAAGATTTGAGCACAGGAGCAGGGACAGCTTGTTGCAATTTACCTGGAACTCCCCACCAGCCACACCACCCCTGGCACTTTTCCCTGCAACCGCAGGACGAGCTACACCTGCCCCTATGCCTCCCTCCTCAGCCCCATCCCAGGCCCCAAGAAAACCTTTCACATTAAACAGATGTTCACCTGCACATCTGCTAATGTGGTACATTGTATCTGCTGTTCCCGATGTGGCCTCCTCTACATCAGGGAAACTAAGCGGAGGCTTGGAGACCGCTTTGTGGAGCACCTACGCTCGGTTCACGACAAACAACTGCACCTCCCAGTTGCAAACTATTTCAACTCCCCCTCCCATTCCTCAGACGACATGTCCATCTTGGGCCTCCTCCAGTGCCACAACGATGCCACCCGAAGGTTGCAGGAATAACACCTCATATTTCGCTTGGGAACCCTGCAGCCCAATGGTATCAATGTGGACTTCACAAGCTTCAAAATCTTCCCTCCCCCTACCGCATCCCAAAACCAGCCCAGCTCGTCCCCACCTCCCTAACCTGTCCGTCCTTTCTCCCACCTATCTGCTCCTCCCACTTCAACCCGCATCCCCACCTCCTTCCTACCAGCCTCATCCCCACCTCCTTGACCTGTCCATCTTCCCTTGACTGACCAACCCCCATCCCAACTCCCCACCTACATTCACCTTTACTGGCTCCATCCCTGCCTCCTTGACCTGTCTGTCTCCTCTCCACCCATCTGCCCCTTTATCCATCTTCCATCCGCCTCCCCCTCTCTCCCTATTTATTTCAGAATCCCCTTCCCCATTTCTGAAGAAGGGTCCAGACCCGAAGCGTCAGCTTTCCTGCTCCTCTGATGCTGCTTGACGTGCTGTGTTCATCCAGCTCTACACCTTGTTATCTCTGATTCTCCAGCATTGGCAGTCTCTAGAAAAATAACTAGGTGTCTTTGTTGTCAAGTTGATTCTGAGAGGACATAACGAACAATGAAAGGCCGGAATCATGTTGGTCTGCTGAATAGACTAATCTGCTGCAGTGGCTTGTGAGTAGGTTTACCCAGGTTACTGTGAGATGCAAGGGAAAGAAATAGCTGGGGCGTTAGCAGATATCTTCACATCCTCTCTGACCACAGACGAGGTTCCAGAGGACTAGAGATTAACCAATGTTGTTCCTTTGTTTAAGAAAGGAAGGAGGGATAATCCAGGAAATTATAGGGCAGTGAACCTAACATCTGATGTGGGGAAGCTCTTGGAGAAAATACTGAGGTACGAGGTATATACACATTTGGAAGAAAATAGACTAGTTAGTGACAGACAGCATAGTTTTGTATGTGGAAGGTCATGCCTCACCAACCTGACTGAATTTTTTAAAGAGGTGACAAAGATAATTAATGAGGGAAGGGCTTTGAATGTAGTTTATATGGACTTTAGCAAGGCATTTGATAAAGTCCCACATGGCAGATTGGTACAAAAACTAAAATCACATGGAATTTTGGGTGGGCTGGCTAGATGCATACAAAACTGGCTTGGTCATAGAAGACAGAGGATTTTTCAGAATGGAGACAAAAACTGGTGGTGTTCGACAGGGATCAGTCTTAGGTCCTCTGTTATTTGCACGATATATAAATGATCTGGAGGAAAATTAGGTAGTTTGATTAATTTCCAGATGAAACAAAGATTGGTGGAGTTGCTGATAGTGCCAACAATTGTGAAAGGATACAATAGGATATAGATAGATTTGCAACTTGGGCACACAAATGGCAGACAGAGTTTAATCCAGACAAATGTGAGGTGATGCATCTTGGAGGATCAAATTTAGGTGTGAATTATACTGTAAATGGTAAAACCCTGAGGAAGATTAACATACAGATGGATCTGGGCATGCATGTCCACAGTTCCCAAGGAGTGGCAACACAGGTGGCCAAAGTGATTAAGAAGGCATATGGCATGCTTACCTTCATCGGCCAGGGCACAGAGTACAAGAGTTGGCAAACCATGCTGCAGTTATATAAAACCCTTGTTAGACCGTATTTGGAGTATTGTGTGCAGTTCTGGTCACCACATTACCAAAAGGACATGAAAGCTTCGGAGAAAGTGCAGAGAAGGTTCGCCAGGTTGTTGCCCGGTCTTGAAGGCATTGGCTACGAGGAAAGGTTAAAAAGACTAGGATTCTTTTCACTGGAAAGACAGCAGCTGAGAGGAGACCTGATAGACATTTACAAAATTATGAGAGGCATAGATAGAATGGATAGTCAGAGGTTTTTTCCCAGGTTGATGTTTCAATTATAAGGGGGAACACAGTCAAGGTGAGAGAGGGAAAGTTTAAGGGAGATGTGCGAGGGATGGTTTTCATGCAGAGAGTAGTAGGAGCCTGGAGCACACTGCCAGAAGAGGTGACAGAAGCAGGCACGTGGTGACATTTAAGAGGCATCTGGGTAGTTACATGAATAGGGAGGGAATAGAGGGATACGGACCGAATAAGGGCAGAAGGTTTGTCTTTTAGTTTAGTCAGGGCACAATGATCAGCATAGGCTTGGAGGGCTGAAGGCCTCGTCCTGTGTTGTATTTCTTTTTTTGTTCTTTTGATACCTTATTCCTAAATTCTTTGGGTGAGTGTGTGTACACATTAGTCGAAGCAAATGGAAATGCTTCTTGCAGGGATTTCTCAGTGGGGCTAAAGGCTGAATTTTATGGGTGGCAGCCAATTAAGCGGCTGCTGTCTTCTTATGGCAATCTGTCCATCATCCCCATCAGTACTCCCCTCTAGGGGTTGCAGTTCCAATCAGAGGGTCAGCAGGACAATGTCACCCAGAAAGGTGGCCCCTGCTGAGGAAGCGAGGAAACCGAAGCTGCCAAAAAGAATTGAAAAAAATTACAGAGTTGAGGGTTTAAAGTTTGGAAGCATAACTGTATTTATTCCATTATGCTAATCTCCATTTTAATATTGTTAAATGTTTAGGATATGTAGTTAGGAATCTAAGTTATGCACATCCTGGTAACCATATCAACAAAGGTATAGAATAACACTCACCTAAGATACTTTGAAGTCATTCCAGTATAATTACTCTAAATTTGGCAAAAAAAATTAATCATAATAGCAGCATAATGTAGAACAATTTTAGAAGTTATCAAAGGAAAACTTGAATTGCATGAACACACATAAAATGCTAAGTACAACTCTTTTAGATACAGCTCAGATGAAACTCTTATGATATGTCCCAGATTGATTGAGCTCATATTTATTGGTGTATTCTTTTTAGTACAAAATAAAGAAGCAAGAACTTCTGAATCGAACTCTGAATGTCTCCGTGTGGCACAATGATACTCTTGGTCGGAATGTATTCCTTGGAGAAACAGAGGTGGAGATGACTAGCTGGGACTGGAGAAATAACACACCGAATTGGTACACCTTGCAGTCCAAGGTAACAATTACTAATTTTGCATAAGATTTATATTTTTAACCAAGGAAGTTAACAACATCATTGCTTAGGTTATTTGGTTTTAATCGTAAGTTATTTGAAATAGTCTAAAATTTAAGCTTCTAGAGAAGCTAATGGTGTATAATTTTTACACAGAGCACAGTATGACGATGGCATCATCCTGAATTGTGACTCTTACACCGAGATTTTAATATACAATTGGAATTGGGAATGAGGCAGGTGACAATGTGTCCTGATGTCAACAACGGAAACTACCAGCTTGACGTCGGTTTGTAGACCAATGTCAGACAGCAAAAACTCACTCTCAGAGAAGTGTCACTTGTGTATATCTTGGGAGAATGTTACTGAAATGCTTGAGAAGGAGGAGGAGAGCTTTGTGCACTCAAAGGAAACTCACAAAATCCATTTGAAGAATAAGAGATGATCTAATTAAAGCATGCAAGATTCTGAATGGGCTTGTTGGTAGACAATGAGAGGCTGTTTCATTTATCTGGGAAATTTATAGCATTGAGCACACTGCCTTAGGATAAGGTATTGGTCATTTAAGGCATGAGGAGGGAAAATAAATCTTCACTGGGATTGTTGCGAATCTTTGGAATCATCTACCCTCAAGATTTGTGCATGCTTCAATATTGTGCATATTCAATGCTGAGCTAGTTGGATTTTTCATCTCTCAGGAACTCCCTCAGTGACAAAAATAAAACCTCTGCCATCTCAAATGGGGGACTCCTTAGTTTCTTTTGTTCTGGGCTCTCCCATGAAGGAGGAATATCCTTTCAGCACCTATCCTGTTAGGTCTCCTCAGAATCATATATATTTCAATAAGCTCACCAATTATTCTTCTAAACTCCAATGAATATAGGTCTATCTGTCTAACCTTAAGTGATCATAAAATAACTCCCACATCCCAGGAATCAGTTGAGTACACCTTGCTGTGCTGTGTGTCAGTGGTGGAAAGAGTAAATGTTTAAGTTGCTGGATGGGGTGCCAACCATGTAGATACCTTGCCTTGGATGGTGCTGAGCTTCTTGTTTACTATTGGGGTCACATTCCTCCAGGCAAGTGGACAGTACTCCATCACACAACTGACTTCTGTCTTGTAGATAGTGGACAGATTGTGGGAATCTGGAGGTGAAGTCTTGCCACAGAATTCCTAGCCTCTGACCTGTTTTTGTCGTGACAGTATTTCTATGACTGGTACAGTTCAATTTCTGGTGCATGGTAACTCCCAGGATGATGGTTGTGGGAGATCCAGTAATCATTGATATGTGGAATCCATGGATTAAATTGTTAGGAAGCGTACATAAACTAGGTTTGTTTTCCCTGAAATTAAGAAGGTTGAGGATGATCCATTCAAAGTTTTCAAGATTAGATGGAATATATTTCCGCTGGTTAGGGAGCCAAGGGCTTGAGAATTTGAAGAGTGACAGGGGTTATTGATGTGATGGTAGAATATACCGGGATTTGGGAGGGAGTGATGGGGTATATGAAGTTGGAAACTGCTGAAAGACTAGAACCAGTCCTTTCAAGGGTAAAATTATTCTACGTACTAAGGATGGTAAAGATTTATAATTCTGTTTTGCAAACTACAATTATGCTAGGTCGATTGATCATTTCAAATGGAATGCCGATAGATTCTTATTAACTAACTGTATTAAGAAATATGGTGCAAAAGCAAATATAGGAACTAGGTCGCAGGTCAGCCATGGTCATTTTGAATGAATGTACGTGTTCAAATAATTAAATATCTGACTCCTATTCCTATGTCCCCATGAATAGAACATCATCTCCATTGGAGAACCTTTTTGATGCCTGATTGAAAAGCTCCTTGCCAGAAATAATCACCCTCTTCTGCTTTCTGTCTCACAGGAAATGACCACTTTTTTTTCAGTTGTCTTGGTTACCCAGACAAGCCTACACTGAGAGATACACATTGAATTAAAGCGTTAATAACATTTTGTGCAGTTTAAAATTTGCTAGAATATTTTGCTTTAAAAGCATAGCATTAATTGTGTATCTTTTTCAAATCCTTGCTGTCAAAAAATCATGAAAGATCCGTGAAATGTGGCTTTGATGAAACTTTAATTTAAAGTCCAAAACCTTATAAATCTACTTTCAATATTTTTAATGGTAGTAGCGTGAATGCTTTTACTTTCCAAGTTAGAAAGTTAAAACAAAATTACCCTCCAAGGAACTGGACGTCTGCACCGTATGCAAACACTCATGTGCAGTGAACCATTATTCAATGCAGTGGAAAGTGCAATAGACAAGGTAACTTTGATCCAGCTGCTGAGCAATTAATGTTAAATACTGTGGTGTAATTGTGATTTAACCTTTTGGAAGTGTCCATTAGTGCAGTATGTACCAAAATATGAATTAATTAAAATATATTGAAACTGCACACTGTCCTTTTATTCAGCATTATGTGATGCAACTTCTGTACATTTTCAGCCATCCAGTCTACCGGAAGGAAACATCAATAGAGGAGAAATCCGTGTGGCACTTAAGTATATTCCGGCAGAATCAATAGGTAATTTTTCTTTTATTAGTTACACTTGGGATCATTAGTTACACTTGGGATCATTATTTCCAATCAAACACTCATTGAACCAGAAGGAAAGTCCATATAATTTCCTTTTATTCCCTGGAGTTTAGAAGAATTAGAGGTGATGTAACTGAAACATAAAATGATTCAAAAGTAGACTTTAGAAAATGTTTCCCCAGGCTGGAGAAGGTAGAAAATGGAGGTCAGTCTCAGCCTATTAATGTCAGCCATTTAGTAATGCATGAGTAGATATTTCTTCATTCAATGGATTGTGAATCTTTGGAATTCTTTATTCATGACAGAGGCAGACAGATTTTTGGAAATAAGCTTGTGTAGGAAAGTGGAGCTAAACAGGAAGATTAGCCATTGAGGATGAAACAGAAAGGAAGGGCCAAATGGTCTCCTCCTGCTCCTCTTTTTAAGATCACGTTCCTCTCATTTGTCTTTTAATATGTTATGGGATGCGGGCATCTCTAGCAGACCAAAGTTTTTTGCCGAGATAGACCATTTTAAGGGATAATTCAGGATTAGTCACAGTGCTTTAGATCTGGAGTCACACCTAGACCAAACCAGGAGGGGTGGATGGGAGATTTCCCTCTCTAAAGTTAATGAGTTTAGATGAGTTTTAACAGCTGGTATTTAATTCTAGATATATTGATTGAATTTTGGGCCTCTGGATTTCTAGTACAATGCTGTTACCACTACAACATTTCAAAATTACCATGCATGGGATTGATCATCAGATGTCTGGATGTTGCTCAAGTGTGAGGACATTTTGAAAGGTTAAATGTAAGAGGAAAGTAATCAGTAGATGGCAGGACTCTTAGGAGCATTCATATGCAGAGGGATCTTGGGGTGCAAGTTCATAGCTCCTTGAAAGTGCAACGCAAGTGGATATGTTGGTAAAGGCATTCGGCATGCTTGCCTTCATCGGTCAGGGCATGAGTGTAAAAGTTGGCAAGTCATACTGAAGCCATATAAAACTTTGGTTAGGCCATATTTGGAGTATTGTGTGCAGTCTGGTCAGCACGCTATAGGAAGGATGTGGTGGTTTTGGTGAACACAAAAGAACGTTACCAGGATGTTACCTGGACTGGAGTGAATTAGCTTCAAGGAGAGGTTATGCAAACTTGGATTTTTTTCACTAGAGACTCAGAGGTGACTTGATAGATGTATAAAAAATTATTCAAGACATGGGTAGCGTGGATAGTTGGAGGCTTCTTCCCAGGGTAGAAATGTCAAACTAAGGGGCATAGGTTTAAGGTGAGATGGGGAAAGTTTAAAGAAGATGTGCAAGGCAAGGATTTTATATAGAGGGTGCTGGGTACCTGGAACGTGCTGCTGGGGAGGTAGTAGAAGCAGCTGCAACAGCAACATTTAAGAGACATTTAGATAGACACAAGAAGGGGCAAAGAATAGAGTTATGGACCGCGTGCAGGCAGATGGGATTAATTTAGAATGGCATCATGATCGGTGCAGATGTGATGGGCTGGAGGGCCTGGTACTGGCTGTACTGTTCCATGCCAAACTATTTTAATGCAGGCAACAGAAAATTAAGCAAGATGTTACGTAATTTAAGTTTTTATCATAATAAACATGGAATGTAACATTGTTTCTCTCTCTGAAAAATGTAATCCTAGTATTTAGCAAGTTCCAATGAACTGACATTTCACTGACAGGTATTGCATATTCAAGCTTTCTAGAAACAATCAATGTCTAACTGATAATCTGCAATTTTCTTCAGATGGGATCAAGCCATTCAGCGGGGAAATTCACATATGGCTAAAAGAAGCAACACAGTTACAGCCTCTAAAGCCTGGTGGTGTAGACTCTTTTGTGAGATGGTAAGTTCTGTTAAAATCAGAACCATATCATGCTTTATATACTACTGCTATTTAGGAACATTAAAAAGATCATTCAAGGAATAAATTTAAAACAGTCTCAGGTGCTTTGTATAACAGCATGGAACTCCAAGAACTCTGCTGTAGAGGTTATAAGAGGATATTAAATTTTTAAGCTCCTTTTCCAAAGTAAAATTGGTATTTGGTCTCAAAGTTTGAAAGGAATTTGACATTGAACTTGCTTATAGCCTCCCTTTGAGAATTGATGCCTCCATTGGCATCATTTCCCGAAGATCTTCAGTTTATTTTCTGCTATGATTGTAAGATTCCTCTGAGGTCCTCCTGTTTTTACTTGCTATCCTTCCAGCTGCAGCTCCACAGAATCCCAACAGTGCAGAAAGAGGTTATTTAGCCCATCAAGTCTGCCTCTGAAGAGCATTTCGCCCTATCCCCGTAACCCCACACTCACCTGCATGTCGCTAGACACCACAGGCAAATTTTAGCATGGCCAATCCACCTAACATGCACATCTTTTTGGACTGTGGGAGAAACCTGGCAGAAACCCAAGCAGACACAGGGAGAACGTGCAAACTCCACACAGACTGTTACCCAAAGCTAAAATCAGAGGAAGCCAGGTCCCTGGCGCTGGGAGGCAGCAGTGCTAAGCGCAGAGCCACCATGCCATCCACTGTTTCTCTTGCTTCTGTTTTTTCTACCTTCTCTCAAAGTTGGATGGATAGACTGATGCCCAATGTTGCAGAAATCTGGCTCATTATGCATATGTTTTAGAATAAGTCATAGATTTGGTTTTGTGATGGTTGCAACTCAATCAGTGGGGTGAGCCAAAAGAAATAATGCTTGTCAAGTGTGTATTTAAGCAGAGAAATTACTGCTGTAATATTCACCACGTGGAATTCAGGTGGGTATACAATCTCACTTCATAATTCGGGATGGAGAAAGAAGTTGGAAGATTTGTTTAGTTTGCAGCTTGTGGAAGGAATCCATCATCCTCCTCTCAGAGCTTTATGGCAGAAAGCAGCCAGGAGCTGGGAATCATCTGTGGGATGAGTTACCATACAGAAGCTGTGGAAGCATACAGTGCTATTAGGAGATAGCAAAAACTGCAGATGTTGGAGTCAAAGACAACACAGTGTGGAGCTGAAGGAACACAGCAGGCCAGTCGGCATCAGGAAGCAGTTTTTAATAATTCACTCTCAGGATGTGGGCATCACTCGCCTGGCCAGCGCTCATCTGTTATACCTTAATTGTGCAGTGAAGATAAAGCCCATGCTAAGTCATAATGTCTTTAAAATACTGCAGTTCCTGGAAATCTGAAGTAAAATCATAACATTCTGGAAATACCCAGCAGCATCTGTCAGTAGAAAAGCACAGTTAATGTTTCAAGTCCATGACTTTTCATTAGAGCTGAGGCCATTGTGGAACTGAGTTCTGATAAAATGTCTTCAACCTGAAATGTTAACCGACTTTTCTTTCTCTGTAGATGCTGCCTGGCCTGCTGACTACTTCCAGCATTTTACTTTTGTCCCTGGGATATGCACATTGCAGCTGGACCAGCATTTATTAAGGAATCCATTAGTAAGGAAGTAATAGCACAGCATTTGGGAAAATAATAAGACAATCAGATATAGGAGCAAATTAAGCCATTCAGCCCATTGAGTCTACTCAGCCATTCCGCTACGGCTGATGTGTTTCTCAACACTATTCTCCTGCAGCCTCCCCATAACCCTTGCTCCCCATATTAATCAAGATTCTACTGATCTCTATCTTAAATAAACTCAATGGTGAATGAATTTAAGCAACGAGTTCCACAGATTTACTACCTTCTGACCGAAGAAATTCTTCCTCATCTCAGTTCTAAAGGTTTGACCCTTCGCTCTGAGCCTGTGCCCTCAGTTCCTAGTCTCTCTTACTAGTGGAAACATCTTCTCTACGTCCACTCTATCCAGGCCTCTCAGTATTCTCTAAGTTTCAATGACATCCGCACCCCACCTCACCCCCCCCCCCCCCCCCCCCCCACCACCCCCCCCCCCCGCACCACCACCACCCCCACCCCCACCTCATTCTTTTAAACTCCATAGAGTACAGATTCAGAATCCTCAACTGGTCCTCATAACACAAGCCCTTCATCTCAGGATCATTCTTGTAAACTTCCTCTGGAGAACCTCCAATGCTAGCGCATCCTTCCTTAGATACAGAGCCCAAACTGCACACAATATTCCAAACACACTTTGACCAGAGCCTTATACAGCTTCAACAGTGCATCCCTGCTTTTGTATTCTAACTCTCTTGAAATGAAAGCTAACATTCATTTGCCTTCCTAACTGCCAACTGTATCTGCATGTTAACCTTCAGAGAATCCTGAACTAGGACTCCCAAGTCCCTTTGTGCTTCAGATTTCCAAAGCCTTTCCCTGTTTAAACTTTACCTCCATTCTTCCTACCAAAGTGCATAAACTTACACTTTCCCATGTTGTACTCCATCTGCCACTTCTTTGCCCATCCTCCTAGCCTATGTCCTTCTACAGCCTCCCACTTCCTCAATAATACCTGTCCCTCCAGCTATCTTTGTGTCATCTGCAAACTAAGCCCTATTTTAGCGTGCATTTCCAAGTATTCCGCAATCTCATCCTCAACAATGGACCCTGAAATCTGACCAACAGCCGAGGTCAGGCTAATGGGCTATTTCCTCTCTTCTGCCTTCCTCCCCTCTTAAACAGGGGTGTTACATTAACTGTTTTCCAGTTCTCTGGGACCATCCCTAACTCCAGTGATTTCTGAACGATCACCACCAATGCCTCTACATTCTCTTCAGCTATCTCCTTCAGAAATCTGGTCCAGGTGATTCATCCACCTCAGGCCTTTCATGTTCCCCAGCTTTTTCTTCTTAGTGATGGCCATTTCACTCATGTCTGCCCCTGACTCTCTTGAAGTTCTGGTGCACTGCTGGTGTCGTCCACTGTGAAAGCTAATGCAAAGTACCTATTCAGTTCCTCTGCCATTTCTTTGTTCCCCATTACTACTTCTCCAGCTTCATTTTCCAGTGGTCCAATATTTATTCTTGCCACTCTCTTACCTTTAAGATATCTAAAAAACAAAACCCTTGCAATCTTCTTTTTATATTACTAGCTAGCTTACTTCATATTTCATTTTCTCCCCCCTTATTACTTTTTTTAAGTTATCCTCTGCTGGTTTTTAAAGGGTTCCTAATCCTCTAGCATCCCACTATCTTAACCACAGTGTATGCTTTTCCTTTTGCTTTTATGCTGTCCCTGACTTATCTCATGAGCCAAGGTTGCCTCGTCCTCTTCTTAGTCTGTTTCTTCTTCCTTGGGATAAATTTCTGCTGTGCCTCCTGAATTACTCCCAGAAACTCCCGCCATTACTGCTCTACCATCTTCCCTGCTCGGCTCCCCTTCCAGTCAACTCTGGCCAGCTGCTCCCTCAGGTCTTTGTAGTTACCTCTACTCAACTGCAATAGCATTACAGCTAATTCTAGCTTCTTCCTTTCAAAATGCAGGGTGAATTCTATCATATTTGTGATCACTGTTCCCTAGGAGTTCCTTCACCTTAAGCTCCCTAATCAAATCTGCCTCATTACACATCACCAAATCCAGAATTGCCCACTCCCTAGTGGGCTTTACCACACACAGCTCCAAAAAAATCATCTCATAGACATTCTAAGAATTCCTTTTCTTGATTTTCCAAGTCCATCTGCATATTTAAGTCCCCCATGATAATTGTAATCATGCCTTTCTTACATGTATTTTCTATCTCCTGATTTATTTTCTTCCTCACATCCTCACTACTGCTAGGAGGACTGTACATAACTCCCATCAGGATCTTCTTTCCTTTGAGGTTCCACGACTCTGCCCACACAGATTCTATGCCTTCTGACTCTATATCACTCTACATTTATTGACTTCTTCACTTGGTTTTGTCCAAGGTTGCTTTTTTTAAAAAAAATAGTCCATATATTGGAATCCAGCTTGTGAGCAGAGTGTGTTTGAAGTTGCTTTTCTTCTCCTTCTCTGGACTGGGGACAGCAGCACTGTACCTGAAAAGATGTGCTCTCTGTCACCTGAGGTGGATACAAACTCCACATTTGCCCCAATTTGTTGAGAGCAGCCATTGCCCTACAGCCACCCGTGTGCAGGGTTATGGCTGAAAACTGCTAGTAGCATCCTCTACCTGTTCCACCATCACTTAGCCATTGCCACAGGAATAGTGTCTCTTTTGTTTTAGCTGATGACAATTTGCTGAACAAGTTACTGACAAACTTGCATGCTCCTCACTTGCCTGGATGAGTGCAGCCTCAACAACACTCAAGAAGCTTGACACCATCCAGGACAAAGCAGCTCGCTTGATTGGCATTACATCCACAAACATCCAGTCCCTCTTCCACCGACGCTCAGTAGCAGCAGTGTATACGCTCTACAAGATGCACTGCAGAAGTTCACCAAAGATCCTGAGACAGCACCTTCCAAACCCACTTCCATCTAGAACAACAAGGGCAGCAGATATGTGGGAACACCACTGTCCTGACTTGGAAATATATCACCGTTCCTTGCCTGTTGTTGAGTCAAAATCCTGGAATTCACTCCCTAATAGCATTGAGGGTCAACCCACAGCAGGTGGACTGCAGTGGTTCAAGAAGGCAGCTCACCACCACCTTCTGAAGGGCAACTAGGGATGGGCCATACATGCTGGCCCATCAGCGATGCCCACATCCCACAAATGAATGGAAAAGAAAAGGTCTGATTTAGCAGTTCTCCTCCTGGATGAGCTGCTGAGTTAGATGCTGCCTTAATATCACTGTCCATTCTGCTGGCACTATTTCTGATCTTCCACGCTGTCAGCTGATGGATACTGAGCCTGGTTAACCAATAGCTGGATTTTTGAAATCAGAACTATTACTGCCAGGTAGGCTGCCAGTTCAGGCTAAGTCCCACCAACCCAGTGTTGTGCAGTTTAGACGTGCTAAACACCAGCCTTCACTCCCCTGCCTACAGTTCTAAACATGGATTTACAAACAAAGGCAGGCAGTAGGCATTTGATTCGGACAGTCTATTTGAAACACTGAATGGGTATTTTTGTGGATGAAAAACATCTCAGTTCTCTTAATGATCCTTGTCCTTCCAAACTCTATAATCACTATTCAGATATTCGGTAATCCTGTTTCATGCAGAGATTGCTAAGGTATAGAATTTTATTGTAATGCAATGATTATAACATCCTTCAAAAAGGATTGGACATTATTTAGAAAGGAAAAGTAGTGAAAAAATTTGAAGTGATAGCTTCAGCTATAAAAAACTAGCACTGGCAGAGATTTACTCGTCTAAATCTGTGCCGTAAATATTCAGATCCTATTTACTAAGTGATTGATGGGTTATTAAATTTAATCTCATGTGACCCTTAAATGACATTTACGGGTTTAATATTTGCTTTTAATCGTTTTATCACCCTGCATCAGTAGATTTTGTATGTGGAACTTTTTTTATGTTAAGCGACTGTTGATATTCAGGAAGCTCCACTGTGATCAGCTTGCATCTTCTCCTGCTTTTCAACATTGTGAATATCAAAAGTAAAGTTCAGAAAAGGTTGATTGAAAGGCAACTGGTTCTGACACATAGTCAATTGAATTTTGGATGTGAAACTAGCCTAATAATTTAGGTCAGCGTATTTCCTATTCTTGGGATACAATTAGAAATAGATGTTCGATCTAACAGATAGCCCAAACAGTGTGGATCATTGCTACACACCCACAAAGACACCTACCATTCCATTCCCCACCCGCACTTTGCTAAATTAGACCATAAGGCTGTGCTCCTTCTCCCAGCTTCCAAGCAGAAACTGAAGTGTGAGGATCCAGTACAGAAAGTCTTACAGTGCTGCTCTGAGGTAACAGATGAAGCTCCTGCATGACTACTTGGAACCAGCGGACTGGTCCATATTCAAGAACTCAGCAGCCAACCTAATTGAGTATGCCACTACTGTCACAGACTTCATCAGTAAGTGTGTAGAAGACAGCATGCCAAATAAGTTAATCCAAGTGTTCCCCACCTGGAAACCATGGATGAACCAGAGGATCCACTCCCTACCGAAGCCCAGATCTGAGATGTTCAAGTCAGGTGACCCTGACCTATAGAGGTATTCTAGGTACAATCTTTGCAAGGCCAGCAGGGATGCCAAGAGACAATACGAGACTAACCTAGAATCCCAGACCTACCGCACAAACACACGTTGACTGTGGCAAGGCTTACACGATATAATGGGCTACAAAGTGAAGCTGAGTAGAATCACTAACAACAATGCATCCCTGGCCGATGAGCTCAATGCATTCCATGCTCATTCTGAACAGAAGGTCAGTGAAACGGTGTCACCCGCCCTGACAGCCTTGGGTGCACCTGTACCCATAGTCACTGTCACAGCTCTCAGATTGGCCTTCTCTAGGATGAACCTATGGAAAATGACTGGCCAAGACTGAAGTCCCTGGCCATGCACTTAGATCCTGCGTGGACTAGCTTGCAGGAGTATTTGCAGACATCTTTAACCTCTCCTTACTATGATGTGAGGTTCTGACTGGTGGCTCTGACATCCATCTTTGTGAAGTGCTTCAAGGGGTTAGTAATGACCCACATCAACTCCAGTCTCCCAGGTTGCCTTGATCCATTACAATTTGCCTAATTTTACAATAGGTCCATGGCAGACGCCATCTCCCTGGCCCTACACTCAACCCTCGACCATCTGATTAATAAGGACGCCTACGTCAATCTCCTATGCATTGAAATTAACTCTGTCTTCAACACCATAATTCCAACAAAACTCATCTTCAAACTCCGAGACCTAGGACTCTGCTACCCCCTCTGCAACTGGATCCTCGACTTCCTGACCAACAGACCGCAATCAGTAAGGATAGGCAACAACACCTCCTCCGCAATAATCCTCAACACTGGTGTCCTGCAAGGCTGCATACTCAGCACCTTACTATATTCCTTATACACTCATGACTAAGTGGCCAAGTTCACCTCTAACCCCATTTACAAGTTTTCGGATGTCAAACAGCACCAGGACAGAGTATAGGAAGGAGAAAGACAGCTTTGTGGCATGGTGTAAAGACAACAGTCTAACCCTCAATGTCAGCAAAATTAAGGAGCTCGTAATTGACTTCAGGAAGTGGAGTGGAGGACACACTCCTATCTGTATCAATGGTCCTGACATGGAGCTGGTTGACAGCTTCAAGTTCCTAGGAGTAAATATCACCAGTGATCTAATCGAGGTCCATCCACATTGATGCTACAGTTAAGAAGGCAAACCGATGTCTCTCCTTCCTCAGAAGGCGAAGGAAATTCCACAACGATTCTTACCAATTTTTATAGATGCACCATAGGAAGCATCCTATCCAGCTCCATTATAGCTTTCTTTTTCTATTCATTTGTGGGATGTGGGCATCACTGGCTGACCAGCATTTCTTACCCAGCTTGGTATGGCAAATACTGTGCCCAAGAAATTACAGAGAGTTGTGAAAGCAGTCCAGTTAATCACAAAAACCTGGCTTATTTGCTTTCATTAATTACATCTAGAATTCCCACTGCCTCGGGAAGCAGCCAACATAATCAATGACCACTGGTTAGACTCTCTTCCACCCTCTTCTATCAGGCAGAAGATACAGAAGTCTGAAAACATGTGCCATTAGATTTAAGAACAGCTTCTTCCCTGCTGTTATTGGACTTACGAATCAATGAATATACTAGAGTTGATCTGTCGTTGCAATTTCTCTGTAGCTGTAACACTATATTCTGCATTCTGTTCTATTAGCCTACTGAACTTACGTAAGGTATAATTTGTCTGGTTAGCATATGAAACAATACTTTTTACTGTATCTCAGTACACATAGCAATAGTAAGAAATCAAATCAGGTGATGTGATTTCAGTTTTACCTCTCCTCTGGTTCTGGAAACTGAAAGTTATGTTTTTTTTAAATAGTTAGCATTAAATTTTTCTAGTAGCAAGCAGCAAAAGAATGATATAACCCTTATGAAGCTTACATAATGCAGTTGTTTTATGACTGTCTTTTTAGAGATGATTTTAACATGATTGTCTCACATTATGTGATGCTATGGGAAAGATAAGATTTGTAAAATAGAGAAGATCAATTTTTGTTGATGCTTTCAAAACTGTGGTTCTTTCATGCATGTGCATTTTATAACGTTTGCATACATTATTTCATAAAATTTTGGTTTTTAACATCAGGTGACTAGTTCCTAAAATATTATACAATTTGGCCCTCAACAGAATTCACTACATGTACAGCTTGAAATAAAATGGTTCATTGTAGAATTTATTTAACATTATCTGAAGCTGCTCACTACCATTTTCTTCTTGCTTCTCTTCTTCTAGTTATATTTTACCAGATACCAGTAAGAAGAGCAGACAGAAGACCCGAATAGTAAAGAAAAGCCTTAATCCAATCTATAACCATACTATGGTGTACGATGGATTTAGGCTGGATGAAATAATGGAGGCTTGTGCAGAACTATCCATCTGGGACCATGAAACCTTCACTAATCAGTTTCTTGGAGGAATTCGCCTTAATCTAGGCACAGGTATGAAAAGTTTGAATTGTAATTGTGTCTGCAATTTACAGAAAATAGTTTGTATTGCTTGAAGATATAGATTTAGATCCTGACATGCAGAGATAATGGGAAATATACTGTAATATATTTAACAACTCAATTATTGCTTTATTCTAAATATGTTTTAAAATGCACTATGATGCTGCAGAGGTAGAGATAACTGCACTACCTATTTTGTTGTGTAGCCAGTGAGAGTTACAGCTTTTAAAAAGCAGTTTTCTTTTGGGGAACATTTTTAATTCATGGTTACATTTTTTTAATTCATGGTTACATCACAGCTGATTAAACTGTTGCTTGCCACAAACAATGGTAAGTCCCAATTTCCCAGTAATGACTTCAATACAGCATTGCAAAATGTGGATGTAACATAATGTTTGTCATTTGTATATATCATTATCTTTTAAAAAATTCAGGCTAAATATAGGCCCACATCTTTTGTGTCTTTGGATGTTTGGAGACCAGATATAACCCCAAAAATATGCTCAGGAGCTCCAAACAGTGACTATGGGAATTGATTGGGAAGGTTAAACTTCCACTAGACAATTCCCAGGACCTCAGATGAGCAGAATTGGAGATTTGAGAAAGATCAGACTTAATTACCTGTACAGTTGCTCAGAAAGGTTAGATCAGACAAAACTATACTGAATTCCTGGATAACTACACAACTAATGCTGCCCACCTCCCACCACAATTTCCCAATTCACCCTCTGATTCCCCAACACAGAATCCCTCCCCTACCAAACCTTCTGATTTCTCTCTTTAATTCTCAACTCCTCCTGACACTCTGACATCCCCCATAACCCCCAAATCTTTCCCACATCACTTTGATTCTCTGAATTCCACAACCTGATCTCACCATCCTACCTACCTGGCAGATCTGGCAGTTCTCTTCACAGATGCTGCCAGACCTGCTGAGTTTTTTCAGCAATTTCTGATTTTGTTTATTGCATTTACATACCACCCAGCACCACCCACAGCATAATGCCTGCTCTCAGACCAACTCTTATATTTTAGCCCTTCAACAGGTTACTTTGGAAGTCAAGGACATCTATGACTTGCCTGCTTTTTTTTTTTTAAAATTCATTTATGGTATGTGGCATTGTTAGCTGGGCCAGCATTTATTGTCCATCCCTTGTTGCCCTTCAGAAAGAGGTGGTGAGCTCCTTTAGTGAACTGCTGCAGTTCATGTTCTGCAGATAGACCCACAATGCTGTTAGGAAGGGAGTTCTAGAATTTTTACCCAGCGGCACTGAAGAAATGGTGTAATCTGCTTCTGTGGGTTACTTTCTGTGCAGGGGAAAACATAATTCTCGTGCATCTACACAGGATGCATCATGTCTTTCAGCTTGTTTTATCAGTGGTCTCTTATTTGGAGGCTACCCACTTCTGTCTTTTTGACACAGTTTTCTAAGCATAGAGGGAGAATCAGGCACCTTATCACAGTGGGGAGAACTGAAAAATGAAGTGCATGGATATGTCACTTTATGACACTGTGGTACATCAAAAACACTGCTACAAGGAATCATTTGCATAGGGTCTACAGTCAAAGTTTGTCCAGTTCCAGTAGTCAGCCATGGTCAGCCCTATAGGTCAAGTGTCAGCAATCTGCAGAGGTATGGCAATTATTTCCACAATGAGACAAAAAGGAAGGATTGAATACAACGCAAGTGGATGGAAGAGCAGCTAGTGGTAATGCATAAGCATAAGAGGTGGTGAGGTGACCGCAGTAAGTGTGCAGGAAGCAGAGGATTAGCTGTTTGGCAGGATAAGGTGATTGATACCCATTGAATGGACATGATGCATGCAATAGTGGGAAGCGTAGTCCATGAGCCTTGGCGTGATGTGTACTGTAACAAATTTGAGTGAGTGGCTGCGCTATGACTGTTAAGAATCATTTACCTTGTAGGACACAGACAATCATTGACCTTTTTCCGGAACTGTTGGGTATTCCTTTTAACTCAGGACTCAGTTGGTTTGCTATCTTGGTCTAGACTGTCTGCGTCTGGTGGAATGGCCTCCTGCGGCAGGTACTAGGATAAAGGATAGCTCTCCTCTCCACCATCCAACTCACTGGCACTTCCAGGTCCCAGTCTGCAAAGTGGGTTGAGCTGTCCTTTCTGGGCCATGTCCTTAGTGATAATGATCAAGCACCTCTGTGAGAGGGGGAGTTCCCGGCTTGCACCATTTGAAGTACTGAGCAATTAGTACCATCAGCATGAACACTGCAAGGTTCTAGCAGTGACATGCACTTCCACCTTGTCTATTGAATTATACCATAAGAAACTTGAGGAACTCAGTAGCATAAATGATAAGATGAAGAAAGGAAGATTGCAAAAGATAAGTCACTATGAGCCATGGTGGAACAAGCACTATGAATCTCACTTGATAAAACATTTTAATTGAAAATGGGCAAATTTAATCATAGTTCTCTAGCTAACTAAATTGCTTTGTCTGACTTTGTCCTCTTTGTATGAATGATATCTGCCCTGGGGAATAAATTTCAAGGTCAAGTCTTAGGCCAGATAGAAAGAAAATCATTCTCGTCTGCCACAGCATTGTCTTGCAGCAATCTCGGATCAGCTCTCAGGAACAAAAACAGAAGTTGCTGGAAAAGCTCAGCAGGTCTGTCAGCAACTGTGAAGGAAAATCGGAGTTAACATTTTGGGTCCAGTGACCCTTCCTCAGATCAGCTCTATTGCATGAAGGAGACGATTTCTACTTCTCACAGCTATCTCTGCAGTAAAGCTGTCAATAAAGATAAATGATGGTCAGTTTGTTCTGCAAATAACCCACCAGGAAGATTGTTCAGTTGTCCAAAATCATTATATTTGGGACATTTACAAAAAGCGATAAGGAGATTTTCATCCTGATTGTCATGTTACCTATGACCCCAGTGGTGAAAGAATAATCTTCTAACCCTTTAAACCTCAGTCTCATTTTTCTTATAATATACTATGATTGTAACACAGAAAATTTTGTTGGTTAACCACATAAGCTTTCTATAACTTCAATAATAAAAGTGCTATTGACACTTCATAACTGATTTTAACTTTACAAAGTATGAAGACTATTGGATAGCATTGTTTTGCCTCAATACTAGCTCTATTATAAGTAAAACTAATAACATTTCTGGTTGCATGCATAAAAAAAGGATGAATTTCTCGAAGGAAGAAAAAAAGGTCATTTTTATTTGTACAATGAAAAACTGCTCCAGAAGCATCGTTGATGGGGAGTTGCAAAATTAGATCTTTAAAATAAATGGGAAGTACAATTTGGCACCACACTGACAAGCACTTTTCAATCCCAAGAACCTGCACGAAATGAGTGGTTTCAGTAGATGTGCTTCTCTGAGATGTTTGTGATGATTTCAGTTAAAAAGAATTGATACTGGTCAATCATTGTTCAAGATTGCAATACAATATTATTTAGAATTTCATCACAGCTATGTCACATAAATTGACAATTAGGGTCAACTAATTTATGCCAATTTTTATACCCTAAAGTGCCACCTCCATTCTAATTACATCTTCCTTCCTGCCCTCTAACCCTTTCTCCCTTATGTTTGCAACAAGCATCCCCTTACACACATCAATCTGCTTCACCCACTCCTTGTGAGGAACTTCACCTTCCAACTATTTGTAATACTTCATCTCCTCAAGAGCCCATAGATGTGCTTCATTTTTATTAAACTGCAACAGTGAGGGTTATATGTTAAATTTCCAACTGGTATTCATTTTTAAAAAAAGCTTATTTGTGATTCATTGTTTCTTTAACAGGTAGTAGTTATGGTCATCATGTGGATTGGATGGACTCAAATGAAGAAGAAACTGCTGTCTGGATGGACATGATATCCAAACCTAATCAGTGGGTGGAAGCAGTACTGCCTCTCAGGTCTTCTATGACAAAAAGGAAGTGATGAGTGATTTTTCAGTTAATGCTTCCTCTGACTTTAAGTGCTTAAATATAATTTTCATAATTTGCTAGTGTCAAGAAAAATGATATAAAATGTACTGTTTTCATTTAATGTCTATACTTTAAGGGGTGATGGGTTCCAGAAACAGGCCGAAGTTCAAAAGAATTGTAGTGAAGAGGAGTGTTTAAAGAATGATAAAAATACTTGGTGATTACATAAATTGGTATGCTTCTGAAGAGCAAAGACAGAAGAAAACTAGACATGAAAATTGAAGAGTTTAAAAAACACATTTAGGTATCTGAAAGCAAAGAACTGTAAAGTTATAGGGATGAAAAGTGTGGGCGGTTAATTTTTCTTTGAATTACAATACTGAAATTTGGAATATGTTGAAACTGCGTGTGCTCATTATTAAAGTGTTAATGAAATGTCAAATAAAATATTAAACAGATTGAACAAGCATATATCATTTACTTTGAGGCTAATTGTAATCAACAAACATTTTGGCAAGCATTTTATCCAAACTCTGTTAAGCCTTTTATCGAATTAAAACTTGGTTGTGAATATATTTTTCAAATTAAAACCTGAATCCATCTCTTGTTTTTATTATAGTAGATTTTTGATTGAGCAAGCAATTCATATGGAGTACAAAATGGGTACACCTAAGTTTCCTCAATCAAAATCAAACCAACATTTAAAGCAAATCTGAGAGCTCAAGATTCAAAATAAATTGAATTTCAAAGTTATTGCATGCAAAATGGTTTTAAATGTTTTATCCTGTAAGAGTAGCCATGCTGAATAAACCTGACAGATTCAACTTTTGAAAGGGTGAATTAGTAATTTTTTTAGAAGTAGAAAGAAGAAATATAAATACAGTTACTTATTAAATAATGAAGCCACAAGACTCCATGATTTAAAACTATGCAGGAATCAAACAAAATTAAATAATATCTTAGACAATCTATGTTGATTCTAGAGTATAAATTAAACATGAATTAGCAGACAAATTGCCATCGATTATAAACTGTAAATTACACATCAATAGCACATACAAGTAAGACACTCATGAATTGGCCCAGTAGTCCATTCACATCCTGGTGATCACACTCAGTCACAAAGTCCTTCAAAACTCTATCTTCCTCAGATCCTCCCCTTCTGGAAGCTTATTTGATCCCCAGTCAGCAGCATCACCCAACCAACCCAAGTCTTCAATGGCACACATCCTGCAGAATGTCTTTGATGGATCTACCTCATCCAGACTGAGACAATCTGGATCTACCTCATCCAGACTGAGACAATCTGGATCTACCTCATCCAGACTGAGACAATGTTAGCTCAAAGTAAAAGAATCAGCAGCAGAAACAAACTTTCATCTTCTAGATCTTGACTCCACCTTCAGCTCACCTGCCCAATCAACTGTTACATTTGCATTGGTCTGTACCATTTTAAATTTTGCAACCAGGTTCAGACTGCTCAGAAGTTTTGGTTTCAAAATCTCATTCTTTGTAAGAACTAAGGAGGTCATTTTCCCTTCCTTGTTTCAGTTATGGTCTGTCTCAAAAAATCTTCACTTTAAAGGAAAACAAAAAACGTTACTAAAATAAAGGTTTATTTACAATTATTTTGAAATGCTGGAAGTTCTTATCATCATAAACAGTTTATCAAATAGTTTATTGCATTCTATAATGGTAACCATTGTATTACACTATTATAGTGCTTAACCAAAGCAAAAGCAGAAATATAACAGGTATTACTTAATTGTCATTGAATGATCATAATATAGAGCCTATCTTCTTTCCTACAATCTTCCTATGAACTCTGGATAGAGCATGAGCAATTACATTGTTTTTCCCAGCAACATGCTCAATTTTTAGGTTGAGTGGCTGCAACATCGAACTCCAGAGAAGTAGCTGAGGATTCCTCATGCAGAACCTCTCCAAAAACACCAGTGGATTATCATCAGTATAAATTACTGTCTCTATTAGATAACTTGAAACATACATTTCAAATTGTTGAAGAGTCAAGATTGAACATTTCCTTCTCCATTACGGAGTAGTTTTATTGACCTGTATTACATTTTCTTGAGTAGTAGCTTATGGGATGTGAGACCATTATGTGCCTCTTGTAGCCACACCACTTGCATGCATACATCACTGGCATTAAAAGGCTTTGAATGGTTTATTTAGATTCAGACCAGCTAAAACAGTTTCTTCTATTAATACAATCTTCAACCTCTCAAAAGAGGTATGATAAGATGATATAAATTTAAATTTATATATATCTCTACAAGTTTATTAATGGACAGACTACCATTTTGAAATTAGGGACAAAGTTCCTCCAGAGCCCACACATTTCAAAAAATCAATAGTATTTTCTGTGTTTCTTTTTGTTAAAGAGATAATAAACTTAGTTGGACTGTAGCTTTTCTAGGCAACATATAATCTTGCCCCACATGTCTGAAATAGATAACTTTCACCTTGGCAAACACACTAGTTGACAAATTTGTCTACCAAATAATACACTTAAGTATTCCACGTGTTCCTTCAAAATATTATGAAGGCCAAAATATCATCAGTATTCACAATGCACGTATGTAATCTAGTAACTACTTTGGGGGCGGGGGTGTGGGGGGATATTGGTGATGGTTGTTGTCGGCCTTTGAAAGGTAGCTTTGTGCTTTCTTTATTCCAAATGCAATAATCTTGCACTGGAATTGACTGTGGAGGGGTTTTTATACAGGGAGCGTGTGAAGTGAGGTGCAGTATGGATTTACCAGAACAATACCTGGAATAGAAGGTCAATGGATGATTTGCCTGAAAATTTTAAGATATTAAAGAGGAATGAGATTCTATCTATCTCACCTGCTTTTGTTGGTTAGGGACTTATCATAGATTTACCTTGAATAATCTCACGGAATGGTGGAACAGGGTTGAAAGACTGATAATACGAATAGTAATAATAATAATAATAATAAGCATAATATTTTGATAATAGGAGATCACATCCATCAATGGACAGAATTGTAACATTTTCCTAAACTTAGAGACCTGATCTCCCAATAAAGTCTCATTCTATTTTAATACTTAATAGGAGTGGAAGCTGCTCATTAAATGGCCAGACTGGGAGTAGCTACCTTCTCCTGTTTCCTTCAGATATTCCCTGTATAATTACTACTATTATACAAGTTATAGTCACAGGTATAGGAAGGTTTCCTGGCACTGTTACTGAAGTTGACATTACTCTGCCTGCACACAGATAATCCTAATACTTATGAGCTGCAGATGGTATTTATGATGCTAATTTTATTCAGTTCTGCTCCATCATATTTTGCATAGAGGATTTCCAGAATGAAAATAACTTGTTTTATGCTATGCAGATGAAATTATCCAATAAGAGTAACTGAAAATTCTTAAGTGTTATGTATCATGGAGGGTTCTTTTGTCTTGTCACTCTCATCACTACCACAGATTGGGAGGCAGTCTTCCTCGTTTACTGCTAATCTACCAGAAATACAAGAACTCTAGGTAAAATTCACTGGGCTGAAAAGTGCTGAAGGAAATCAGACAGATCCTGAATGACCATTGATGTAATTGAGACTTTTACTATTAATTAAACCTGCAGCTTTCTGGCAAATGTGAAGCCATACCTGGAAAACTTTAAAAATGATCTGCTGACATCTGTGAACTTCCACCAGATTTTGGATTCAATATCTTAATAGTATTCTCATATACCAATAAATGGCTAAAAACATCAATTTAAAGTTTTTATGTAACACAAGGAGCTCTTTGTTTTAAAACATAATGAAGATCACATACTTGAGTTAAACAATTTATAAATAAGTTGTCATATTTTAAATAAGTGCTATTCAAACATACAACCACAGAACTGTTGATTCACTCTAATATCTGGAAACTTATATGTAGGGAATTAAATAATTGGAAAGAATCTACCAATTGTAAAACATTGGTTTGAATCTTACATTTGTCATCTTACAAGAATTTCTCCAAAAAAATAAAATGCTCAGCAAGACTTCTCAGAGATAGTAAAAACTGCCGATGCTGGAGTCAGAGATAACAGTGTGGAGCTGGAGGAACACAGCAGGCCAGGCAGCATCAGAGGAGTAGGAAAGTTGACGCTTCGGGTCGGGACTCTTCTTCAGAAAAAAACAGAAGAGCCACACTGCATTATCTCAGCAAAATTTCTTGCTATATCTTACCAAACACATCTCATTAACTATCAACCCTGCAGCATTGCACGCCTCTCACCTGATTCTTGTCCCCATGTTATTATGTGCCAATCCTGGAACAACTCATCACCCAGTAGATATCCCCTGAAAAAATAGAATAGAATCCCGACAGTGAAGAAAGAGGTCATTCGGCTCATTATCTTAGAATCCCAACAGTGCGGAAACAGGCCCTTCAGCCCAACAAGTCCACACCAACCCTCAGAGCATCCCACCCAGACCCATCCCCCTAAATCTACACATCCCTGAATACTACGGGCAATTTAGCATGGCCAATAACCTACCCTGCACATCTTTGGACAATGGGAGGAAACCCACGCAGACACAGGAAGAATGTGCAAACTCCACACAGTCGCCCAAGGGTGGAATCGAACCCGGGCTCCTGGTGCTGTGAGGCAGCAGTGCTAACCACTGAACCACCGTGTCGCCCAATGGCACCGAACCTCTGAACAGCATTCCACCCAGACCAAGACGCTTACCCAATCCCTGTGACCCTGCATGTCGCATGGCTAATCCACCCAGGCTGCACAAACCCAGACACCACAGACAATTTACCATGGCTAATCCAGTTAACTTCCACGTCTTTGGCCTGTGGGAGGAAACCAGAGCACCCAGCGGAAACCCACGCAGACATGGGGAGAATGTGCAAACTCCACACAGACAAGTATTGGCAATCTGTTATTGGCCCCCACACTAGAAGTGTAATGGCACAACATCAACTAAGCCACGCTGCAAAACTGACATTTGACAGTTCCTTGTACACAAAAACCCCTTATTCTCACACCATTATTGCTGTTTAACCAACATGCCAAAACTTACCTGTCATGGCTACATTCCCATCTAAACACCCTCTCTATATCACCGATATTTTGCCCCCAATACTCACTGTAGTAGACCCAGATTCTGTCATTGTCCCGTAGGAAAACTCATATACAGGCAAGCAATTAAACAATTCCAAAATGAGCTTTTATTTACAGGCAGCAGACACAAATAAAACTAATAGAGGTTGCAGTTTGCCCCCAGAACAGAACCCAAATGCTGGCATTATGATCAATGATTATTTTATATTCCATGACAGTCTCTGAACCCATTTCCCATCTATTAGAAGCAGCTGTTAATGAAGTTCTGTCAGAGTTTTAACACTCAACACAGTTCAACTCTGTCTTGGACAAAGACAGCTTTCTCCCCCCCAACCTTCCTATCCTTCTCCTCAGAAGACTAATCCCATTCCCGCATTTCCTAAGCATTCAGTGCTTGGCCTTTTTGCCTCCTCCAACTGTGCAGTGCGCAACGTACCAGGATGATGTGGCACACTGTCCTGACTATACTCTAGGGTTCAGTCAGACTGCCCTAAGCTGTGGAACCACTCGTTCTGCATTCCTATCGTCCATCACAGCCTTAGTTGTAGTATTGGTGGCAAAGTATCTGTGCTCAGCATCAGTCAGGAGGTTGTTCGGTGATTTCATGAGCCATGGTTGCAGCGGGTAGCCCTTGTCAGCCCAGAACCTGAACTCTCAAATGGGAAAGTATTCAAGAGTGCTCCAAGATTTAGGATGCATGGCAGTTGCCAGGGTAGAGGGCACACACTTCCACAAAGTGGTAATGGTGATCACGGATTACCTGAACATAAATCATATGGAACCCCTTCCTATTGATCAATTCCACTGGAGTGTGATATGGCCCATTGAGTGCCAGGTGTGTGCAGTCAATGGTACCCTGAACCTTGGTTAAGTTCCAAAATCCAACTATTCCGATCGCAGCATTGATCTAGCCATCAGGGAAACAAAGGGAACTAGTGTGACCTTCCACAGATGGCACTTCTCACTGTCCTGATGCATTTGTGGGAGACTGAGAGATCTCACACAGATCACCCCCTCATTCCCTGGAAGGAAACGGTTGCATAGAAAGTGGCTGTTACCTTCAGAGCCATAAACAAAGGATGACCTCCCATTCCTGCAGCCGTTAGATCCTTCTGTGACAGAACTATGCCAGATGCCATAATGTCTCGAGGCTCTGTAGCTGCGAGCTCTCCATGAGCTGGGTGCTCCTCATGGCAGTGTATTCCAAACCTGAACCACTCACTGTGTGGAAAAACTTAATTCATACCTTGTATTTGCTTCATCTGCAAAACATTAAAGCCGCTATTTTGTTCCTAATCCTCTTACAAGCAGGAACAGTTCCTCCCTATCTGTTCAGTTCCCTCAAAATTTTCTCCTGGCCTTCTCTTCTCAAAGATACACAATCCAAGTCTTCTAATTTATCTTCAGAGGTGTAGACTCTCATCCCTGGAACCATTGTCATAAACTGTCTTCTGTACTTCTCAAATGCATTTAAATCCTTCTTAAAAGCGTGGCCCTCAGAACTGTATGCTATATTCCAGCTGAGGTCTAACTAATGTCCTATATAAGTTCAGAATATCCTCCTTTTGCTTGTGCTTGTCTTCTCTATATCCCTATTAATGAAGCCCAGAATACTGTATGTTTATGAGCTGCTCTATCTGTCCTGCCATCGTTAATGGTTTATACATACATATACACAGGTAGCTTTGTGCTGCACATACTTTAGTATCTTTTTTTCTGGAAATTTAAATTCTGCAGCATGACACTTTTGTCATCAACAGGTTTCCCATTGGGAAAATCAACCTGATTGGTGAGTGCTTGTTTCAGCAGATCACTAAGTTGGAGGGGTACTTTGACTCTGAAGCATGTTGCAGGACTAGGTAGGGCATGCTCTCAGTGCTGAGAGGAGGGGTCTGATGACATACTCCATGTCCAATAAGTCACCTCTTTGTCCATTTTTCTGGTTAATCACCCCAATATCACTCTCCTTGGCTCAGATATTCTTTTAAAATTACAAGTGCTTTATAGATTCAAAACATTTTTATTGATGCATATATTGCCTCTTGGTGTTTCTAAGCTCTACCCATATTGATTCCATTTCACTGGAGCTAAAGTCCTTCCTCACTATTGGTTTAATGTTCTCTTTAACCAACAGTGTTACCTCATTCCTTTTCCTTTTTGTCTGTTTTATCTAAAAATTGAAAACCCCTGGGTGTTTAGTTCACATCCCTGGCCATCCTACAGCCATGTCTCCGCAATCCCAACTATATTGTATCTGTTTATATCGATTTGCATAACTAATTATCCACTTTATTATAAATGCTCCCCACATTAAGATACATGGCCTGAAGGCTTGTCTTTTTAACATTCTTAGTCCAGTTTGCATTATTTCATACTGCAGTCCTGTTTGATTTTTGCAATTCAATTTACTATTCTTAAAAGGTGACTGTGCACTCATTTTCTTTTCAGACTGAATAGACCAAATCTCCTCAGAGATAGTAGGAACTGCAGATGCTGGAGAATCTGAGACAACAAGGCGTAGAGCTGGATGAACACAGCAGGCCAAGCAGAAGCCTTCCTGCTCCTATGACTCTACGCCTTGTTGTGTCAGACCAAATCTCCTAATTTGTTAATTATAACTCAGTTCATAAAGGCACTGGAAAATCACGTGGCTATTCCCTAAAAATAATTAGACTTCCAAGAACGGAATATTACTTAAAGCATGTTGACATGAACACTGTACAATTCGGACATGACTATGTATGATCCACTATTATTCTAAGACTGCAATTTATGTCACCTTTCCATAAATTTGGTCCACAGTGTCTGTGCCAGCTCTCTCCAAGAACAATTCAGCTTTTCCCATGTTCACACCCATCCCCATACAGCCCTGTAATGCTTTCTCTTCCTACAGTGATTATCCAATTCTCTTTTAAAAGCCACGAGTGAGTCTTCACCACACTAGCAGGTCCCGCATTCTAGATCCTGACCGCTTGTTTCATTAAAAAGGTTTGTTCATGTCTTTTTTTTGAATTCCTATTAATCTACACTTTTTCTCAAGCTTTCCATAAATGGGCTTCCATCCGTGCAGTCTAGAACCTTCCTAATTTTTAACACTTCAATCAAAACTCCTCCCACCATTCTCTTATGTAAGGAAAACAACGCTAGCCGCTCTAATCAATCCATAGAACCAAAGCTCCACATCTCTGCAACCATTCTGAAAAGTCTTATTTGTGCTGTCTAAAGACTTCACAATCTTCTCAAAATGCAGAGCACAGAATTTGACACAATAGCACAGTTGAGGCTGCCCCAGTGTTTTGTGGGAGCCAACTTGGCTGAACAGCAAAGGATGCTGGGTACATTGGCTAAGTGAAACTCTGATATCACAAAACCCATATACCAGACACAGTGTAAACACAGCAGCCAGGTGCTAATGACATTAGCATAATGTAAAAGTCAACAGTTAGTCTGCACAGAAACCCCCAACAACTTATCCACTAAACAAAGGGCAGCCCAGACAGAAAGGCATTGGGTCCTGCTACACAAAGAAACTTGACAGTAGCATGCCATCTAAATGATTGACTCTTGTTTCAAACTATTGTGTATCTCCCTGATTGGTCAGAACTACAGAAAGTTCCAGAAAACCATCTAAAAGATATTAAAACAGTTCACCTGCAGACCGCTCTCTTGGAACTGCTGTCAGAATCGTCTGAGGCCTTTTGAGGAGACCAGCATGGTAAAAAGCAGAGACCAGCTGACCATCCATTGAGATAGAGGGAGAAAACAGCTTTGCAGACCCAGAGACAGAGCCACAGAGACAGCGACTGTATAATTTTACAAGAAACTTGGGAAGCATTGTAACTGCAAGTGGCCAAATAGGATTGGGGTTAGTATTAAAAATTATTGTAATTTTGTTCCTAATAAAGTGGGAACATTTTGCTTTGTTACCAGCTTGTGCTGGTATTGATTTAAATAAAAACCGAAAGAACTGCAGATGCTGTAAATCAGGAACAAAAACAAATTTGCTGGAAAAGCTCAGCAGGTTTGGGAGCACCTGTGAAGGAAAAAGCAGAGTTAACGTTTCAGGTCCTGTGACCTGGTTCTGAGGAAGGGTCACCGGACCCGAAACGTTAACTCTGCTTTTTCCTTCACAGGTGCTGCCAGACCTGCTGAGCTTTTCCAGCAACTTTATTTTTGTTCGTATTGATTTGACCGCTTTGGTATTGTGGAACACCTGGGCAAATTCGTTCACAACATTTTGGTCAGAGTTGTCTGCAACTTGTTTAAAAAGGAACCAGACCACAGTTTTACATAGGTTTATTCAGAAAATTCTTGCATTTTGCCCTCCATTTATAAAAAAAAAATCCAGTATGCCTTTGTAACCACTTTCTCATGGGGGTGTGCCAATGACTGAATATTTGAAAAGTTTCTAGCTCGTACTTTCAACAATAATGCTAGTATTCTAGAGAGAAAAATATTCACTAAGCATTTACCTTTCTTTTGGGGAGGTGCCAGGAGAATGGACAGTGGCAGTGTCAACACAATGTGGAGCTGGAGGAACAGAGTAGGTCAGGCAGCATCAGAGGAGTAGGAAAGTCGATTTTTCGGGTCGGGACCCTTTATTATTAAAGTAAAGGTGCAATGACAGTCTAGCAGCCATGGGCCATCGTAGGTGGTGGTCTGAGGTTTTACAATCATTAAACAGGGGACAAAAAATCAACAGGCATTCGGAGGGATTTGAGTTAGTTAAGAATAACCAACATCGATTTAAAAAGGCAGATCATTCTCGACGAATCTAATTGAATTTTAAGACGATGTCACAGAAGGTTAATAATGGGAATGCAGTCGATGATGTCTATGTGAATTTTAAGAAAGTATTTTAAGAGTTTTACAAGATTTTGTCATTAATAGTTTTTCAAGTAAAAGAAGGAACATAGCTTTGACTCCTGGAGAAATATACTGCAAAATTTCTTCCAGACCGCAAACCAACCATTCACCACTCACTCTGTTTTTTGTCAATCAGGAAACCTGCTGCAATTGTCCCTTTTATTCTATGGGCTTCAACTATGCTGGAAAGCCTATTATTATGTAGCATTTATCAAATAACTTTTGGACATACATGTCCGCAACATCACTGCATGGTGTTATTTCATTTAAAAAAAACTCAAGCAAATTGGGAAAACAAGATTTGCCTTTATCCTGACTTGTGGGCTCGAAGCATGATCTCTTAGAATGGCAGCGGTGTGTTAGCTGTAGTGTTGGCAGAGTGGGAACTCCTCACTGCGGTAGGCCCGGAGCATGGACTCTTTCGGTGGCTGCAGGTTGTCTGTTGCAGTGGTGTCGGTGTCCAGAGCAGGGGCTCCTGGCTTCAGTGGAGACTTTGTACAAGTCCTGCAGCCCTGTTTGGGACCCTGGCAGATGAATTTGAACTCTATTTAAGCGCTTTCTTTTTACTCTTTTGTATCTCAAAATGGTGTTGGATTGTGGCAACAGAAAACTTTTGACTGTATCTCCCTAGATATATGTGACAATAAATCATTCATTCATTCAAATTCCTTCTGGCTTCCCTCAATCCACATTTTGCTAGTTACTACTAATTTTGCCCCAAGCTATCATTTTTAATAGCTTTCCCACCACAGAGGTTAAATTGACTGGCCTGTAGTTGGTTTGTTTATCCTAAACCACACTTATTTTGGACACAGATACATTTACAGTTCTTTAATCCACAGATACCTCCTCTGTGAGCAGAATTCAAAGACTGTTATCTGTGTCTCAACAATTTTCACTCTTCCCTCAGAATCTTCAGATGCATCTTTTTCAATTCTGGTGACTGATCAGCTTTAAGTGTGGCCAGCCTTCTTAATGCCCCAACTTTACACGCTTTTAATAGGGGTTTTCTGTTTATGTACTTGTCCACTTACCATTGTCTATCTGTTTAATTAAATGGTCAAAACCTTTGTCTGTGGAGTACCAAAGTAAAAAAATTCTCTTTAAATATCAAATTCACTAGAATTTCTGTGTCTTTCGTCTGTAGCTATTTCAACAGCACGTCTGCGGTATTTATGCTACTAATTCATTCCCTGCCTTCACTTGCTGTGAACACCCATTCTCGATTTCCAGTTTTATGTACTCTGGAGCTTCTTTGTGGCCAGTTTATTTTCACATTCATGGGACAGGAAGGAAACTTTTTACTGCAGGACTAAAAACAATGGTAGAAGTGGACATAGAGCACGAATAAAGAATTTAGCCTCTGTGAAATGCATTCTCTTGTAAAGAGTTCAATTTCAACTTTAATTAGACCAACAGTAGGCTTCTTCCATAACTTCCTGGGTAGTGGCATATGTAGTCTTCCCTATCTCAAGAGCAGGAACTAAAGATGCACTTTTACTGGGATGCCCACTTGTGGAATGTAAACTGCTAGACATTGGGTGCCCTTGGAAAGGTCCAGCTTGCAAGTCACCACCTGAGGCATTATTTTCGCTTCATCCTAGTTATGGTGGCATAGTGGTATTGTGCATTTTTTATCTATACCCCTACTACAGTAACCAATATGGATTCATATGAGGAATATCTGGCTCTAAATGTGGTACAAATTAGTAAAATTCAATATTGATATCAGACTAGATAAAACAGTGGAATCAGAGATAGTAGCTCAAAAAAAAGATGTGTTGGACAAAACATGTAACTTGCAAGTGCAATAGCAGTGTAAGGCCACATCTTTTTATTTTGTGATTTTAGAAACTGGTGACTGAAATGAGAAAGAGTTGTTTGAACAGAAGTGTTTGAAAGCATGTAACCTGACACCATTGCCAGGCATCACGTAAACAGAGACAACAAGGTGCAGGGCTGGATGAACACAGCAGGCCAAGCAGCATCATAGGAGCAGAAAGGCTGACGTTTCGGACCTAGACCCTTCATCAGAAAAAAAAGGCCAACTGTTTGAACAAGAAATAATTAAGGTTTGAGTTGCAAATATTGATTGGCCTATCAAATGGTGACCACCTATCAATGACAAATACCTTTTTCCCTACCAATAACTGTACAACTGATTATCAGGTAACTGAACAGCTTGAAAGTGGGACAAGTTACAGAGAGTGTGTGTGTGTGCAAGGGAGAGAGAAATGTTCAGTTCTTCCCAGCTCAGGAGCAGTCACTTCATTCTCTGAAGTCAAAACTCACTGCAAACCTGAAAAGAAAAGGTTTATCTTTCCTGCAACAGTTGTTGCATGCTGTGACTTTTAACTGATAAGTCACACACTTTTTGAATAAACTAGCCATGTTGTATATCTTACTAAGCAGTGGAACCGTTTGGAAAAAGACAACTGAAGCAACATGCATGCCAGCAGAAGAGTCATAAAGACCATCTCAACAACAGTTTCTGGGAACAAAGACTGAACTGTCTTCACAGCTTTTCCTCTTTGTCCATAACCTACCTAGTCCTGTCTATTTGTCTGTGTGTGTAATAGGGGGTTAAAGTTCTATTCAGTCATTTATATTCCAATGGTTTGTAACTGTTTACTTGTAGCTGCAGTCTAATTACTTGAAATCTATAATGAATCTTATTAAGTACAAAAACCTGACTTGTGCTTTCTATCAGTCTATGTCTGCAAATCTGCAAACTTATATAAAATAAGACCAAAAGATGTAGGAACAGAAGTTGTTCTGTTCACTATTTTTCAATGGGCCATTCAGCCCATTGAGTCTGATCCTCCATTCAATGTGATTATGGCTGATTAGATAATTCCATTTTCTTGCCTCTTCCCCATAACCCTTAATACCCTGACTGAATGAAAATCTGCCTACCTCAACCTTGAATATACTTAGCAAAACCAGACTTGGAAGTAGTCTGTGGTAAAGAATTACACAGATTCACAATCCCCTGAGAAAAGAAATTCCTTCTCATCTCGGTTTTAAATGTAAGCACTATTATTTGGAAATTATGCCCTCTGTCCTAGACTCTTCCACAAGGGAAAAAAAAACTCTCCACATCTAGCCTGATAAATCCCTTAATAATCTTATATGTTTCAAGATGGTCACCTAATTTTTTCTAAATTCCATTGAGTGCGATCCCAACCTACACAACCTCTCTTCATAAGATAGTCCCTCCATACCTGTAATCAGCTTAGTGAATCTGCAATGGACTGCCTCCAATGCCAATATATCTTAACTTAGATTAGGGGCTCAAAACTGTTCACGGTGTTCTGGCTGTGATCTGACTAGTGTCTTTAAAGAAAAAAATCTTTAACTTTTGTGATGACAGCAGGAATAGCAGGGCTTCATTTCATGCATGCTACCTCAGTGAGGTGTAATAATTTAATGTGGTAAAGTATTAAGAATATCTCACTTAGGAAGGCAAATGGTTAACATGTATTTCATTGGCTACCTTTTCATCTTTGGTTTTTTTTTAAACTCGCTGCAGAAAGCAAGTCTTGTAGTGAAATTTGGTTGCGTGTTGGAGCCACTCAATTGTGGGTCTGGGGTGAGTCTGGATGTGGGTGAACGCCAGGGCAACTAGTTAAGAAGACACACCTCCATTCACTGTGATATCAATCCAGTTTTCTACCTGGTGTTTAAATCCTCTAGCTCTCATAACCTGCACAACTCTTTGCCTCTTCCCATATCACCAATGTCCCCTTACCCAGTATTTGCTGTGTGCAGAATTCATGGGCTATGTAATGCACTGAAGTCCTTGAAATGCTCAGAAAAAAAAAACCATTCAAATTCCTCTTGGGGAAAAGAAAATTCCTGGAAGCTCATAAAACTGTCAAACATATAATCACTGACATTTCCTTCAAAAGAACTTAATTGTTCATTAACCTGCCAAATTAAACAAACAGCTATTAAAAGCCTATTCAAAGCATTTGATTCGATTTTGTGCTTATTAAACTGCCAACCAAATAAAACACACAGTCTCCTCACATTAATGTCAACAATTGCTCAGCAATCCATTAGTGGTGTTTGGATCTCTGCCACGCATCCTAAATGAGATTACTTTGCATAGTTGAACAGACGTACAGATCTCAATATAGTAGGTTATTTGAAGTTAGCTGACTAGATGCATGTTGTATAATATGTGTACAGCCATCTGCTCCACTATTTTTCAAGGCTTGATTGTGTTTCAATTAGAAAGTCTGGCAACTCTTCAGATTTTTTCAAAGTCTAACAAAGATCTCTAGGTTTCACATTTACTATTAATGTAGAAAAAAAACTCAAATTACAAGCAGCAGCTAAACATTTAAATCAGATTTTCAATTACGTTCAATGTAGTAGAGGGGCTGCATGGTGGCTCAGTGGTTAGCACTGCTGCCTCACAGCGCCAGGGACCCGGGTGCGATTCCAGCCTCGGGTGACTGTCTGTGTGGAGTTTGCACATTCTCCCCGTGTCTGCACGGGTTTCCTCTGGGTGCTCCGGTTTCCTCCCACAGTCCAAAGATGTCCAGGCTAGGTGAATTGGCCATGCTAAATTGCCCATAGTGTTCAGGGATGTGTAGATTAGGTGGGTTTATAGGGGAATGGGTCTGGGTGGGATGCTCTGTGGGTCGGTGTGGACTTGTTGGGCCGAAGGGCCTGCTTCCACACTATAGGGATTCTATGGTTTTATGACTTCCCACTGAAAAAAGCAGTTTAACACATGCAAACAATCCTGGCCAAATTAATGGTCATTTACCTTTTGCCATCAATCACTTCTAGAAAACACAGTTAAATCACCATATAACATTAAATGGTGACATTTGAATTGACAAAATCATTTAAACTTACCTATGAAAAGATTTTTGGCTCCACAACTGTTTTCCACCAAGTCCAGGTTCATGAGTTGACTTACTAGGCATACTTGTCATAACTTCAGGAATCCATCTGCCTCACGGAAAATATCAACCATAGGAAATATTGTTCACTGAACTGGCATTTGAATGATGAAGAGGTAGGAAGAATTCCACAGACTAATGACCCTCAGAGAAAAGAGAAATGTCTCAGTCTTAATTGGGAGATCCCTTATTTTCCAACTTCTCCCTTAGATCTACACTCCACACAAGGGGAAACATCTTTTCAACATCCACAATAACAAATTCCTTCAGGATCTTGAATAAAAATAGAAAATGTTGGAGAAACTCAGCAGATTTGGCAGTATCTGTGGAGAGAGAAACAGAGGTAACGTCTTGGATCCCATGACTGTTTCTTAGAGCTCCTCCTCAGAATCTTATACACTTCAGTCAAATCATCTCTTATTCTTCTAAGCTCCAATGAAAATAGACGTAACCTGCTCCTAATGCAATTATATCCTCTCTTCAGTGACTGGACCAAGACTCTATATGGTTCCAGACGAGTTCGAACAAAGGTACTGTACAGTTTCAGCAAAAACTTTATGTTTGATACATTTGACACAAGTGCCAACATTCCATTGCCTTTCTAACCACTTACTATATCAGGATACCTTTTTTTGTGTGATTTAATTTCCAGAACATTCAAATCTCCATCTGCCTTACACATATTTCTTCATTCAAATAATATACTGCGCTTCTATGCTTCCTGTCAAAATGGGCAAATTCACATTTACCCATATCATACTCTATCTGCCAACTTTTGGCCCACTCACTCAACCTATCTAAATCCCATGGATTCTTGCATTTTCCCTATGACAGATGTCAAGCGAACTGTACTGCAGTTTCCTTCTTTCTGTCTCCCGCCTTTCTCGAATAGATGTGTTCCATTAATCAAATGTGCTGGAAAATGCCCAGATCTAGAGAATTTTGAAAGGTCACAACCACTTATTTGCATATCCTCACTCATCTGGAGGAAATGACACTGAGCTTAGGACACACTTGCAACTCCAAACGACTTTCACAGCCTGAGCATACTTTCTGCTGCAAACTCTCCTTCTGCAGCCTGTTTGGCAGCTGCTGGAGGTTGTTGCTGGCCTTGTGTTTTTTGACTTCTTTGAACCTTCTCAATTTCTCTAATCCTCTTTGCACTGTGACCGAAGCGATGGCAACACCTGCAGACTTAAATGAGACTTTACCATGGGTCTTGATACAGATGGACATGGAGGTCTATGACAAGCAGGGGTGTGCGGTGCCTCTACATGAATGTCGGATGCATTCACATGTATGCAGCACTAGCCATGTCATGCAAATACACTAAGAGTTTATAAGTGCGGTTGGATCACTAACATCTTGTCTCTACCCTGTAAGCCACGCAGAAAATGCTATATTTTATACCAGTCCATGTTCTGACAGACTGTGTACGACATGGTGGGCCAAATGGCCTGTTCCTGTACTATACTGTTCTCTACTCACAGTGCCGTGTGAAAGGAAATGCTACATGCCCTTGTGCACACTATGACTGCAGGTGAGACTCTAAAGGTCACCTGATAGTACTTATGCTTCGTAGAGTTTATAAGATTTAATTGTAATGAACAATTATCAACAGTTCTATGGCTAGGATTCCTAATGGACATTGCTAGTCAATGCATGAGATGCATTTGCAAATTATGATGATGGAAGAAGTGTTTGATTTTGAATCAGAGTTCCTGATTAATGCAATTGCCATTCAAGAGCTTCACATTGCCTACAAGTTGACCTCCCCCCACAGGCAAAACAAAGCAAACTTACTCCATCCACTCTGGCTCTGCTGGCAGCCATTTTCACATTTGTTGTGCAGTAGAGATTCGATTGAAGATAGAAAGTTTTCCAGATCGCACGAGAGAAAGACAGAGAGTTGCAGGCTCAGTCTGTTATTTTTGGCACCACTCTCCACAAGACTGACCATGATCCAAACCCCAGATTGTAAGGACATGGATACCTGGACCCTGACTGCACCAAGCATCCAACCGATCATGGCAAACCTCCTAGACTGAGATTGGATGATGGCCTTGATTTATTCTGGCAGTACCCCTGATTGATCATAGTTTCTATTGACTGTGACTAAAGACCATTTCCCTTAGGCTTTTAGTCACGGCTATTTGGTTGAACTATATGTAACATGCTTGCCACTAAAGCTACTGCCATACGCTATAGGTGTGACATCGATGTAGCATGGTGCTACATCTACATGTCTGCATCCTTGGCTGCTCAGTACAGACAAACTTGATGAGCTGGCTGGCACTCTGTCTATACAAAAAGACAAGGTAAGACAAATACTGTGAGCCTATAAGTTCTGAATAAGGTGGCAATATGCAAAAAAGGCCAAGATGCTGTGAGTATTCAAATTAGAGCATTAGGAAATCAAGCTAAAGCCTAGGGATGCATACAATTCCGATGCATATCTTATGCATAAAGAGGCCAAGGCAGATGTATTGTAATGTAAAATGTAATTGAACTGCAAAGTGCAGTGTTGAAGTGTTCAGTGAAGCTGATGTGAGTCCACCCACTGGGGATCTTTATTAGAGTACGGCAGTTCTAGCTGTCGCTTATGGAAAAGGAGCTGAGGCATTTAATTGGTCACCACAGCCTATCATGATGACAACGGAACAAGGATACGGATGCGTTTCATGGAACCCTCATCCTTTGACTATTGGACAGGTCAGTGAGGTAAAGTCACCATAGTCCTGCCAGACCATAGTAGTTTAGCCTAAGGGTCACCGTGCTTCAGGCAAGGGGAGAGGTTGAGAAGGAGAGTCCTTCATGGTAACCTCAGCCAGTGCAGGAATTGTATCCGCATTGTTGGCGTAACTCTGCATTGCAAACCAGTTGTCCAACCAACTGAGCTGACTGACACTCACATGAAAAATACTTCCAATGCAATTTCACTTTCCAGGAAAATTCAGGTCAATGTATTTTTCATTTGCTGTCCCAATGTCCAGAAATTTGGACCTAAATTTTGAAGCAAGTTTCAGAGTACACTATTATAGATCAGCTTCTCTCCAGTATGGTGTGCCAATTGGGCCAAAAGTCACAATCTGCTGCTGTGTGCAAAAGACTGGGAATGAGAATTGAGTATGATAACAAACAATCCAGACTGGTGTGCAGATGTTCAAAAACTGCAATATCCAAAGTAAACAAGAAGTGTGTGTGTGTCAGGATCAACAAACTCTGCAAAACTCAGTCTCCAAATTTTAATCCTGACAATTTTAAGGAAAGCCTTTTAATGAAGGGCAGTAGATGTTACAAAAAGGAAAACAGACCAGAAGAGTCATATTAGTTTGCATAATAATGATCTAATTTGCAAGTGAATTGATGATTATTTCAACCTTGATTTCTGACATCATGCGCTGAATTGCATTTTATTTCTATGTTACGATATCAGTGATTTTGTCAGAAATAATTGTGTAGCAGATTTTTTTGGAATAGACAACACGAGACTTGTCCTGGTGACTGTCTTCTATACCACATCTCTTACTACCATTAGCTACTGTCTGTGGGATCTGACTGGATGTGAGTCTTGCAATAATGACACCCAAATTGATACTATCCTTTCTAACACATTGCTGTCTGAGAGTTTGCCGTTTACAAATTAACTGTCCCATTTCCCACATCACATAACTGTAATTACACTCTAATGGTACATTTGGTGTGCCCTTTATTTTGAAAAATGCAATATAAATATAAATACAAGTCCTTCATTGCTTTGATGGGATATAGTCATTACTGACAAGGACAGCATTGCTTGCTGATCTTTAAGTGCCCTTGAGCGGATGGTGTTGATCAACCTTGTTGACCTGTTAGTGTCAATCTCATGTTGATACACGTGCTGTGCTGTTAGGTGGGGATTTGCAGTATGTTGACCCAGTGATGATGAACGAAAAGCAATATATTTCCAAGGTAGTATTCCTTCCATTGAAACCTACTTGGAGGAAGCATTGAGTGAGAGGATCTCAATGTTCATCACCAAGAATGCCACCATTACTACTGACTGATCTAGATGGGTCCTAAAGGACATATCTGCTAGACCACCTGTGCAGCAGGTGATGGAGGGGACAAACAAGAACGAAAAATCTAAATCTCATCATCACCAATTTTAGTAGGAGTGACCATTGCACATTGTGGAGATAAAACCCATCTTGATATTGAGGATATCATCCATCATGCCATGTGGCAGAACCACTATGGTAAACATGGCAGATGCTGAACAGATCTAGCAACTGAAAACTGAACATCCATGTGGCACAGTAAGTCATTATTAGCAGCAGAATTATTTTCAACACTCTGTAACTTCATGGCCTGGTATATTCCATGCTTTACCATTTCCAACAAGCTGGGAAATCAATCTTCATTCAATGAAGAGTGCAAGAGTGCATGCCAGGAGCAGCACCAGACATACCTCGAAGTGAGGTGTCAACCTGTTTAATGGACTACACAGGACTACCTGCATGTCAACCAATAAAGAAACATGTAACAGACATGCCTAAACAATCCCACAACCAATGAATCAGAACTAAGCTCTGCTATGTCCAGTCATGAATAAAGGTGGGTAAAAGCAACCAGCTGGGTGTGGAGGTTGCTCAACTATCTCCATCCTCAATAATGAGGGAGGCTAGCAGGTCAGTGCAAAAGATAAAGCTAAAGACTTTGCAACAATCTGTCAGATGTGCTAATTGGGTGATCCATCTTGACTCCATCCTGACTTAAGATTGAGCAAAAATCCCCAATATTAAAACCTATGGACAAAACCCTCGATTTTGGGCAGCATCCTGGACTTTCAAAACTTTTAAAAACAGAAATGAAAGCTGGAATGTGTCTGTGGGAAATACACAGCTAGCAAGCCTGGAAATGCAGATTGCTACCTGTGACTCTTGTTCAGCCTAAAATCCCAATTTACAGCTCCTGTCTAAAACAGCAATCGACTGAAACCAACAGACCCTGGCCCCTGACAGCTTTTACTCCTTAGGCTACAGATCGCAGACAGTATGGGGCCTACACAGATAATGGATCAAAACCCATTTATACATACTCTAACCAATTAACTTCACAAGAGAACATCAAGAGCTCAATGAAAACTACAGATTTGAGCAGAGATAATGGGGGCTACAGTCAGTATAACTGCCAGAAGGTCCTGACCCAAAATGTCAGCTTTCCTGCTCCTCTGATGCTGCCTGACCTGCTGTGTTCCTTCAGCTCCACACTGTTATCTCTGACTCCAGCATCTGGAGTTCTTACTATCTCTGAGTATTGGTCTTACCTTGAACTGTGAGGCCTTTTTCAACAACAAGCTTCTGCACAAACAGCTTCCCCACAACAAGCAGTTTCAGAACCAAGAACCACAGAGGCTGAATGGAGAACAGGGAAGCCAAACCATGGGCCTCATCAGAACAAAAGACATCCGAGAGGGGGGAAACCAACCAAAGGCAATCTGAACAAGAACATCCAGACACGGCCTATTCTGATCCAACAGAACTGACGGCAAGAAACTTAGTAACAGACCACGACCAACAGAAGTAAAGACTGACTGCCCTGAAACAGAACCGACTCGACCGACACCACAAGGCCTCAGACACATCCTGAGGAGAAAACTGGGCCTGCAAAACCAGCAGAAAGTAAAGAAAACCAACTACTTAACCGATAGATCCAAAATGAACCTTACTGTACCAGCAGACTCAAATCAAACTGAAAAATTTGCGTCTTCATCCAGGCTCTGGGTACGGCAAGTGGGAGCAGCCTGGCGCACTTCAAAACTGCGTTTTCTCAGAGGCGAGCTTAAACTTCCCCCACAAAGTTCTGACCTAGCTAATAGGGCGGGGAAGGCAGGTGATGACAGTGTATTGGGACCGTTGAGGGTAGGAATTCTGATTAAGCAGTCTGAAATTAAACACTGTTGTTTTTCTGTGTCCGTAGGATAGTGTTCTAATAGTGTTAATCCAGTTCATAGTGTATTTAAAATACTATTGCTGTCTTGTATAATTGATTGTGTTAATTTCCCTGATTTATTGCATTACCTATTTTCTTATATTGTGTTTACCTTTTGTACTTTAAATAAACGTAGAGATTTGTTTTCCCTGAAATATCTCTCTCCTGCCTCTACATTTCACGTCCCCTAAATAAATCCCGTGTTCAGAAAAAAAGAGGTCTGAGAGTAATTTGAACTACTTAAAGACCAGAATACAACTGATTGCAAACCAGAACCCTACAACGTTCCCAATATCACAGATCCCAGACTTCAAACAGTTGATTCACTCCACATCATGATACTGCTGAAGACAGTGAATACTGGAAAAGCTATAGGCCCTGATAACTTTGAGAATAGTACTGAAGATGTTGCATTTTGGTAAGGCAAACTGGAGCAGGACACAATACAGTTAGTGATAGGGCCCTGGCCCTGGTTGCGGAACAGAGAGACCTAGGGGTGCAGGTGTGTAGTTCCTTGAAAGTGGAGCCACAGGTAGGCAGGATGGTGAAGGAGGTGTTTGGCACGCTTGCCTTTATTGGTCAATGCGTTAAGTATAAGAGTTGGGAGGTCATGTTGTGGGTGTACGGGACACTGACGAGGCCACTTTTAGAATAGTGTTCAGTTCTGGTCGACCTGCTATAGGAAAATTGTTGCTGAACTTAAAAGGGTTCAGAAAAGATTTACGAGGATGTTGCTAGGATTGGAAGATTTGAGCTACAGGGAGAGGCTGAATAGGCTGGGGCTTTTTTTTCCTGAAGCGTTGGAGGCTATGGGCTGACCTCATGAAGGTTTATAAAATCAGTAAGGGCATGGATAGGGTGAATAGTCAAGGTCTTTTTCCTAGGGTAGCGGAATTCAAAACTAGAGGGCATAGGTTTAAGGTGAGAGGTGAAAGATTTAAAAAGGATGTAAGGAGCAACTTTTTCCACACAGAGGGGGTGTGTGTATGGAATGAGCTGCCAGAGTAAGTAATTAAGGCAGGTACAATTACAGCATTTAAAAGGCATCTGGATGTGTATATGAATAGGAAAGTTTAGACGATAGAGGCCAAATGCTGCCAAATGGGATTAGATCAGTTTACTATATCCGATTGGTGCGTACGAGTTGGACCGAAGGCTCTGTTTCCTTGCTGTATAACTCCATGATTCTTAGATGTGCTGTGATAATGTGGTGAAGCTAGTGCTTTGGCAATGTCACCTTCTGGGGATGGAGAATGCAGGAATCCACTGCACATGTAGCATGTCCTGAGACATTGGGGACCGATATCAAAACAGAGAACTGAGAAAATGCTGGCAAGCCACAGTTGCCAGGTTACTGCTCTGACGTTCAACTTGCAAATTGGGACCGTCTGGTTTCTCACCGATACCTGACGGAATGGCAACCTGTAGATAAATTAGGCAAGATTAATTAATGATGAGATTTAATGGGGGTGGAGTGGGGCCCTCATCGCTTATAAGTGAAATCTTTTCAAGGGCATAACGAACATTTCATTTTGACCTCAAGAATCTTACTTTTTAATTCTCACAATATTTTCCCAAATTTTGTATAATTTCCTGCATTGTTCAAATATTGAGAAAACTCCACCCTCTGAGTCTACAGGCAAAACTACAGAAGTAACACCACCCTCTAGCTTGAATTTTGAAATTTATGTTCTCATCCGAGCCACTCACTATCCTGTCTTGGAAAAATATCACCGTTCTTTCACTATCGCTGGGTCAAAATCCTGGAATTCCCTCCCTAATGGCTTTGTGGGACTACTTACAGCACATGGACTGTAGCAGTTCAAGGCGGCAGCTCACTAGCACCTTCTCAAGGCAACCTTGGGATAAATAACAAATACTGGCCAGCCAGAGACATCCATGGGTGAAATTTAAAAAATAGCAGCCATGAGTCTATTTACAAAACTGGAGTTGGCCAATTTCACCTCAAAGATACCTAAGAGATGATCTTCAGTGCTTATTAAATAGCATGTAAAATGTAAGTCCGAAAATTACTGCAATTAAGTTGCAATATAAGGATAGATAAATTCAGCTTCAAATGTGTAATGTGAGTAATTCATGTCAGTTCTTCACCCAAAGATTAGCTATTATATGAAATGGAGTTTTAGGTGAAGTAAAAGAGGCAATCACACTGGAAATAATTAAAGAAACAATTAGATATTGTTTAAGGTGGATGATATGTTTTTCTGGATGGATGAATTTAGATAGTCCTCCTTACAAATAATTATCTTGCGATTGAGTTATTCAGTTAACTTAATTTGCAGTTCAACTCCCCAATTAAAGATCAATTCTCACAAAACACATTTATATAACAGATATTATCATCAACTCTTGTTCAGGCCAACACCATAATTCCGCAAAACCTTACTCTGCCAGCATTTCAACTCAGTATATTTCACTGGACAAAATCTTTGCTAATATCTAAAGTAATCTACCTGATGATTCATTCAAATTTATTCAACCCACTCAACCAAATTCTCCAATCAATTGGGTTACTTTAATTAACTGAGCAGTTAATGTACTTAGTCAAAACAAAATTGGAAAAATTCAACACTATCCTCACTAAGTCAATTTAATCACAACGTGCTTCCTCTCTTTTACAACTATGCTCCTCAAATGTTTCCTGGTGCAGCCCATTTTTGTATCTATATTCCCTTGGTGGGTGGCTGTAAGGGATAGATAGGGCAAGGAGGAATTAACTCCAATTGTTGAGCACTGGGGGATAAGTTCAATTCATGGTGACAATTATTTCAAAAGTCTTAAGTTTAAACGAGAACACACACCTGCCTTTTCACAGCCTGATTTTGCAATCTTCACTCAGGCCTCAAATATCTGTCAATTAGGCCACACTCATGAACAGAAAATGTGAGGATTTAAAGGTGAACCATAGCCATGAGAATTCAGTCTGAACTGCAAGACAACCATTGCTACTTTACAGCTTATGGCCCCGAAACCTTATCTCATGACCCATAGTTTGGAAAGCTCACCTTACAGCCAAACTTACAGCGCAAACAACTTGCACACTTTCCTTTTTCTCCATAAAGGCATTAACCTCTTATTAGGATGCAATTCCCAAGGTACATTCTTCACTAAAATCATCATTTGAAAAGGTTTCTATTTCACAATCTTGGAGTGGTAAAGTGAGAGCAACAGAACATTACAATAATGTTATTTACAGACATTTGTGAATTCAGGACTGCATAAGGAATTTTACTGCTAATGAAGAAAAGTCACTATTTATGCAGTATAAAAGTACAAACTTTTGATGTCCAGTTGTGAGGGCAGATGGAGGCTTCACTTTGATGTCTCATCCTAAAAACAGATCTCTGGTAGTGTGCCGTTCCTTCAGTTTTACATAGGATTAGCCTGCCTTGCATGTTCAATTCTTTGGAGTGGGATTTGTACCACAACTTTCTGACTAAGAGGTAACAGCGCAATCATTGAGCCACTTGACAATTTATTTGGCTAGTTGCTTATGGTTTCTATCAGTCAACGATTCAGTCCATAAATTCATTTGACTACAAATTGGATCAAATCCATTAGCAAGCATGGGGATATAATGCATGATTAACCTGTGTCCAAAGGAAATGATGCAGACAGCATGCAAGCTTTACACTGCTTATTCATCTCCATGATTGTAATGTGTAGACCAGTGCTAAATATGCTATTGAAGGATTGTATGTTCAGCCAGGGGTTCAGTTTTGTCCAAGGCTGATATCAGTTAGAGATCCTTCTAACGGTGTATTTTGAGTAAAGCAGGGACTGGAAGTAACTGTGAAAGATCTTCTTGGAAGCAAGAAACAGGAGTAATGGGACAGATGCAGACTTACAATGTATTGGGAAACAGATGGTACTAGTTACTGCTCTCATTTTCAGTTTACACTGCTGGCTAGCAGCAATGTCAGGAGCTGAGCCAAACGTGTAAATCTGTCCATCAGTTCACAAGCTCTCCATTGGCAAATCCTTTGCTGCGCCTCCTGCAACCCAGAGAAGGTTTGGCCCTAGATAGAGTGTACAGTACCATCTGCATTTGAGCCTAACTGGTGAACCAAACAGCCAGCTATGACTACTTCTGGATAACTTGGCAGAATTTAGGGATAATGGAGTAAAACCGGACTAAAAATATGACCTGCAGCTCAAATGCGTACCGATTTATTTTTATTTATCTGTGGCATCACTGGCTGGGCAGTATTTATTGACCATTCCCGGCTACCCTCGAGAATGTACCTCTTTGAACCACTGCAGACCACTTGTATAGATAATCCACAGTGCCATTTGACCCAGATTTTGACCCAGTGACACTCAAAGAACATGGATATATTTCCAAGTCAGCGTGGTCAGTGCCTTGGAGGAGAACATACAGGATGGCATTATGATGTATTTGCTGCCCTTGTCCTTCTAGATGGTAATGGCTGTGTGCTGTCTAAGGAGCCTTGGTGAATTTCTGTAGTGCATCTTGTCGATGGTACACATTGCTACTACTGAATGCTGATGGTGGAAAGAGTAGATGCTTGCAAATGTGGTGCCAATTAAGAGGGCTGCTTTGTCCTGGATAGTGTCATTGGAGCTGCACACATCCAGGCAAGTGGAGATTATTCTATCACCTTCCTGACTTTTGCCTTGCAGGTGATGGATAGGCTTTGAAGAGGTAGAAGGTTAATTAGTCACTGCAGGATTCATTCCTCTGACATGTCTTCTGGGCACAGTACGCGTGTGACTAGCCAAGTTCCAGTGTCTCTGGTCAATGGAGACCCAAGTATGTTAATAATGGTAAATTCAGAGATGCTAATACCATGGATTGTCAAGTGGCAATGGCTAGAATCACTCTTGTTGGAAATGGTCATTGCCTGGCACTTTTATGGCACAAATACTTGTCATTTGTCAGTCCAAACCTGGATATTGCCAAAGTCTGGCATGTGGACATTGACTGTTTCAGTATCTTAGGTTAGGAGTCACGAATGATGCTGAACATTTCAGAGACACCACTTCTGACTTCATGATGGACGGAAGGTCAATGTTGAAACAGTTTAAGACATTTGGGCCTAGGACACTACCGTGAGGAACTTCTGTAGAAATGTCCAGGAGCTGAGATGACTGACCTTCATCAACCACAAACAAAATCCTTTGAGTCACATCTGACTCCAACAGGTGGACAGTTTTCTCCCTGATTCCCACTGACTCCAGTTTTCTTTGAGCTCCTTGATGCCAAACTGTCAAACGCAGCCTTGATGACAAGGACAGTCACTCTCACCTCACTTCTGCAATTCAGCTCTTTTAACCATGTTGAATCAAAGCTGTAATGAGATCGGGAAGTAGGTGACACGCGTGGAGCATACATTGAGTGTCAATGAGCAGGTTATTGCTAAGCAAGTGCTGCTTTATAGTACTGTATAAATGCCCTGCTTTTTTTTTCTTAATAACAAACTCTAGCATTTCCCCAATGATAGATATTAGGTCAACTAGCCTTTAATTTCCTGCTTTCTGTCTCGCTCCCCTCTTTAACAGAGACATTACATTAGCAGTTTTCTAATCTGCTGGAACCTCCTGAATCCAGTATGTTCTGGAATATTTTGACCAATGCCTCCCCTATCTCGCATCCACTTCTTTTCAAACCATTATTTGCAGGCTAACAGGATCTGGACTTGTCTGCCTTTAGTCCTATTATTTTGTCCCTCATGATAGAAACTGTAATCAGATCTTCTCTCTCATAAGCACCTTGCTTACCTGTTATCATTGGAATGTTTGCAGCTCCTCCTCTGTAAAGACCAATATAAAATACTGGTTTAAGTTAGCAATGCTTTCCACGTTATTAATTCCCCAGATGTATCCTCCAAAAGGTCCCACATGTGCTTCACAGCTACTCTTTTTTTCAATACCTGTAGAAGCTCTTCCTGTTCATTTTTATATTGATTACCAACTTACTTTCATCATCTATTTTTTTTCCCATTTTTATTAGCTTTTTAGTTATCCACTGCTGGTTCCTAAATAAAAATCCCAATCCTCTTGCCTACCATTTTTTATTGCTCCTTTGTATGATTTAGATTGTATATTCTCCTTGACTGCTTTTGTTAACCACACGTGACTCATCCTTCTCAGAGTCTTTCTTTCTAGCCAGAATAAATTTTCACTGAGCATTAAGAAATATCTGCCACTGCTCATTGTCTGACTTTCACCTTAGTCTGTTTTCCCAGGCTTGAGGCAATTCTTTCTTCATATCTCTGTAATTACACTTATTGAAGCTGAGGACACTGGTCTGAGACTTGAGTTGCTTTCTCTCAAACTGAATTACAAATTCTACTATGTTGTGATTGTTACCATCAGATGATCCTTAATTATGAGATCTCTTATTAATACTCTCTCAGTATACATTACAAGATCTAAACCAGCCTATTACCTGATAAATTCCGCAACTAACTGTTCTAAGAAGTAATCCCTGATGTATATTAGAAATTCATCACCCTTATAACCCTTGTCAATCTGATTTGTCCAGTGAATATGCACAGTAAAATCCTCCATGACAACTTTAGTCCCCTTCTTCCATGCCTTAATTACCTATTGATTTATACCTTATCCTACAGTGAGGTAATTCTTTGGGAGCCTGCGGGTGACTCCTGCCATGACTTATTTCCCTTGCTATTCCATAATTTCACCCAGACTGATTCTACATTATGATCTACTGCACCTATATCACTACTGACCACCACACTGATACCTCCCTTCATTAACAAAGCTACTCCACCTCCTTTTTTTCCTTTTTGACTATTCTTTTGGAACATCAAATACCCTTGAATATTAAGTTTCCAGATCTGGCCACCCCATAACCATGTCTCTGTAATAGCTATCAAGTCATATTATTTATTTCACAATTAAGTGAACTATTTTACATTTTCTCACGAAATAGTCCATTTGCCAGATTTTTGCCCACTCACTCAACCTGTCGCTATCAATCTGCAGCCTCCTTACATGCTCTTAATAACATACCTTCCTGCCTATCTTTGCAACATCTGGAAATTTAGCGACCATGCCTTTGCTCTCCTAACCTGAGTCATTTATTTAAAAATTGAGCTCCCAGTACAGACCCCATTCAGGACCTGCTCATAACATCATGCCCATCAGAAAAAGACTCATTTGTGGAAACTCTGCCTTCTTCCAGCCAACCAACTAATCTTCTATTCACGTCCACAAGATGAAAGAATAAGCAAAAAAAAAAATGTTTTTCAAATAAACTAAAGTAATTTAGTAGAAAAGTCTGTGCACATTTAGATTGACATACCTTTTAAGCTTTAGAACAGGAATGAAAATATGCTTGGAAAATTTCTATCCAATTCTGGAGACATTTATAAAACCTCTCAGTAACGTGTGCAAAGTGGATCTTGTTCAGAATTGAGGACGCAATTCTGGCTACAATGCAGGAAGTTGGAGTGAAAAATAAAGCACAAGCATCATTCTTAAAATAAAAATGTTACAGCAAAGGTTTTCACCAAGGTTTGTTTAGCAGTGAACAGTATTGAACAGACCAGTTCTTGCATGTCTAAATTCTACTGGTAATCTTTTATCAATATGCCTGCTTGACATTACTGTTATTTCAGACTCATGTTTATTTCAAAAGAGTTTCTCCAAATCTGTATGCAAGAATGTTCTTGTCATTTTTAATTGTGGGCTTGGCTTTTTTTTCTACAGACTATTACAACGTAATATTAATTCAACTAAATGGATTCAAGTTCAGAATATATAAAAAGCTGGTCATCAGTACTGACACAATTTACTGCTTAATTATTTTAAAGATACAGAGCTTAGTGAAATAATCTAGTACAGAGCATTTTTGATCAAACTGTTAATATTGTTAATGAAAGCAGATAAACCTATTTATAGAGCAATAATGTATAATATATTCACTACCTTTAATAGTGTTAAAAGAGATTTATGGGGAATATACTTCAGCAACCTGAATTCCATTGAATTGAAAGCAACTTATGTTAGAGAAACCCTGTGACATCTGAGCCCCAGAGACCCTTCACCCCAAGTTCTGTAAGAAAAATCAGTTCTTTAGATATGTGCCTCCAGTGATTTTAATGTTACATAACCAAAGTCCAGTGTGGAATGCACTTTGACAAAATTCTTTATAGAAACTAAGTACAGTAATTATGGATCAAAATGCAGACATTGCATTACAATGCATACAGAAACATGAAAATTACAAGTAAACAGTGCTTCAATTGACTGCACATGCATAAGTATATGTAAATCTATGCAAAGTAGCTTTGTATTAACGGCTAAGAAATATAACACTGTAAAAGCAAAGAGCAAGATAATTAATTTGTAAATTGAGAAAAATTAGTAACAATTCGTAATTAATTAAGCACTAATTACATAGGAGTACAAGCATTTGCATTGATGTTCTTAGTGCCCATCACTGCTACAATAGAAATCATAGCAATTGGCTGAATAATATATTTCTGTCATTTGCATGTGCTTTAAATAGGCTACCATATAGCAATTTTGCATCTCTGTGGTCACAGTCTGAGTTCTGCAAGGAATAGGAACAAATGAGAACGCTATTAATATCCCCTATGTTTAGGTAAGAAAGCTATTGTCATATCAGAATTTCTTCATAAGCAGGTTGGCTGTACAACTATTTTGTGAAATATTTTACTGTGGCATAAATTTACAGTTAATGTAGTCATATATCTGAAATTTACTTTTGCTTGTTACAATGGATTTAAAACCAAAACAGTCCCGATATAGTCCCAAAATATAGCACATGCGAACTTCTAATTTGACAAACTAAAAACCTGCAACTTTCCACAAGTAAAATTTCCTGCCTACTTACAAATAACTAGATTCACTAAGATCATATGACCCGCAGTCTCTTGTACATTAGCTAATTAACAAATGCTCCCATTTATAGCTTCTGGAATTGTAATTTCATTGGAGTTCTCCAACCAATCTTTCATAATTTCATCAGAGGTTCACAGAAACCCTGGAGATAATTATGGAGAACCATAATATTACCTGTGAAAATTGATCCTCATTGTGTTGAGCATATTTGCTCTCACAATAACGTAATGTAATAACACCAGAGAAAAGGAGTTTGGTCAGCCTAATGAAAATGAACATATTTACATAACATTTCTATAGACATATGTTTTATTTAATATGCTACAGCTAATTTTGAGAGCTTATGGTAGTTTGCAAATTGGCACCGTTTAACATGCATTTCTTTCTCACTATTCCACCTAAATAAGGAGTTATATTTACTGCAAATGTAATTAACTTAATTGGATAGGTCTGTAATACAATTATTTTACATTAATCAAATTTTCAGAAAATTTGTGTATAAAAATTAAAGATGACAGTGTCACAAGATATTATATAAACCTTTAGTCTTTAAGTTACATTCACTATGATTTAATGTTTTCCATCTCTGTCAGTATAGTTGTTCTGTAGGCATTTTCCAGATTTGTCATAAAGTCTAGGTAGCTGCTAACTTGAAATCCATGGATTGCTTCCTCCTGGAAAATTGAAAATGAAATAAATGGAAAATTATTGTGACAGATAAAGTAAAAGCAGATAATCAGAATAAAAGCAACAGTTCCTTAATTGCAAATGTTTTTTGGAAATAACTGCAAATACACTTTTTTTCTGATCACTATTGTTCCTGGTTATAAGGGTACTCTCTGATTTGTGCTGTTTCAAATACTCTTATGTACTTGTAGTTCACAGAATGTATATAGTCACTTAAAGGATACCATAAATAAATTTGAATGTGGTAACTGAAGATGAAAGAAATCACAGATAAGTTAGGTAAATGGCAAGGATATTTTCTCCAGGATAGAGAATTAAGCAATGATGTTGCTGTGGGTCTGGGGTCACATGCAGGCCAGATCAGGCAAGGACATTTGTGAACCAGATGACTTTTCCTGATAATCACCAATGGTTTCATGGTCATTATTAGGCTCCTAATTCCAGATATTTACTGAATTCAAATTCAACCATCTGCCATAGCAGGGTTTGAACCCAGGTCCCCAGAATATTACCAGGGTCTCCGGATTAATAGTCAAGCAATAATACCACTAGGCCATCACCTCCCCTTGTTTTTATCCATACAGGAAAAAATAACTTCATACCTGTTGTTCAGAGTCAAGGGCTAAGGTTCCACTATCATATTTTTATTGGATCACAATATCCACTCACATCCTCCAATTTTTAACTACTGACTGATTTTAAAGTTCTACCTAGGAGGTATGATTGCCTCAGGGAACAGTGTTCAGGTAACTCTCTCTCTCCCTGATGCCCCACAAAATCTGTGGCTGGAATTTCAGCTTAACAGCTTTGAGCCAAAGGTCCTTGAGCTGAGATCACTCAGAGCTGATGTAGTAGTTTGGGATTGCAATGCTCTCCAAACTCCTGGGTGCTGCAGCTAACACCTGTTCTGGCATAGCTGGATTGTTCAATTATTTTGTAACAATTCTTTTAGTATTACTATAGATGTTTTATCTATCTTCTACTTCAAATTCCAAAAGTTAATACTCTGTTTACAAAATACTTTTGCACAATCAGTCTGTGCTCCACACTGTTGCCAAATCAGTACAGTCATAAAGGGGCTGTAAAGGCTTTCTCTTCACTTTTCTTGCTTTTCAGTTGCTTACAGTATAGCTGGTGGCCAGAGCTGTACTCATATAATGATGATTTTGTGCAACACGCAGCAGACCTTTATGAATCTTGGCACCCAATCTGTGAAGCACATTATAATTTATCCGGAGATATTCAGAGAGTTGAAAAACTGCTTCTGTAAACCAATGGTTTGTGCTATCACATTTCATTTGGCAGCATGGTTTCTGGTGCACATGTATGTATGTTTACATGCTGTGCCTATATGTGTGCAGGTTGTCATGTTGTCAAAGGGCAGTCCTTGTTACAAATATTTCCTGCTTCAGCCTCTTCTACGCATCTAAATGTTGTGGTATTAGCTACCTTTAAATAATGAACATACAAACATTATTTTTTATTCATTCACAGGAATCAGGTGTCACTGGCCAGGCTGGCATTTATTACATATACCTAATTATATTAAGTGTCAACTACATCGCTGTGGATCTGGAATCATATGTAGGCCAGACCAGTAAGGACAGCAGTTTCCTTCCCTAAAGGGCATTAGTGAACTAGATGGGTTCTTCCTGACAATCAACAATGGTTTCATGGTCATCATTAGACTCCTAATTGCAGATAATTATCGAATTCAAATTCCACCATCATCTGCCATGGCAGGATTTGAACCCAGGTCCCCAGAATATAACCATGGTCCCTGGATTAATAGTTCAGTGATAATACCACTAGGCCATCACCTTCCCTAGAGGTATAGGCCATTTAATCCTTTGAGCCTACTCCAACATTTAATAAGATCATGGCTGACCCAGCTCCACCTTTCTGTTTACCCTGATAACTTTGATTCTCGTTAGTCAAGAACCTATCCACCTCTAACTTAAAATTATTACATGACTCAGCTTCTACCACACTCTGCAGCAGAGTTCCAAAGGCTCTCAATATCCAGAAAAAAATTTCTCATCTCATTAAACAGGTGATCCCTTACTTTTAAGCAGTCCTGTAGTTCTAGTCCCTCCCTTCCTGTCGCCGGATCTTGTGTTTTGAAACAAAGATTACCCCTCGCTTTTCTAAACTCCAATGGATAATCCAACCTTGCATCAGTAGTTAAACTCCCATCTCAGGAATCAGTTAAGTGAATCTTCTCTGAACTGTTTCCAATGCATTTGTTTCCTTGCTTAAATAAATTTATCAAAACTGGAGAGAGTAATAGGTCTATGTGGTCTTGTCACTGCACTATTCAACTGCAACAAATCATCCCTACATTTATATTTCATTTCCTGTGATAAATGACACCATTTTGTTTGCCTTGAGAATGCAGAGAAACTTAACATTCTCCACTATGTAAATGACTTCTTTCATATTTTCTCACATTTCAAATATTCACCAAACAGAAATACTTTATTAAACTATGTTGGTCAATCCTCAACTATTAAGCCATTGAGATAATTTGAAGATTTTGGTTCATAATAGTTTTTGTTGTAGATACAGTTATACTACCAGGCAGAAAGTGTAGAAACTTTTTACTGCTTAAGCTCAACTCAGAGATCGTAAATACCATATCATTGCTTTCACTGCTCTTTCATCAACTTGTACTTCACATTCATAGTGACTAAGAACCACATCAAAATAATATTGACATTTTTCTAAATAAAGAAATTTATACTTACTCCATAGTTCATTGTAACTCAAGTTATAGAAAAGACAGTAATGTCTCACCGATTTGTGTACAAATAAGAAGACAGGATGTGTAATTTAGTTGCTTAACCAGAAAGTAAAGTAGAAAAGTAAGAGATTAATACTAATCTATTTCAGTGAATAAATGCAACATCATTGGTGTGGTAATACTAGAAGTATAGCAATTGTTTAGTGACTGTATGCAGTTAAAATTCAACAAATCTCTCACATTGATACTTTACACACATTACACACAATGGACCTATCCAACATGACTTAGAGGAAGGAAGTGAACATATTGTAGCCAAATTGACAGATGACATAAAAAAACAGGTGGAAAGGCAAACTGTATGGGGAATACAAACAATTTTGAGAGAGATATCAATAAGTTAAGTGGGCAAAAAGTTTGCAAATGGAGTATAATGTAGATAACTGTAAAGTTGTTCATTTTGGAAGGGAGAGCAAAACAACACGTTATTTGTGGTTGGCTGGCTCGCCGAGCTGGTTCGTTGTTCTGCAGACGTTTCATTACCTTGCTTGGTAACATCATCAGTGCAGCCTCCGATGAAGCACCGTTATGATTTCCCGCCTGGTTCTTAAACTCTGGAGTCCGTTGAGCTGGATTACCTCACTTCTGGTTTTCCTTCGCAGTGGAGTGTATATGGGGTCGAGTTCTATGTGTTTGTTGATGGCTTTCTTTGTGGAGTACCAGGCTTCTAGGAATTCCTGTGCCTGTCTCTGCTTTGCTTATCCCAGGATCCTGGTGTTGTCCCAGTCGAATTGGTGGTTCTCCTTATCCATGTGGATAGAGACGAGTCAGTGTTGGTCGTGTTTTTTTGTAGCCAATTGGCGTTTGTGTACTCTTGTTGTTAATTTCCTTCCTGTTTGTCCGATGTAGTGTTTGTCACAGTCTCTGCAGGGAATCTTATAGATGACATCGGTCCTGTCCATAGTGGGAAGTGGGTCTTTGGTTCGGGTGAACACTTGTCGTAGGGTTGGTGTGGGTTTGTGCGTCACTCTGATTCCCAGCGGTCGTAGGAGTCTTGTGGTTAGTTCCGATGTATTCCTGATCAGAACAGAGACAGGCACGGGAATTCCTAGAAGCCTGGTGCTCCACGAAGAAAGCCATGAACAAACACATAGAACTTGGCCCCATATACACTCCACTACAAAAGGAAAACTAGGAGTGAGGTAATCCAGCTCAACAGACTCCAGAGTTTAGAAACCAGGCGGGAAAACATAACGACGCTTCATCGGAGGCTACACTGATGATGTTACCCACCAAGGTAATGAAACGTCTGTGGAACAACAAACCAGCTCGGCGAGCCAACCAACCACAACACCCACAACCCGAGCTACAAAGCTACTCCAAAACAGGTTACTTGTTAAATAGAGCTGCAGAAAGCTGCAAAACAAAGTTACTTTGGGGTACTTGAGCATAAAATTCAGAAAGCTAGCACACACAGTTGCAGCAGGTGATCAGGATGTAAATGGAATATTGACTCCTATTTAAAAAGGGGTTGGAGTATAAAAGTAATGAAGTCTTCTGCAACTGTAGAATATGCCGTAAAGGCCATATCTGGAGTACTGTGAAGAGTTTTGGTCTCCTTATTTAAGGAAAGATATTCTTTTATTACAGGCAGTTCAGAGAAGGCGGACTAGGATAATCCCTTGTATGAAGGGGATTTCTTATGAGCAAAGGCTAATCATTGAGACTTACTCATTGGAGTTTAGACGAATGAGAGGAGATCATATTGAAACATAGTGATTCTTAAAAGGGCCTGACAGAGTAAATACTGAGAGGATGTTCCCCCTCATGGGACAGTGTAGGACCAGTGGGAATACTTTCAGAGTAAACAGGCACCAATTTAAGACTGAGATGAGGAGGAATTTCTTCTCTGAGGGTTGAGTGTCTTTGGAACTCATTGCCACAGAGAGCTTGGAGGCAAAGTTCTCATGTATATTTAAGGCTGAAATAGATAGATTCACTTTAATGGGGAATCAAGGGTATGGGGAAAAGGCAGGAAAGTGGACGTGAGGTACGTCATATCAGCCATGATCCAACTGAATGGCAGAGCAGGCTCAAGGGCTTGAACGGCCTATTCGTGTCCTTATTTCTTATAGCCTTATAACTGGAAATAAGATTAAAGATACTCAGACTATCATATTTAATTGTTTGCTCTCTGCTTTAATTTAGAGAGGATAAGCTTTAACTTAGGAGTCAATGGAATGAGAAGCAGCCAGGTTTAATCTCTGTATTATGAATAAAGTAAAAAGTCACCATAGTCCAACCAGGCTACAGCACTGCTCTCTCATTAGAGATAAACTAACCTGAAGGTCACCATGCCACATACTGTGAATACTGGAGATCATTTAGCTCAGTTGGCTAAATGGCTGGTTTGCAATGCAGAATAATACCAACTGTATAGGTTCATTTCCTGCACTGGGTGACGTTACTACAAAGGATTCTCCTTCTCAGCCGTAGCCTTTGCCTGGGGTGTGGTGATCCTCAAGTCAAACCATCACCAGTCATTTTTCTTTAATGTCAGAGAAGCCCTATGGTCTGATAGGACTATGGCAACTTTACCTTTTCTTTATTATGAATACAATGGAATGGATAGTGATCTATATGGAATAGGATAATTTTATGGATTAAAGGGTTTATCATAATCTCAGTATATCTCAAAATTAGAAAATACTTTGATATAACCTGTATAGGTCTATGTCAAGTACATTTTTACAGAGCACCACATGGATAACAATACTTAAGTAATTGAAAGTAAAATTATAATACCGGCTATCTAACTTCAATCATATGGCACTGCTCATCATCTGCCAAAATCAATAAAGTACAGGATTAAATTGGTGGAATGAGTAGTTTGCTTCACTGTAGACTGCAGAAACAGCAAGTTCTCAAAACAGAAAGACACTGAATGGAAGGCAAATAACCAAGTATATTTACTTTTCTGCTCATTTGCTTGGTTTGTAGCTCTTCAATTACCATTAGTGCCACAAAGCTCTGCAATCTGACCTATACCTCATCTTTTGCCATTGCAACTCCATTTTCTGATTAAAAAAAACTACTATGCTGCTGAATAATAATACACTTACTCCTCAGAAAATGAATGGATGTTTATGCATTTTTCATCTAGTTTATCTTCAGATTTGCAAACACTCGTCATTTGCTTGGAAGCGCACAATAGGGACAATTTTTTAAAACCAAAATGATAAGATTTCATGTTTCATCTGAACATGCTCTGGATGTAATATAACATTATCATGTTCTGGTGATGCCCTCCCAAAGGTATTCGCTTTTCTTTGCAAGAATGAAAAGAAATTTTGTTTTGTACAGACTGATCTATGTAAATGGCTTAACAGGCAAGAATTTGCTGTCAAGTAAATAGTCAGGTGCTTGGCAGTATTAACATACAATTTGAGGCAATGGACAATTGCAAGTTTAAACTGTAAATTCTTATTCAAAATTGCTGCCTGAGTTACACCGCTCTGCTGTTAGCTTTCCAAAAACAGCTACCTGCTGTCGACTTCAAATGCAGTGAATGGCAGGATGCTGTTGTATTTGAGTGGTAAAAATGAATTAAATGCACTACACCACAGAACATACAAACATATGACTTAGGTGCAGAAGTAGGCCTTTCAACTCCTTGATCCTGCTCTGCCATTCAGTAATATCATGGCTGATCTTGAATTTCAAATTCCACATTCCCATCCACCTCTGATGACTTCCTTACCAAACAAGAATCTACCTACCACTGGCACAAAAATATTCAACGATGATGCCTCCACTGCCTTCAAAGGCACAGAATTCAAACGTTGCACAGTCAAAAAAATAAGTTCTCCTCATCTTTCCTAAAAAGGCAGCCCCTAATATTTAAACAGTGCCCATGAATTCTGGACTCACCTGTAAGATGAAACACCGTTTCCATATCACCTTGTCAAGACCTTTCAGGATCTTATGGACTTCAATCAAATCACCTCTTACTCTTCTAAACTCCAGTGAAAAAAAGCCCAGTCTATCCAAACTTTCTTCATAAGACAACCTCTAGGTATCAATCTGGTAAATTCCCTCTAAACCACCTCCAATCCATTCACATCCTTCCTTGTATAAGGAAACTAAAACAGCACACAGTATTTCAGATGGGGTCACACCAATGACTATATACGTGAAACATAACATCCGTACTTTTATAGAGAGTTTTCTTGTAATAAACAAGAACATCCCATTAGCCATCCAAACTATTCACTGTTCTTGCATATAAACATATTTTTGTCTCACACACTAGAAAGCTTAGAGCCCGCTGCACTTTGGAATTCTGCAGTCGTTCTCCATTTAAGTAACACTGCTTTTTTATTCTTCCCGCCAAAGTGAACCACTTCACATTTTCTTCCATTATATTCCATCTACCAGATTTTCCCTTGTTGTTCAATTCATCTATATCAATCTGCAACCTTATGTCTTCTTCACAACACATTCCTACCTATCACTGTGTCACATGCAAATTTACCTACCATGTCATCATTCCCCTCATCTACATCATTGACATAAATTGTAAAGAGGTTGAGGTTTAGAACAGAACCCGGTGGCACTCCACTCATTATATTCTGCGAATCAGAAAGGGACCCATTTACGTTAATGTTCTCCTCTGCTCTTTTTGCCAGCCGGCTAAAGCTCTATCCACCACGATCTCCTGATTTGCATAATAACCTTGTATGTGGCAGAATGTCAAAGGTTAATAGTTTCCTTTTGTCTGCCTTCCTCCATTCTTCAATGGATGAGTTATATTTTCTGCTTTACAATCTGATGGAATTGTTTCAAAATCTAGTGAATTTTGGAAAATTAACACTAACACATCCACGACCTCATAAGTCAGCACTTTCAAGACTATAGGATAAAGTCCATCAGGACCCTGGGTTTTGTCAGCCAATGGCTCCATTGTTTGCTTAGTACTGCTTCCTTTGTTATTGCAATTTAACCAAAATCATTTCTCTCTTCTACCTTCTGGACGAAGGAGCTAGTGAATTGAGCTCAAGACTTTTGAGAAAGTTTGTAGCTCAGGATGTCAATGTGGCTGTTGACTTGCTCGCCGAGCTAGTAAATTTGTTTGCATACATTTCGTCACCCTGCTGGGTAACATCATCAGTGCGCCTCCGATGAAGCATCGGTGTTCTGTCCCGCTTGCTATTTATGTGTCTTGGTTTGTTGGGGTGGGTGGTATCACTTCTGGATTTGTTTCTTAGTGTTTGGTATATGGGGTCCAGTTCTACATGTCTGTTAATGAAGTTCTGGTTTGAGTGCCAGGCCTACAGAAATTCTCATACATGTCTTTGTTGGCTTGACCTAGGATGGCTACGTTGTCCCAATCAAATAGGTGTCCCTCTTTGGCCACGTGTTTTGAAATGAGTGATAGTTGGTCATGCCTCTCGGTAGCAAGTTGATGTTCGTGAATCCTAATGGGTAGTTTCCATCTGGTCTGCCCTATGTAATGTTTTTGGCAATCTTTGCAAGGTATCTTGTAAAAAAAACATTGGTTCTGTTAATTATGATTGTCAGATCCTTTATTCTCATCAGTAACTGTCGTAGTGTAGCTGTCGGTTTGTGGGCTACCTTGATTCCTAGGGGACGGAGTAATCTGGTGATCATTTCAGATATGTCCTTAATGTATGGAAGGGTGACTAGTGTCTCTGGACATGTTGTGCCTTCCTGTTGTGGTCTGTTGTGTAGGTATTGACAGACCAGGCTTTTTGGGTAACTGATGATGTTTTCCAGCACGGTGATGAAACGTTTGCGAACAAACTTACCAGCACAGCAAGCATGTCAACAACCGCAGTGAACTGAGCTTTGGGCATGGGTCGAAAACAATGACTTTATGGTCTTCCTGATATTTAATTGAAGAAAAGTTTTAGGTCATCAGTACTGGGTGTTGGATATGCATTCTAATAATTTAGCAGCAGTAGAATGACAGAGAGGAGGTGATAAGGTATAGCTGGGTGTTGCCAGCATACTACTAAAATATCATACTGCACTTTCTGAAAATGTCACTGAGGAGCCTAGGCAAGCGAGCACCTTCTAAAAATTTGAGTTGGGCAATAAGTAATGCTTCTTCAAATAAACAGTAATGGAATATGCAAATGAAAATTGATGTTCAATCGATAGTTAATTAAGAACAGGGATTGATAATTTTTTTTTGTCAGCAGAAAGCGTGAAGCTTTATGGAGCAAAGGCAGATCTATATGAAGTGAGGTGACAGATTAGACTGGATCACATGGACTGTTGCAATAAAATCTAAAAACCAGAGTCCAGTTCCTAAATTCCCAAAGATGCTCCTGAAGGTTCAAGATAATAGACATTCTAGCTTGGACTTTTATCTTCGAGAATGGTTGATCGATTGGTGGATCAACTGAATAGACTCCCACAGTGGAAAGTGTCCCATCAAATGATTTTTGCCTTGGGACAGATGGGTGGGATAAAGTCTGGCCTGCCACCCCTAAACAAATCAAGTCAGCAACAGGGACAGCCGGGTGAAGAACTGGCCTAATTGAACACCTACCTTTGTCCTTTGGGACTTCATCCCAGTTTTTGGGTTACATTTAAGACATTTGCCCCTCACAATCAATCACCCTTCCACTCCTCACCAAATCATGCCCCATCCGCCCCATAGCTCACAGACCCCACGTGCATGCCCATGTCCTGTAATTAGTCCCTAAGATCCTCTGTGCCAATTCATGGCCCTTTCACGGCCATTCACATTGCGTATACTATGTGGAGAGCCAATGAACACCATAGCAATGATGGCATGTATAAACCATCTTAGGAAAAAAGACACCCATTTTCTGCAAAAAGAATTGGTATTCTACAACACCATAAAACTGATAAAACAGATCATTAAAAGATCAATAACAGTTTTTAAGCTATTCACAACTCTTAATCTTGCAAAATAAATAGAGACATTGCCAAAAGAGATCAATGAAAGAACAGCCAAATAAATACGACAGTCAAGAAATCCCATTCGTTCTGTGTGGATATGTTAGCAACCATTCATGCACATTTTTCTTTTATAGATCCGGGCTCTCAGCCAAGGATGTATAATGAAAGTGGGTGCTCAGGGAAATGTGATTTTAGAGGGGGCACAGAAGTGACTGGGGCTTAGGTTGCTGATCAGACATGGACGGACACGTAGGTAAAGGCCTTTAAAACATACTATGTTTCATGACTTCTCCGAGATCTACGTACCATGAGTCATTGAAAAGAGATTGCAGAAACTCAGAGCTATCCATTACTTGGTTTAAGAAAGGAGGGAAACAAAAAGCAGGAAACTACAGATTGGTAGCCTAATGTTGGAATCCATTATTAAATAGGTAGCATTATGATTTTTTGAATTGTGAAAAGATGACATGCTAACTAACAGGAAACAGTCAAGACCATTGTGTCATTTGGAGGCTCTCAAGTATAACTAGTGGAATACCACAGGAATCGCTACAGTGGTTTCAACTATTTAGAATCCATATTAATGATGTAGAAGAAAGAATTGAGTATATTGTAACGAAATTAGCTGGCAATTTGAAGAAAGACAGGAGAACAAGTTGTGAGGATACTGACCTGCAAACGGATATAGATAGGTTAAGTGAGTGGGCAAAAAAATGGTAGATGGAGTACATTGTAGAAAACATGAGGTTGGGTGCTTTGTCAGGAAGAATATAAAGGTAGAACATTACTTAAATAGGAAGACTATAAAATTTTATGGTTCAAAGGAATCTCGGTGATCTCATCACAAAAGGTAAGCACACAAGTACAGCAAGTAATTGGGAAGCAAGTAATGGAAAGTTGACATTTACTGCATGGGGTTAGAATATTGAAGTTGGAAAATCTTGCTAGAGCTGTACAAGGTATTCTTGACGCCATATCTAAAGTACTACGTACAGTTTTGGTCACTTTATTTAGTGACATACTTGCATTTGAATCTGTTCATGGTAGCTTCAATGGACTGATTCCTGGATGAGGGCTTTGTTTTCCAAGGAAATGTTGAGCAAGTTGGGTCCCTACATAATGAAGTTTAGAAGAAGGAAAGGCCGTCTTGTTGAAACAGGTAAGATTCTAAGGAGATTTGAAAGGTAAATGCTGAGAGAATGTCTCATCTTGTGGAGAAATCTAGTACTGGGGAGAAAAAAAAAAGATAAGATGGAGAGGAGGAAGAATTTATTTCTTTTTAGAAGGCAGTCTTTGGAATTCTCCTCCTTAGCAGGCTGTGGAAGCTACTGAAACTATTCAATACAATATTAGAAAGATTTTTGATTGACAAGGGAGTCAAGAATTAACAAAGGGCAGGCAGGAAAGTGGAATTAATGCCACAATCATGTCAGCCATGATCTTACTGAATGACACAGCAGGTTTGTGGGTCAAATGGCCTAATTCTTTTATTCCTAGTCCTTTATGGTCATCTTCCTATAGCCTTATACATTTCTTTTATTTTTCAACTACGTAGCCACATTCTCCTTGAAAGTTACGAATGAATCTTCTCCTATTATACGATATAACTGATACTTTGCAGCACTGAAGCCCTCATTATGAAGGGAATATTTCTTTTTGTCTCTCTTTCCACAGTAAATCACATCCTCATTCAATTAGTCAGTCCCATTATAACTTCCTGCCCACTTCCTATAATTGAGTGTGCTTCCTAACTTAATATCATTTGCAAACATGAATATTTAACTCTAACAATAATGCAAGGCCATTTGTTCATGTTTAGATCCAGTCCTTATCCTAGATCACTGGAAACAGGACTTGCCAGAAAACATTTTCTCGTGACCCTGGTGAAAATCCAACTCATTCAATAGTCTAACTTTTCAATCTGCCTCCTATTATCAAACTAATTACTGATCCATGTAACAAGGCTACCTTTCTTTTGCTAATGACCTTTTGTGCAGACTACTGTCAAATACACAGTTGCCAGAGTGAGGAGGATTCAATTTAACGTATGTCATGCAGCTACATTATAGGGAAATATTTGATTGTGGGTAGGGTATTTAAGCTTACAAGGTTTCCTTCTGTTTTGTTTATTAAACAATGGGCTGTCAGTGTCACTGGCAAGACAAGGATTTGATGCCCATTTCTAACTGCCCTACAGAAGAGGTTACAGTCACTTCCTTAAACTGTTGCAGTTCATAATTCAGTCCACCCACAAACGACAGAAGTTCTAGGATTCTGACCCAATGACTGTCCAAACAGTGATACAGCTCCGTGTCAGGATGACATTTGGCTTCAAAATTTTCCACCACTGATATTTCCCTGCAACTGCTGCCTTTGCCCTTCTAAGAGGGTTAGGAAGATAATGTCAAAGGACACTTAATGATTTGCTGCAGTGTTGCAAGTTTTATTTGGTGCACACTGTTGCTACTATGTGATAATGATGGAGGGATTGATTGTTTGCAGTGAGGCAATAGTCAACAAAAATCCCCACTTGTGACCTTATGATGGAAGGAAGGACATTGCTGAAGAAACTGAAGATGACTTGGCCTAAGGTACGACCAAGGGACTCTTGCAGTGAAGTTCTAGGATTGGAGATTGTTGGGAATACGTTTATATATTTATGTCTATGTGAAATCTGATACAGAATGGTGTAAACATTTCTTAAATCAAAAAGGGCTTTTCCCATGTGGGTTCCTGGAAATTGAGGCTGACAGTTTAATTTATGATCTACCTGTTGCATACAGGAAGTAAAATGATTCTACAGAAAAATACAAGCAAAGCACTCAGGGAGTTAATAGCAGATAATTGTTGAAAGATCTGGCTTTGGAAAAGAGTACAGAAAGCCTCTGTGCTGACAGTTGCCTAGCAACACTTTCTGGACTTGATTTCTGTTTTCACAGATCTAGGTGGTTAGTAAGAAAGGAAACTTCAGAAATTACAAGTCCCTCTCCTCTCATCATAAAAGTTCCTGGGAATCTGATAATGATTCAAAATATCAGCATTTCTAACTATGTTATTAACCCTCAAAAGCTGAACTCTGGCCACTTCCCAAAGACATAGGCCCACGATTTTCCATCACTGTTAGCAATTCAATTTCATTGCCAAAAAAATCCCGGTGTACATTGAATAAGTAAGTTTAAATTTTTATTTTATTTTGTAATGTAGATGTAGATGTAGTTTGTGGTTGACATAAATGGAAAGTTACAGTTTAAATTCTGTAGTTGCCAGCCTTTACCAGGGTCTTTTCTCCCCTCCAAGAGTTCCAGTGAAAGAGCAGCCTAATAATAACTAGCTGAAAAAGGATCCTCATCAGTGACTTTTTATATGAGGACATTTTCAACTAACCAAGGTAGTATTACTTAGAGACAACAAGGTGCAGAGCTGGATGAACACAGCAGGCCAAGCAGCATCACAGGAGCAGGAAGGCTGACGTTTCGGGCCCAGACCCTTCATCAAATGAATTGAGCATTCCAGGGAGTCATGCAAGAATGAGAAAGAGGCAAACAAAACAATGAACTGTGGATGCTAGAAATCTAAAACAAAAACACAAAATGCTGGAGAAATTCAGTAGTTTTGGCAGCATCTGTGCAGAGAAAGCAGAGTTAATGGGAAAAAAGTGACTGCTGTGTATTCTTTCCCTTATTATTTCTTATTTCCACCCACATAGATTCGACATCTTCCAATCCAAGATCATTTCTTGCTATTGTGTTTGTTCTATTGCATACTAACAGGGTAACACCATCAACCCTTTGCTTTCTGCCTGTCATATAGCCCCGAATATTCAGTTCCAGTGTTTAAATCATTGAAACCACATCTTCATAATGATCAATACTCCATCCTTTTGTCCACTGCACCGAACCTCTGAGGTCCGTGTGTAGTATGACTTCCGAAACTGAAGTCAATGCATCACTTTGACCTCAGAGCTGGCTATAATGACTAATAATGACTATAAGACAGTTCACTTAACCTCTTTGTGCAGATAATTCATTTATTTTTATTCAAATACTATGTGCATTTAAGTAAAGAGCTGTCAAATTTGTTTTTACAATTTCTTTCCCCTTTAATCTATTTGTTTTTATAATATGTTATAATTGTGTCCCTTCATGTCCTATCAATTATCATCTAAATAACTCTCCAAGCCTTCTACTTCATAACCCAATGTGTCCCTCTCTGGAACCTCATAACTGCTGGACAGTTGCAGTGGTCAAGGCTCCTTGAACATTACCTTCTGGGTCCCCAAGCCAGCCTCACTTGCAGACACTCTTTCCTGTCCCTGGTCACGGACCAAACTTGAATGATCTAGTTTGAGAGGTGACAGAGCAAAATGTCCAGGTAACTAACGGCCTCCATGAGTGATGCAATGTCTGCCACTCAGGTCCAAGGTTCCCACATGCTGCAACAGTAATACTTTGCCCATCCTGCCATAGGCCTCCTTTACATTAGCTACATGTAGGATAAAGATTAAATCAGAAGATAATGAGGACATGCAAAGAAAATGGCATGTTAATTATAGCTGACTAATCTTTCTGTAGATTGGGAAAATTGAATCGGCAGAGGTAGCCATTCATTGAGCATATTTAGGACAGTTTCCTAGAACTGTTGTGGAATATATTGTGGATCCAATCAGAGATCAGGCTATTTTGGATTTGGAAATGTGTAATGAGGTTTAATATATGATCGCAGAGTAAATGATTCCCAAGGAAACAATGGTACTAAAATTTAAATACTGTAAAGGGAATACAAATAAATAAGGGTAATATTAGTTGGAATGGGCTGGAAAAGGAATTTAGCAGAAAAGCCAGTTGATTAACAGTGGCAGAAGCTTAAGAAACCAGTTCATGATTGACAACTAACCATTGGAATTATGGATAACGTCAAACTGAAAGAAAAAAAATACACAACATGGCAAAGATCAGTGGTAAGCCAGAGGATTGGAAACATTTTAGGAGTAAACAATAAGTGATCAAAAATATAACAAAGAGGGAGAAAATAGACTTTGAGAGTAATCTAGGGAGTAATATAAAAATGGACAAGAAGTTGTTCTCAACATTAAATAAGAAGGAAGAGAGAAGTCAAAGTGAACATTGGCCCTTTATAGAATGAGGACGGGGAAATAATGATGTGGAACCAGGAAATGGCAGGGGAGTTGAATGAATACTTCTGCATCTACAGCAGGAAATAGATACTTTAATGATCAGAAGACATAGAATATTAGGGAAATTAATGGGGTTCAAGACTGATAAATTCCCTGGATTTGATGGGTTCAATCCAGCATTCCTGCTAATTTTGCTTCTTCTGCACAGAACTCTGAGGTCTATGCTCAGCTGTGACTAGTGCTGCGGATAGCAGCTGCATAGTCTTCGCCACATACAGATCTTCGGAGGGCTCGTGCCTGTAGCTACACAACTCAAAGGGAATGTTCGCTGCATCAACATCACAAACACAGTTTGCCCGGGAACTCAGCACTAGTCAGTTCTGAAGAGATCCTTCGCTCTTTGGTGGATTTTCTCCAATTATTTTCTGATGGCTGTTATCTCAAAGAATGCCTTGAAACACTCCATTTCTTGCATGTTCAGAAACTTTCTGTTAGCGTCCTGAATACAATTCCATTTCACTGCTGCCAAAGTTTTATTCATACTGAGAGGTTGTTCACATTACCTACATGTGACATTGAGTCAGGGATTGCTATGAGACTAAGGACTAATGTAGAATTGATAGTTCCTTTAATAGGAAAAACACACCAGAGAAAATGACTTTTGTTCTCTCAAAGTTTTCAGTTAAATTCTGTTCCATTCTTTAGTAGCTTTGTGCTCTTTCTCCGCTCACATCTTGATAAAGCATACTGGTGATTAAATAATTGAAATATCAGCATTTTTTCATCTCTTACTTTGATCCAGCATGTTTTTGAATAAATTAATGACAAATAAAGCCAACAACCCATCTCAATCGTGACTGCTGAAAGGACTGTGGATGCTGTAAACTGAGTTCTGAGGAACAGAACTGAGTAACTTCCAAAATTATCACTGTACTGTTGCTTTCAACCATTGTGAACATAAATCAGTTTAATAAAAAAGAAAGAAAAACCCAAATAACTCCAGATGCTGGAAATCAGAAACAAAAACAGAAATTGCTGGGAAAACTCATCAGGTCTAGCGTCAGCTGTGAAGAGAAGGCAGAGTTAATGCTTCAGGTTTAGTGACCCTTTTCCAGGACTGATTGTGGCTAAGATGATATCCTGCTGTCCGGTGTTAACCAAAATTAGATACCACCTCCGCAAAAGTAGCAGTGTTATGCAAAGACATTATACATTGAGTTAGAGATAGTAGGAACTGTAGATGCTGGAGAATCCGAGACAACAAGGTGCAGGGCTGGATGAACACAGCAGGCCAAGCAGCATCATAGGAGCAAAAAGGCTGACGTTTCGGGTCGAGACCCTTCTTCAGAAATGGGGGAGGGGAAGGGGGTTCTGAAATAAATAGGGAGAGAGGGGGAGGCGGATAGAAGATGGATAGAGGAGAAGATAGGTGGAGAGGAAACAGACAGGTCGAAGAGGCAGGGATGGAGCCAGTAAAGGTGAGTGTAGGTGGGGAGTTAGGGAGGGGATAGGTCAGTCCAGGGAGGACAGACAGGTCAAGGAGGCAGGATGAGGTTAATAGGTAGGAGATGGGGGTGCGGCTTGAGGTGGGAGGAGGGGATAGGTGGGAGGAAGAACAGGTTAGGGAGGCGGGGACAAGCTGGGCTGGTTTTGGGATGCGGTGGGGGGAGGGGAGATTTTGAAGCTTGTGAAATCCACATTGATACCATTGGGCTGCAGAGTTCCCAAGCGGAATATGAGTTGCTGTTCCTGCAACCTTCGGGTGGCATCGTTGTGGCACTGCAGGAGGCCCAGGATGGACATGTCATCTGAGGAATGGGAGGGGGAGTTGAAATGGTTTGCGACTGGGAGGTGCAGTTGTTTATTGCGAACCGAGCGTAGGTGTTCTGCAAAGCAGTCCCCGAGCCTCCGCTTGGTTTCCCCGATGTAGAGGAGGCCACAATGGGTACAGCGGATGCAGTAGACCACATTGGCAGATGTGCAGGTGAACATCTGCTTGATGTGGAAAGTCTTCTTGGGGCCTGGGATGGGGGTGAGGGAGGAGGTATGGGGGCAGGTGTAGCACTTCCTGCGGTTGCAGGGAAAAGTGCCGGGTGTGGTGGGGCTGGAGGGGAGTGTGGAGCAGACAAGGGAGTCATGGAGAGAGTGGTCCCTCCGGAAAGCAGATAAGGGTGGGGAGGGAAAGATGTCTTTGGTGGTGGGGTCGGATTGCAGATGGCGGAAGTGTCGGAGGATTATGTGTTGGATCCGGAGGTTGGTGGGGTGGTACGTGAGGACGAGGGGGATTCTTTTTTGGTTGTTACTGCGGGGATGGGGTGTGAGGGATGAGTTGCGGGAAATGTGGGAGACACGGTTGAGGGCGTTCTCAATCACTGAGGGGTGGGGGGGAAGTTGCGGTCCTTGAAAAATGAGGACATCTGAGATGTACGGGAGTGGAATGCCTCATCCTGGGAGCAGATGCGGCGGAGGCGAAGGAATTGGGAATGGGGATGGCGTTTTTGCAGTAAGGTGGGTGGGAGGAGGGGTATTCTAGGTAGCTGTGGGAGTCAGTGGGCTTGAAATGGATATCGGTTTCTAGGTGGTTGCCTGAGATGGAGACAGAGAGGTCCAGGAAGGAGAGAGAGGTATTAGAGATGGTCCAGGTGAACTTAAGGTTGGAGTGGAAGGTGTTGGTGAAGTGGATGAACTGTTTGAGCTCCTCGTGGGAGCACGAGGCGGTGCCGATACAGTCATCAATGTAACGGAGGAAGAGGTGGGGTTTAGGGCCAGTGTAGGTACGGAAGAGGGATTGTTCCATGTAACCTACAAAGAGGCAGGCGTAGCTTGGGCCCATGCGGGTACCCATGGCCACCCCCTTTGTCTGTAGGAAGTGGGAGGAATTGAAAGAGAAGTTGTTGAGGATGAGGACGAGTTCGGCTAAGCGGATGAGGGTGTCAGTGGAGGGGGACTGGTCAGGCCTGCGGGACAGGACGAAGCGGAGGGCCTTTAGGCCATCTGTATGGGGAATGCAGGTGTATAGGGACTGGACGTCCATGGTGAAGATGAGGTGATGGGGACCGGGGAATTGGAAGTTCTGGAGGAGGTGGAGGACGTGGGTTGTGTCACGGACGTAGGTGGAGTTCCTGGACCAAGGGGGAGAAAATGGAGTCCAGATAGTTGGAGATAAGTTCGGTGGGGCAGGAGCAGACGGAGACAATGGGTCGACCAGGGCATTCAGGTTTGTGGATTTTGGGAAGGAGATAGAAGCGGGCAGTGCAGGGTTGGGGAACATGAGGTTGGAGGCCGTGGGTGGGAGGTCACCGGAGGTGATGAGGTTGTGGATGGTTTGGGAGATGATGGTTTGATGCTTGGGGGTGGGGTCATGATCAAGGGGGCGGTAGGAGGAGGTGTCAGAGAGTTGGCGTCTGGCCTCGGCGATGTAGAGGTCAGTGCGCCATACTACAACTGCGCCTCCCCTGTCCGCGGGTTTTATGGTGAGGTTGGGATTGGAGCGGAGGGAGCAGAGGGCTGCACGTCCTGCGGGGGAGTGGTTGGAGTAGGTGAGAGGGATGGAGAGGTTGAGGCGATTGATGTCTCGACGGCAGTTGGAGATGAAGAGGTCGAGGGAGGGTAGGAGGCCTTGGGGTGGTGTCCAGGAGGAGGGGATGTGTTGGAGGCGGGAGAAGGGGTCAGTAGAGGGAGGTTAGGTTCATGGTTGAAGAAGTAAGCGTGGAGGTGGAGACGGCGGAAAAACTGCTCTATGTCCAAACGTGACCGGTATCCATTGATGTGTGGGTGGAGGGGGACAAAAGTAAGCCCTTTACTGAGGACTGATCGTTCGTCCTCAGTAAGGGGGAGGTCTGGGGGGATGGTGAAGACTCGGCAGGGCTGAGTGTTGCTGTCTCCTCTGGAGCTGCTGGCTGCAGAGGCGGTGGGCAGAGCGACGTCCCCTCCAGCCCCACCACACCCGGCACTTTTCCCTGCAACCAAAGGAAGTGCTACACCTGCCCCCGTACCTCCTCCCTCACCCCCATCCCAGGCCCCAAGAAGACTTTCCACATCAAGCAGATGTTCACCTGCACATCTGCCAACGTGGTATACTGCATCCGCTGTACCCATTGTGGCCTCCTCTACATCGGGGAAATCAAGCGGAGGCTCAGGGACCGCTTTGCAGAACACCTACGCTCGGTTCGCAATAAACAACTGCACCTCCCAGTCGCGAACCATTTCAACTCCCCCTCCCATTCCTCAGACGACATGTCCATCCTGGGCCTCCTGCAGTGCCACAACGATGCCACCCAAAGGTTGCAGGAACAGCAACTCATATTCCGCTTGGGAACTCTGCAGCCCAATGGTATCAATGTGGATTTATTTTGATTAGCAGAGTTGACCTGTGCTCAATTACATTGATCATTCAAAGTAATACAACACCTTTGCCAAAACAAATGCTATTATACAATTCCAAGTGTGATGTAAATGATGTAGCCATTTAATTGCAGGATGAGGTTTCTTACCAGTTTTCATTAATGATAACTAAGTTAATGAAAGGAAAACTGTTATGAACCTTTATATTAAAGATGCAGGCAACATAAAGTAGGATGGAAGGTGAATTATGAGGAGGATACAAAGTTGCTTCAGTGTTATTTGAACAAGACGTGTAAGTGGGCAAATGCATTGCTGATGAAGCATAACATGGATAAATCTGAGGTTATCCACATCAGTAGCAAAAAAAGGAAGGCCGATTAATATCTGAATGGTGATAGATATGGAAAAGGGAGATAAGCAACAAGACCTGGGTGTCCTTGTACACCAGTCACTGAAAGTACGTATGCCAGTGTAGCAGGTGGTGAAGATGGCAGACAGTATGTTGGCCTTCATAGGATGATGATTCAATTACCGGAGCAGGAATTACTTGCTGCAACTGTACATGGACTTCAATACCTCCAGTTTTGGTCTCCTTATCTGAGGATGGATGTTCTGGCTATGTAGGAGGTAAAATGAAAGTTTGCCAGACTGATGCCTTGGATGTCAGAACTGGTATATGATAATAGCCTGGATTGGTTAGGATTATACTCACTGCAATTTAGAAGAATGAGGGGAAAATCTCATAGAAACATGTAAAATTCTAGCAGGACTAGAATTATAGAATTCCTTCAGTGTGGAAGCAGCCATTTGGCCCATCAAGTCCACAATGAACTCCCCCAAAGTGCACATCACCCAGACTCACCCCTCTACCCTATCTCTGTAACCCTGCATTTCCCATGGCTAACCCACCTAGCCTGCACATTTCTGGACACTATGAGAAATTTAGCATGGCCAATCCACCTAACCTGCACATCTTTGGACTGTGGGACGAAACTGGATCACCCAGAGGAAACCCACGCAAACACAGGGAGAAGTGCAAACTCCACACGGATAGTTGCCTGAGGCTGGAATCGAACCCAGGTCCCTGGCGCTGTGAGACAGCAGTGCTAGCTACTCAGCCACCGTACCAACTAGATGTTGCAAATGAATGAACGATGTTCTCGATGATTGGAGAGTCCAGATCCAGGAGTCACACAGTCTAAGGATACACAGTAGGCCATTTAGGACTGAGATTAGAAGAAATTTTGTCATATAGAGAGTGGTAAGACTGATGAATTGTCTGCCATAGAAAGCGGTTGAGGCCAAACCATTGAATGTTTTCAAGAAGAAATTAGATATAATTCTTAGGAGTTAAAGGGAACAGGGTACTGAGTTGCAGAGATAGTAGGAACTGCCGATGCTGGAGAATCTGAGACAACAAGGTGTAGAGCTGGATGAACACAGCAGGCCAAGCAGCATCAGAGGAACAGGAAAGCTGACTTTTCGGGTCTAGACCCTTCTTCAGAAATGGGGGAGGGGAAGGGGATTCTGAAATAAATAGGGAGAAAGGGGGAGATGGATAGAAGATGGATAAAGGAGAAGATAGGTGGAGAGGAGACAGACAGGTCAAGGAGGCAGGGTTACAGCCAGTAAAGGTGAGTGTAGGTGGGGAGTTAGGGAGGACAGACAGGGCAAGGAGGCGGGATGAGGCTAGTAGGTAGGAGATGGGGGTGGGGCTTGAGGTGGGAAGAGTGGATAGATGGGGGTACAGGTTAGGGAGGCGGGTACGAGCTGGGCTGGTTTTGGGATGCGGTCGGGGGAGGGGAGATTTTGAAGCTTGTGAAGTCCACGTTGATACCATTGGACTGCAGGGTTCCCAAGTGAAATAGGAGATGCTGTTCCTGCAACCTTCGGGTGGCATCGTTGTGGCACTGCAGGAGGCCCAGGATGGACATGTCATCCAAGGAGTGGGAGGGGGAGTTGAAATGGTTCGTGACGTAGGTGTTCTGGAACACCTACTCTCGGTTCGCACCAAACAACTGCACCCAGTCGCGAACCGTCCTGCTCCTCTGATGCTGCTTAGCCTGCTGTGTTCATCCAGCTCTACATCTTGTTGTCTCAGGGTACTGAGTTGGATGATCAGCAATGATTACACTGAATGGCAGAGCAAGCTTGAACGATAGAATGGTCTATTCCTGCTCTTATTTTCCACATTGAAAAGTATTATGCAATAAAAACAGGGTCTGCATCTGAATACAAATCAACACATAATAATTGGGAGCTGGTATTAATGAGGTTTGAAGTGTTTACTTGTATGTGGAGGCAAGCTGATAAGATTGAAATCAACACATCAAAGTCAATTCCCAATTCACACATCCATTACTGAGCAGCAGGACAAAATATTCAAAGAATGGTTTTTACTATATGAAATCCTCATTCATATCTTTGTCTCCAAATTAAAACAAATATATTGTAACCCCTTACAGTCTTCTCCATAGTTAATAGCAAAAAAATCTGTGTGATGGACGTAATACCAGTGACCCAATTGTTAAGCCCATTCGTTTAGCATAAAGGGCAAAGTAATTTAGACGGCAAACTCATCAGAAAATCTTGCAAACTATGATGACTGGAATGAGCTATTTGCCCTATTGAGCACACCAAATGCATCAGACTTTATTCAAATTTCAAATGCCATCACTCCTGAAACAATAAAACTTTTTCGCTGGCTTAAAAATGAAGTCATACAGAGCACCAACTGTATTTATACCAACTGAGTGAAATTAATTCCACTGGCAAGATGTTTATCGATTTTCAACAATCTAAATTGACTGCGCTGTCAACATTGCGTCATTTTAGTTTCTTTCTTGCAGTCATTCAATTCAATCACTGTCAGAAAAACTCAAATAATCAGAGTACACAAACTTCCAAATATCCAGATGGCATTTTTCTATTGTTGTTCGTTACCTGCAACTCCAGGCTCTTTTTTTTAAAACAATAAATATGTTGTGCGCTTACCTTGAGAAAAACCTGCAGATCCTGAGTCTGCATGTGGTGAAGAATCTCTTGCTCTAGATGTTTCAGCAAAGCTATACACATGTAAACTTGATAGTCAGGACCCAACATAATACAAATGGCAATGTAATGACCAATCTCAGTCCAGTTTAAATAATTCCAGAAGCATTGAGCCAGCCAGTGTTGACAAATCTGTGTGAAATAAAGAACAACAAACCGTTTAGACTTACTCCTAGTCACAATAAAACATCAATCCCAAATTCAATCTTTAATGCATTGTTACAATAGTAGTCAAGATCACTAACATTTTTTGAAGAAATCCAAAATCCCAGTGATTCACCAAAAAATAAAGCCACACAATTCCACAATTTAAAACAAACTTTTTTTTTTACTATACAAGAATCAAACAAAATAAACACTAAATGCTTCCTTAGTTAATCACCTGCATTCCAAAACTCCAAAGTCAACGTGAATTAAACAGCAATTAACATTCAAATTGTGGTCAATGATAAACTATAGATTACATGTTAAATGGTGGGTACAACTAAGATAAATTTTGCAATCCAACAGCATATATCAATTTCAGAAAGGAAATCTTTAAAAATTGTGACTTTATCACAAAACAAAATCAGCTCCTTTTCTCAAAGTTACCTTTTTTAAATTCATTCATGGGATGTGGTTGGCACTGGCTGGACCAGCATTTATTGCCCATCCCTAATTGCCCAGACGGCACTTAAGAGCCAACCATATTGCTGTGGGTCTGGAGTCACACGTAAGCCAGACATTAGTGGACCAAATGGGTTTTTCCTGACAATCGGCAATACTTTCATGGCCATCATTAGACTCTCAATTTCAGATTATTGAATTCATCTGCCATGGCGGGATTCGAACCCCGGTGCCCAGAACATTAGAGATAATAAGGTGTAGAGCTGGATGAACACAGCAGGCCAAGCAGCA
>NC_063336.1:57042159-57102640 GCF_021869965.1 Rhincodon typus
CTGTGTTCATCCAGCTCTACACCTTGTTATCTCAGATTCTCCAGCATCTGCAGTTCCTACTATCTCTGCCCAGAACATTACCTGGGTCTCTGAATTAATAGTCTAGCGATAACACCGCTAGGCCATCACCTACCTTGATCTGCAGACAACAGCTGTGTATAACTAACCCAAATTCCAAAGGCACAGTTTTTACCGAAAAGCTTCATTTTTCTGCAGAACCTCTGTAACCTAATTTATGAAGGGCTGGATGACATAGATTACCAATGTTATCGCCAAGAAGCGGAAACAGCTGCAATAACTATAGCTTTGCTTATCCTTAGCTTCTGCATTTCCATTGTCGTCTTCAGCCTGTCTGTACTACACTGGAATCATCATCTATGACGGAGTTCTTTTCACATAGTTTCAATCAGAAATTTTGGTTTTCAATTTCAGCTTCAGTCTTGGCTTACTTAGCAATGGAATGGTCGGTTTCCTTTCACAAATTCCCTCTTCAATTCAGATTTATCTCAAAAAGACACAAGAGGCGAAACCATGAATTCATGAGAACAAGTGTAGCACTACAGTCAAGAATTTTAAAGATTCCCAACCCTATAAGTGAAAAAAAATCTCCTTATCTTAGTCCTAAATGTAAATCCGTCTCATTTTCAAATTGTGTTCTAAGGTTCTAGACTCTCCAAACAGAAGAAACATCTTACCTGCATCTACCCTGTCAATTCCTTTAAGTATTTTGTAGGTTTTAATGAGATGACTACTCATTTTTCAAGACTTTAGAGATATTGGCCCAGTTCACTCAAAATCTATTAATAGGGCAGCCCTGTCATCCCTCAAACAAGTCAGGTGAACCTTCATTACATTTTCCTCTTTAGCAATAATATCTTACTGAGGTAAACAGGGGAGTTCAAAACTAGGAAGCATACTTTTAAGGTGAGGGGAAAAATATTTAAAAGGGATGTGAGGGGCAATGTCTTTACACAGAGGGTGGTTTGTATGTGGAATAAACTGCCAGAGGAAGCGGTAGATGCAGATACAGTTACAATATTTAGGACATTTGGACAGGTACATGAGTAGGAAAGGTTTACAGGGATATAGGCCAAACGCAGGCAAGTGGGATCAGTTTAGTTTGGGAAACTTGGTCGGCATGGACAAGTTGGATCAGAAGGTCTGTTTCCATGCTGTATGACTCTAGGACTCGAAACAGACCAAAACTGCACACAGTACTCCAGGTGCAGTCTAACCAAACTCTATACAATTTAAGCAGGACTTTACTACTCCTGCAGTCAAATCCTCTTGTGATAAAGACTAATATCTCATTAGCCTTTCTATAGCTTCCTGCACCTGCGTTTTAGCCTTCAGTAACATATTGACAAAGACACCTAGGCCCTTTCCAATCTAGGCACTTTCCAATCTCTTATCATTCAATACACACATCTATTCCTCCTACCAAACTGGATAAACTCATATTTTTCTGCATTATGTTCCATGTGTTATGTTCTGTCTCACACAAATCCTTTGAAACCACTTTAAACCTTTCTCATAGCATGCATTCCTGCCTAGCCTAGCTTTGCATCATCCACAAATTTTAGAATGTTACATTTGGTGTTCACACTCAAATTATTGAAAAATATTGTGAACAGCTGGGACCTAAATATTGATCTTTGTGGTCCCCCACTAGTCAGTCTGCCAATACACGTGTGAACCATTTATTCTTCCTCTTTGCTTCCTGCTTTTCAGCCAACCTTAAATCCATGCAAATACATTATCTTTTATCTTATGTTCTTTAATTTTATGAACCAGCCCTCTATGGAGGATCTCATTAAAAGCCTTCTGAAAATCCAAGTATACTATATCCATCAATTCCAATTTATCAATTATGTTAACACCATTCTCAACAAACTCAAACATGTTTGTCAAACACAATTTACTATTTGCAAATCCAAATTTAATATGCCAATTCAGCTCATTATTATCCAAGTTTCCATTTATCAGATCCTTTATAATTGTTATCACATTTTCTGTACTGATGTAAGCTTGACAGATTTGCCTTTGCAAATTTTCTCTCTCGTTTCCTTCTTAAAAAACACAATGACATTTGTCGGCTTCCAATCTGCAAGAATCATTCCAGATGTTGAAATTTTGGAAGACGATCACCAATTCATCAATGACCTCTATTGCGATGTCCTTCAACTTTCCGAGATGTATAATATCAGGTCCTAGGGACTTATCAACTGTCAGCCCCACTCACTTCTGTGGTACAATCTTCCAACTTATACTAATTTCCTTCAACTCTTCATTCTCTCTAGTAACTTGAATCTTTAATTCTAGGAGATTTCTTGTATCTTCCCCCGCGAAAACAGACACAAAGTAAACATTCAGCTTCTCTGCCATCTCTCTATTCTCCATGACAAGGTCACCTGAACCTGTCTGTAATGGATCCAGATTTATTTTAGCCGAATGTCTTTTCTTTTACATAACTATAGAAGCTTTTACAGTTTGTTTTTATGTTATTTGAGAGATTATTTACCTATTCTATTCTACTTTCCCTTAAATGGCTGACATTTTTTGCATGTTGAAATAATGTATTGATGCAGTAAGTCATGTAACAGTCATAGAATACTGGAGGTTTACGGCAAGAAAACAGGCCCTTCGACCCCACTTGACAATGCCGCCCAGTTTTCACAATTAATCTAGCCCCATCTGCCTGCGTTTGGCCCATATCCGTCCAACCCTATCTCATCCATGTACTAATCCATTTCTTTAAAGACTATACACTGTTTCTGTACAGTTTCATATTTAAACGTTCATCCCAATTCGGACAATTCATGCCATGTCTTCATAATTTACATTATTCAAATTTAACACCGTGGTCCAGACTGAACTACCACACCTTCAAACATAATGTGACATTTTATCATAATATGGTCACTTGTCCCTCAAGAGTCATTTACAACAAGTCTCTTAATTAGCCCATTCTCATGACATAATACTAGATTTAAAATAGCCATCCTTTAGTCAGCTCCTCAACATACTGCCCTCGAAAACCATTCTTGACGCACTTCAGAAACTTACCCTTCACAGCTTTCATGCTCAATTCGTTTGCCCAGATGATGTGCAGATTGAAGTCCCTCATGCACAAAATTGGGAAGATCTCATTAGTTACTGTGAAATCAGACTTTTTATTCATAAGCGAGTCCATGGACACTAACTAATTATTTAAGTTGAATTATTTAATAAGAATTTCTTTAGTTTAAATACTGCAAAACATCAGGTTCCATATGATAGAACCTCATGTAAACATTCCACAGAAGAATAATCTTCATGTTCAAGCAAATTCTTTTTCTTTTTAGAAAGGATAATATGATAGAAATCAGAAGTCATACCCTCGTTAATATATTTCCACTCCTGAGCTCAACCACTGCTCCAACAAAGATCACCTATAATTCAGTACAAACTAAATTGAATCTGATTGAAAGTTGTACAAGGTGATCCATTCATATGCTAAGCAATCAGGATAAACTTTAGATTACCTTCTAGTGGCAAGATTATGATTCAAGATTCACATCGGTGTATTTTACTGTGTTTTGTAAAAGGATATACAGATCAATTCCGCAAAACTTTATCCTCAACCTGAAACTTCACCCACAAGGAGCCAATATCAAGAATACCTGTGTACTCCCTTGAATTTCCATCCATTAATGTACCAATATCTACAAAGTGTCTGTAGCTGTGCCTGAATTTCTGATATCAGAGACTCTGCTTGATTCACAATCTTGTCACATGGAAATTAGGTTTCTTTCAGCCCTCTTGCAAATACTAATGGTGATCAGAATTCGGTTTAAGAAAACTGATATCAGAAACATTTGAACATTCGATTTATGTAAATCCAGATTTCTTACTTTAAAAATTCATTCTCTAGTCTTTACATTTAGTATATAATATTGGAAAAATGTGCTACTGGAGAGCTTGACAAGTTTTACATATGTTGTGAAATTACCTGCCAAATCATATTTCTTACTTTATGCAGTTCACCAACTTTCTATATTAGTCTAGAACCACAGGTAAACATGAATAAATTATATAACAAAGAACAACAAAATGTTAATTTGATTGCAAGAATAAAGATAAATAATGTTTAGTTCATGCCACTTTTAATGGGTGGAAGCTCCAGCAAAGAGGAATGGAATAAATAATTGAAAAGAAAAGCATAAACAAAACAAGAATCTATGTAAAATGACAAAATATTTATATGGCACCTTTAACATAACAAGATGTCCCAATGAACTTCATAGAAGCTTTACAAAGCAAAGTTTGACACCCAGCCACACATTAAGTGGACAAAAGCTTAGTCAAAGAAGTAGCTTTTAAAAACATCTTAAAGGAGGAAACAATGTAAGAGAATTTGAGAGAGCAAGTTCCAAAGTTTACGGCCTGGGCATTTCAAAGGTACAGAAACTACTGCAAAGCAATCAAAATCAAGCATGCTCATGAAGTCAGAATTAAATGAGCACAGGTATCTTGGAGAGTTCTGCATCAATCAAATCCAAGTGGAACTCCAGAAATACCTCAAGGCATAATTAATTTATTATAGTACCACACAAATTATATTACTTCAAAATACAATACACAATTAGACGTGAATAGACATGAAAAATAATATTGAGAGATTTAATTAAGAGGCTAAGTATTATTTGTAATGTTCTAGATCTTCAGGGCAGTTATTCATAGGAAATGTGAGCTCTCAAGTCAGGCACTGGCCAATCACTTTGATACTGCTTCTTAATAGGATAGTGATCTTGACCATGGAGCTGGTAGAGATGATGCTGTTCAAATATTTAAATTACAAATAAATACAACCAAAATTTTGCATGTCCAACAATACAAGAAATTGAATAAAAGATGCAAGTCCTCCTGATTGCTAATGCTGTATTCTTGAACTTATAACCTAATGCATATAGACATGAGGGCTATAATGTGAAAAATTGAAGGCCCCAGATAGTAATTTCTGATCTACAAAAATACTAATTTTCCACAATGAACATCACATGAACATCACTTTTTAATGGAAACACAGAATTCTTCTGGCGTTTCAACATAGAACGTTTGATTTTTAATCACTGCTATCCTAATGTTAGGCAGCTTTTTCTGCGACTTTGGATCCCTGAAAATGTATAGAAATACAAAAGCTGCTTTGTTTCTTTACGATTTGTAATGGAGCATCTTGGGATCACTGGAATTATACTTTTACTGTGCATCTAAAACCTTTGAATTTGTTCTTCACTCTCTTTCTTCCCTTTGTAATTAGCTTCCGTTTTATTGTTAAAGCAAAATCTGCAGCATTGTGCGCTAATGTTTCAGTGGGATCTATCAAGCTGGGTTCCTATCTGGAATCTGGCTTTCTCGCAATAACGTCAAGTGGTAATACCATACTATGGCACCCTTCTTTAGAGGGTGGAAGCTCCAGCACCAATGACTAGTGAACTTCTGTCATATTCCCTCTGTGGCAAGTACATTTTCTCTTAGCTAAGACATCCCAACGTCTAAACTCAAATTCTCTTGCACTGAAGGTCAATATACCATTTGTCTTCCAATTTGCTTGCTACATCTGTCTATTTGCTATCATTGACAGGTGTACAAGGACACCCAGATCCCTTTGTACATCCACATTTCCCAATATATCATGATTTAAATAATATTTTTTCTTTCAGTTCTTCAGTGAAGTGCATAACTTCACATTTAGGTATGTTGTACTGCATCTGTGTTGTGTTTGTCCACTTACCCAATTTATATCAGTCATCTTGAAACCTCCTTGCACCCTCATCACAACTCACAATCCCACCCCAGTTTTGTCTCATCACCAAACACAGACGTGTTGCATTTGGTTCCTTCATCCAGGAACTTCATATGTTTCATGAATGGCTGAGCCCAAGCACTGATCCTTTTGGTACCTCATTAGTCACTGACTCCCACTTAGAAAAAAACCATTTATTCTCATTCTCTGTTCCCTATCTGTTAACCAATCCTCAATCCATGTCTATATAGTACCATTATCCTGTGTGCTTTACCCGTGCCCACTAACCTCATAAAGGACATTATCAGAAGCCTTCTAAAAATAAATACACCACATGGACTGGTTCTCCCTCCTCTATTCTACTAGTTGCATCCTCAAAAATCTCCAGTAGATTTGTAATGCATGATTTGCCTTTCCTAAACCGATGCTGGCTTTGTCCAATCCTGTAATGCTTTCCAAATGTTCTATTATCAGGTCTTTTGGAACAGACACTAGCATCTTCCCTACTACTGATGTTAGACTAACTTGTCAGTAATTTTTTTTTCTCTCCCTCTCTTTTTAAACAGAGAGGATACATTTGTCACGCTCTAATCCATAGGAACTGCTTCAGAGTTTACAGAATTTTGGAAGATGACCACCAATGCATCCAATATTTCCAGGGCAACTTCCTTTAGTAAACTGGGATCTAGATTATTTGTCAGCCTTTAACCCCATTAATTTCCCCAGCACCAACTATTTTCTTAACAATGTTGATTTTTTTTTCCCCCAATTCTGCCCTCTCACTTGGTCGTTAATTCCGTAACATTTCTAGAGGATTACTCATGCCCTCTTTCGTAAAGGCAGACAGTATGTGTTCAATTCTTCTGCCTATCCCATTACATTTTCCCCAGCTTCTAGCTGTTAAGGAACCTACATCTGACTTATTAATCTTTTTCTCTTCACATTTTTATAGAAGCTTTTGTGGTTGTTTCTTTGTTCCCTGCAATCTAAATCACATACTCTATTTTTCCCTCTTGATGAATCTTTTTGTCCTCTTTTGCCCAATGCTCTAAATCCACAGGAAAAAGCTTACGGCTTTTTCTACCAATTTTACGTGTCTCCTCTTCAGATTTAAAACTGTCCCTAATTTCTTTTGTAAGCCATGCCTGATCCACCTTTCTACTTATATTTTTGCACCTGTCATGAATTAATAATTGTAATTCATGGACATGCTGTTTAAACATAAACCACTGCCTATATGCCAACACCTGTAGTAAGCGGCTTTCAATCCATCCTCGGCAGTTTGAGCATCATACCTCATAGTTCCCTCTATTTAGATTTTGGACACGAGTTTCAGATTTGATTGTTTTAGTCTCCATCTTAAATGAAGAATTCTCATATATTACGGTCACACTTCCCCAAGGGACCCAGCATAACAAGATTGTTAATTAATCCTTTCTCATTACACAGTACCAAGTCTAGAATAACCTGTTCCTTGGTACATTTCTCAATGTTTTGGTCTAAAAAAAACTGTCACATAAATTTCTCTTGGGCAATACCACTGTGCAAACCAACCTAGTAATCTATATGCAAATTAAAGTTACCCACGTTTACAGTTGTACCCTTGTTGCATACTTCTTTGATTTCCTGTTTAATGCCTTCTCCTGCATCTGCACTGCTGTTTTGGGCCCTATATACAACCTCCAGCATTTTTTGCTCCTTGGTGATTCTTATCTCCACCCATATATCATCATGATGTTTGCAGTCAATCTCCTTCTTCACTATGGATTGAAATCCTTTCCTTTTTGTCCATCCTTCCTAAATAATGAATACTCCGGGATGTTCAATTCCCATCCTTGGTCACCCTGAAACCATGTCTTTATGATCACAACATGATCATAAATCTTATTTCTATTTGGGCTGATAATTCATCTACCTTATTATGAACTCTCTGTGCATTAAGACGCAAAGCCTTCAGACTTGTGTTTTAACCTTGTTGGTCAGTTTAGCTTTATTTTACATAAAGGCCCCTTTAATGTTTGCCCTTGTTTTTGCCTTCCACTTTTGCTTCTTACCTCTCTCTGTTTTGCTTCCATCCTTCTTTCTCCCTCCTCAGATTCACATCCTCCTGCCATTCTAGTTTAGATTCTCCCATGGCACTAGCAAACATGTGTTCCAAGGACATTGGCCCCAGTCCTGCCTAGATGCAATCCATCTTGTTTGGACTGGTTTCCACCTTCCCCAGAACCAGTCCTAATGTCTCAGGAATCTGAATTCCTTCCTCATACTCCTTTTCTTCAGCCATGCATTCATCTGGTATATCCTGCTATTTTTACTCTCACAAGCACGTGGCACTAGTAGTAATCCTAAGATTATTACATTTGAGGTCCTTAATTTATATTCTAACTCCCTAGATTCTGCTTGCAGGAATTTAGCATTTTTTAAAAATCTACATCATTGTCACAGCAATCACTGGCTGTTCACCATCTGCCTTCAGAATGCCTTGCAGTCACTCCAAGTAATCCTTGGCCCTGCTGCCAGGGAAGCAACATCCCATCCTGGAGTCATCTTGCCTCTGCATTGCCTCTGTTCCCCCTACTACTGAATTCCTATCACTACAGCTCTGCCTTTCTGCCTTATGGTGCCATGGACTTGGTTCCTTCTGCCACCTCCTGAGAAGTTATCTAAAACAATATATCTGTTAGGGAGAGTGACGGCCACAGGTGACTCCTACACTGTCCATTTTCCTCTACTGTGCCTGGTGGTTACCCATCTGTTTTCTGCCTTTTCAGTCTTTACTTGTGTTGTGACTGCCTCACAGAATGCGCTGTCCACGACAATCTCAGCATTGCAGATACTCCACAGCGAGTCTCCTCACCACTCCAGCTCCGAAACACGGATAGGCAGTAGCTGCAGCAGGACACACTTCCCATGCACATGGTCACCAGGGACACAGGAAGTGTTGATAATTTCCCAAATTTGCAGGAAGAGTTCCACTGCTGTGACTTTCCTTTAGGTCAGCTTGTTAGTTACTCCCTTTAAATAATATTAAAGCATGCAAGGGACATTATTTCATACTGTACGTTCCAGCTGCATTGTAAAGTTGTATCAAGTCTTTGGAGATCTTACTTTAAGGGTCACTTTTACTTCCCTTATGATACTTTTATTACCTTATTATATTGGCTTGACCTTCTGTGTTAAATTCAAGTACAGCTATTTATTTAAAAAAATGTATGATTTTCTAGCTTAGAGTAATTTGTAGGCAATGTCTACCTGTAACTTCTTACCAACAAATAAACTTAGAGATCTCCTGAGGTACTACTCTTTGTCATTCTCACTCTGTTTCAAACTCAGTGCTAGATGCTCCTTCGTAGTTCCCACCACCTCCCTGACTCCCAAGGCATGTGATGCAGGCCTTGTACTTTGGCCATGATTCATGTACTTGCACTCTACACTATTTTTTCACAAGTTCTACAGCATCTCCGACTCTTTAGGTAAGTGGTGTAAGGCTCGAGCCTTAGCCATGTCTTATATCCTCCCGCTCTGTGTTGCACTCTCACAGGTTCAATTGCCTCTCGGATTCCTCAGATAACCTTTTAAAAATTAAATACTTCAGCTAATGAATATAAATTTTCTGTTATGTCACTGTTCTATTTTTTCAACAAGAACTGACTGAAGTACACTTTTCTCAGACTGCTTCACTGATAGTGGCTGCAGGGCACTGTTCTCAGACTACTTCACTGTGTTGCTAACTGCAGGTCATTCTTCCCTGATCAAAAGGTATGTGTGTTATCAGAGCCAAGCTGAACTGTGCTTACCAGAGTTAACCACCTATCATTTCTTGCAAACTTCTTCAGAGTCTGCTCCAATACTGAGTCTATAGACCACTCAAAGAAGTGTAATAAAAAGGATTAATTAGCAACATCATGGAGTGAGATCCTTTGGGGAAGAGTGACCATAATATGGTAGAATTCTTCATTAACATGACACAATTAAATCTGAGACTAGGGTCCTGAGCTTAAAGAAAGCTAACTTTGATGGTATGAGGCATGCATTGGCTAAGATTAATTGGCCAAGGATACTTAAGGGGTTTACGGTGGAAAGGCAATGGCAGACATTTAAAGAACACATGGATGAACTTCAACAACTGTACATCCTTGTCTGGCATAAGAGTAAAACAGGGAAGGTGATTCAACGGTGGCGAAGAAGGGAAATTAGGGCTAGTGTTAAAGCCAAAGAGGAGACATATAAATTGGCCAGAAAAAATAGCAAACCTGAGCACTGGGAGGAATTTAAAATTCAGTAGAGGAGGACAAAGGGTTTAATTAGGAAGGGGAAAACAGAATATAGAGTAAGCTTGCAGAAAACAAAAACTGACTGCAAAAGCTTGTATAGAAACGTGAAGAGAAAAAGACTGGTGCAGACAAATGTAGGTCCCTTGCAGTTAGAATCAGGTGAATTCATAATGGACAACAAAGAGATAGCAGAGCAGTCAAACAAATATTTTGGATCTGTCTTGACTAAGGAGGACACAAATAACCTTCTGGAAAGATCGTAGGAACTGCCGATGCTAGAGAATCTGAGACAACAAGGTGTAGAGCTGGGTGAACACAGCAGGCCAGGCAGCATCAGAGGAGCAGGAAAGCTGGCATTTCAGGTCTAGACCCTTCTTCAGAAATGGGGGAGGGGAAGAGGGTTCTGAAACAAATAGGGAGAGAGGGGGAGGTGGACAGAAGATGGATAGAGGAGAAGATAGGTGAAGAGGAGACAGACAGGTCAAGGAGGCAGGGTTGGAGCCAGTAAAGGTGAGTGTAGGTGGGGAGTTAGGGAGGGTGTAGGTTGGGAAAGGGAGGACGGACAGGTCAAGGAGGCGGGATGAGGCTAGTAGGTAGGAGATGGGGCTGGGGCTTGAGGTGGGAGGACAGGTTAGGGAGGCGGGTACGAGCTGGGCTGGTTTTGGGATGCGGTTGGGGGAGGGGAGATTTTGAAGCTTGTGAAGTCCACATTGATACCATTGAGCAGCAGGGTTCCCAAGCGAAATATGAGATGCTGTTCCTGTAACCTTCGGGTGGCATCGTTGTGGCACTGCAAGAGGCCCAGGATGGACATGTCTTCCAAGGAGTGGGAGGGGGAGTTGAAATGGTTGGCGACTGGGAGGTGCAGTTGTTTGGTGCAAACCGAGCGTAGGTGTTGGGTAAAGCGGTCCCCAAGCCTCTGCTTGGTTTCCCCGATGTAGAGGAGACTACCTCCTCTATCTCCCTAATCTCCCCTCCCCCAAACACATCCCAAAGCCAGCCTAGCTCGTACCTGCCTCCCTAACCTATCCTCCCACCTATCCACTCCTCCCCCACCTCTTCAAGCCTTCTGGAAATGCTAGGGGACAGAGGATCAAGCATGAAGGAAGAACTGAAGGAAATCCTTATTAGTCAGGAAATGGTGTTGGGGAAACTGATGGGGCCTGATCCTCTGCATCCCAGAGTACTTAAGGAAGTGGCCCTAGAAATAATGGTGCATTGGTGATCATTTTCCAGCATTCTGTAGACTTTGGAAGAGTTCCAATTGACTGGCGAGTAGCTAACATAACCCCACTTTTTAAATAAGAAGGAAGAGAGAAAACTGGGAATTATAGGCTGGTTAGCATGACATTGATGGTGGGGAAAATGCTGAGTCAATTATTAAGGATAGAATAACTGAGCATTTGGAAAGTAGTGACAGAATCAGTCCAAGTCAGCATGGATTCACTGAAGGGAAATCATGCTTGACAAATCTCCTGGAATTTTTTGAGGATGTCACCAGTAGGGTGGACAAGGTTGAATCAGTACATGTTGTGTATCTGGACTTTCAAAAGGCTTTTGAAAAGAGATTTGTAAAGAAAAGTAAAGCTCATGGTATTGAAAATAATGTATTGCCATGGATAGAGAACTGCTTGGCATACAGTAAGCGGAAAGTTGGAATAAACGGGTACTTTTCAGAGTGGCAGGTAGTGATAATTGGGATGCCACAGGGTTCAGTGCTGGGATCGCAGCTGTTCACAGTACACATTGAAGAACGAACTGAACGTAATATCTCCAAACTTACAGATGACTAAGCTGGGTGGAAGTGTGTGCTGTGAGGAGGATGCTAAGAGGCTGCAGGGTGACTTGGACAGGCTGGCTGAGTGGGCAAATACTTGGCAAATGCAATATAATGTGGATAAATCCACTTTGTTGGCAAGAACAGGAAGGCTGATTATTATCTAAATGGTGGTAGTTTAGGAAAAGGTGAGGTACATCAAGATCTGGGTGTCATGGTTGAACAATCGCTGAAGGTTGGCATGCTGGTGCAGCAGGTGGTGAGGAAAGCTCATGGCATGCTGGCATTCATTGTGAGAGGATTTGAGTGTAGGTGTAGCGATATCTTGCTGGACTTGTACAGGGCCTTGGTTAGGCTACACCCTGAGTATTGTATGCGGTTTGGTTTCTTTGTCTGAGTAAGGACATTGTTGATATTGACAGAGTCTAGCAAAGGGTCATCAGACTGATTCCTGGGATGGCAGGACTGACATATGAAGAAAGGCCGGATCAACTGGACTTGTACTCACTGGAATTTAGAAGAATGATGGTGGGATCTCATGGAAAATATAAAATCCTAATGGGACTGGACAGGCTAGATGCGGAAAGAATGTTGCCGATGTTGGGGAAAACCAGAACTAGGGGTCACAGTCTAAGAATAACGGATAAGCCGTTCCGGACTGAAATGAGGAAGCACTTCTTCACTCGGTCAGTTGCGAACTTGTGGAATTCTCTACCACAAAAAGTTCTTGAGCCCAATTTGTTAGATATTCAAGAGGGAGCTGGACATGGCCCTTGTGACTAAAGGAATCAAGGGGTATAGAGAGAAAGCGGGAATGGGATACTGAAATTGCCTAATCAGCCATGATCATAGTAAATGGTGATACAGGCTCGAAGGGCTGAATGGCATACTCCTGCACCTATTTTCTAATGTTTCTATGTTTTCAGACTGGCTCAGAAACAATCACGCTGAACAGCAACTTTGTGGGAATTTTAATCTTTATGAATTATTTGGTTGAGCATGGCTGGAGGTGGGTAAATATTTTTGATTTTTATAGCAGAAGTGCAATCACGTTTCAAAACAGTCATTCTGATTTAACAAAGTTACTTTTGAATGCTGGCAAGGAAGGTACTTGCCGAAGCTGGGATTTCCTAATTGAATGTAGGTAGATACTTACTGCAAGAATTAACCTTCTTATGAGAACGCAGTGAAGTATTTTAAAATTGACTTTAATTTGCTCAAAATGTTACTTGAGTAGCTCAGGCTTCTCAAAGCTCGGGAAACTGACGAGGGAAATGGAAATATGTTTGAGCAGCAAAGGACTGAGTGAGCGCAGAGTCTGCATTGAACTAAAATCTACAGTTTAATTTTTGTAATTACCAGCTTTAAGCAGGGTTCTAATAAGATTTCTAATGAAAGAGCAACTGAAACTGGGTCCACATTAAGTTTGTCCCTGGAGCATGTAACAGGAGGCAACATAGCACTCGAAGATGAGTCACAATAGAGTATGGGATTTAAGTGATTGGGAAGTAAGGCAGGAAGGGAAAGGTTGCTTTGCCTTTTCTAAAATTACGCAGCCTCAGGAATTGATTTGTACTTGGCTGCACGAAGGTGGTTATTTGGTTAGTATCTGGTTAGTGGTTAATCTATGTTTATTCTATTCCCAAGGGTCAAACTAGTATAATAACTGGTGGTAAGGTTAATAAAATATATACAAACACAACTAAATATAATATGGAATAAATTACTTAAGAGTTCCTTAGAGCAGGCAGTTTTAGTTCCTCTCACAATGCGAAATGTGGGAGTTCCTCGGTGCCAGTTTGGTTCAGAGAAAAAAAACATGTCTGCGACAAGTGTTTGAAGTTTGATTAGCTTCAGCTCAAAGTCTATGAGCTGCAAGCTAAATTACAGATACAGTGACATGGAGGAAGTTACCTGGATTCTTTGTCACAGAAGGCGATCACAGCTCTTAGGGCTGGGTGATCTGATATTTTCAGCATGCAGGGTTGAGACAGTGCAACAGCAATGAAGCAGGTATGTGGACTCAGAGGGCTGCAACCTCAGCCTTTGTCGTAGTCCAACATTCACAAGGTTCTTTCAGCTTGTCTGGATGAGAATGAAGGCTCCAGAGTTCAAGAGGCCATTCAAGAGATGGAAGTAAGAAATAATGCAATTGTAGTAGGGAACAGTATAAAGGGGGGGAATTGACTCAGCTCTCTAGGGCAAAGTGCATGACTCCAGGGGGCAGTGTTGCCTGCTGGTAGCAAGGTTCAGGACATCAGCTCAGGAGGAATTTGAATGGATAAGGCAGGATCAACCGTTGTTCTCCATGCAGGCATCAACAACATAGGCAAGAGAAGGAAGTAGATTCTACATAGTATGAGGAGCTTGGTATCAAGTTAAAAAGCAAAACCTCAAAGGTCATAATCTTTAAATTGTTACCTAAGCCACATGCAAACTGGCAAGGGCAAAATCAGACTAGAGAGACGAATACTTGACTCAAAAACTTGTGTAGATGAAGGGGTTCCAGTTTGTGGGGCAATGGCACAAGTACTGGGGAAAAAAAGAGACCTGTACTGATAGGACAGTCTTCACCTGAACCTTGCTGGGGCCAGTGTTCGCGCTAACTGCATAACCAGGGAAGTAGAGAGATTTTAAAAATAAACAATGAGGGCAAGGAATCAATTTTGGAATGCAATATAAATCAACGAGTAGAGTCAAAGTCAAAGAGAAAGCTATTGATATTGGAAATAATAAATATACCATCGCAGCCAGGGATAGACTCCAAGAATCAACCAGATGACATTAGAATTTATGAAGTGAGTAAAAGGATAAAACTAATGGCCCTGTATTTGAATGAATATTGTATCAGAAACAAAACAGATGAACTGATAGCACAAATAGAAATGAATAAGTATAAACTAGTAGTCATTACAGAAAAATGGCTGCAGGAACACATGGATTTGGGCCTGACCTGACTCTTGAACGGTGCAAGACATTTATCAATGACAGGAAACATTGAAAAGGTGGGTGGGTGGCTCTGTTAGTTAATGATGGTATTAGCAGAATAGAGTATGATAAAGACAGGTCATCAGTTGTCGAAGTGGTATACAGGCCCTCTAAGAGTAACCACACAGTAGAGTGGAACATAAAGAGATAAATAATAAGAACTTGAATAAGAATAATAAGAAAGGCATGTCAATAATCATAAGAGATTACAATCTACAAAATGACTGGAAAAGTCAGATGGGCAAAGGTAGTCGAAGAAGTTATATAAGATTTTTCGGATAATTTCTTAGAACTCATTCTGGAGCTGACCAGGCTACACCAATAAATTGTTAGAGCAGCAGGCGGACAAATAAAATCATAGAATCTCTACAGTATGAAAACAGGCCGGTTGGCCCATCGAATCCACATCGACCCTCCCAAGACCATCCGACCCACACCCAACACTCTTCCTTATCCCTATTCCCATATTTCCCAAGAGTAATCAATCTAGCCTGCACATCCCTGGACACTATGGGAAATTTAGCATGGCCAACCCATCTAACCTGCACATGTTTGGACATAAGTGTCCTGGTCCTTAAAGACTTCATCTGCGATCTTAAAAGAAGTGGTTAGTGAGATAATTAATGCACTGGTTTCAATTTTCCAAAACACACTTGATTTGGGAAAGGTTCTATTTGATTGGAAAATTGTGAATGTAAATTCATTTTTCAAAATAGAGGTAAGACAGAAAGCAGGAAACTAAGGGTGAGTTAGGTTAATATTTATCAGAAGGGAAGATGTTAGAAGTTCTTATAAACGAACTTATACCAGGGTGCTTAGATACATTCCAGGCAGTCTGGCAAAGTCAATATGGTTTTGTGAAAGTAAAGTCATGTTTGACCAGTCTATTGGAGTTTTTGAGGAGGTAACATGTGCTCTAGATATAGATGTACTGTATTTACATTTTTAGAAGGCATCTGAGAAGATGCTGCATCAAAAGCTATTGTGGAAAGTAAAAGCTGATGGGAGAGGGACAGTATATTGGCATGGATAGAAGATTAGCTGCCTCACAGGAAGCATAAATCATCTTTTTCAGATTGGCAAGAAGTAACGAATGATGCATCACAGGAATCCGTGCTGGGACTGCAACTGTTTACAATTTACTGAGACGAAGATAAGCAGGAAACCAAGATATGAAGAACACAGAACATAGAACAGTAAAGCATAGGAACAAACCCTTCATCAACCATGTCTGTGCTAATCAAGATGTCATTCTAAACTAATCCCATCTGCCTTCACATTGTCTTCATCCCTCTATGAGCTGTCTGTTCATACGTCTGTCCAAGAGCCTCTTAGGAGTTGCTAACGAATCTGCTTCCTCCCTGGGCAGTGTGTTCAGGCACCTACTACCTCTGTGTGAAAAAACTTGCCCTACACAACACCTTTCAATTTTGCCCCTCTCAGCTCAAACTGATGCCCCCTCGCATTTGACATTTCCACCCTGGGAAAAAGACTCTGTCCATCCACCCTATCCATGCCTTCTCATAATTTTAAAAACTTCCATCAGGTTGCCTCTCAGTCTCCAATACTCTAGTGAAAACAATCCAAGTTTGTCCAACCTCTCCTTACAGCTAATACACTCCAATCCAGGGAAGATCCTGGTAAACCTCTTTTGTATTATCCCCAACAACAAAAAAGGGATCAGAAGGCAAATGGTGAAGATGACACAGGGTTCTACAGAGGTATATAGTCAGACTAAGCGATTGAGCAAAAAAACCTTAGCAGATAGAATATAATGTGGGTGTGTGAGGTATAGCACTCTGGCAGGAAGAACAGAGATGAACATTATTTAAATGGAGACAGATTGCAGAAAGCAGCACAAGAGGGATTTAGGGGACTCGTGCATGAATCACAAAAAGACAGCATTCAAGTTCAGCAGGTAATAGGGAAGACAAATGGAATATTAGTCTTTATTTCAAAGGGAATAGTGTATTAAAATAGGGAACTCTATGAAGCTGTACAAGGCACCAGCTAGACCACACACAAAATAGAGGTGAAGACTTGGTTTCCCTATCTAAGGGAATATGTACTGGCATTGGAAGCAGTCCAGAGAAGGTTTACTAGGTTGATTTCAGATATACAGGGTAGATACTGAGAGATCGTTCTCCCACTGTCAAAGCCCATAAGGCATAATCACAAAGTACAGGGTTACCCAGTTGGGACAGAGATGAGGAAGAACTTCTTTTCTCAGAGGGTAGTGAATCTGTGGAGGTTTTCACAGCAGAGGGCTGTCAAAGTTGGATCATTAAGAATATTCAAGGCTAAGGTAGACAGACTTCTAATCAGCAAAAGAATCAAGCCCTATGGAGAAAAGGCATGAAAATGGACTTCAGGATTATCAGAATAACCATAATCTCACTGAATGGCAGTGAAGAATTAATGGGCTGAATGGCAAATTTGGCTCCTATGTATTGTGGTCTTATGGACTGATTTGAGAGCATTCTCTGAAGCTTTTTGCAGGAGGTTTCGCACTCTATGGCAAAAATCCTTGCAGTTTCCCATATCACCAATTCATTAGCAATTGAGTTGGCTTCCATAGTCTCCACTATTGTTCAGCATGTGCATGGCATGTCCGTCAGTGCCTGGCAAAGTTGCAGATGTACTTCTAGGATGTTCCATCACAACAATAACATCCAGGCTTCAGTATCTGTGTCCAGTTGTGCATAGTTTGGAGAGAAATCCCTTCCCATTATGGATTGTTCACAGCTTTTGCCTGTCATCAGTATTTCATAACAAGTGAAAACGCAAATAATTCTTAATGTGGACTCAGCATGTCTGTGCCGGAGCATAGTTGTGAGTGCTGCGATGATGCACCCTTAGAAACAATGAGGTCCTTTTTTTTTATAATTTACTCATCAGACGTAGTATTACTCACTAGACTAGCATCCATTGCCAGCTGGGCCAGCATCAATTGCCTGTCACTAGTTGCCCTTGAGAAGGTGGTGGCAAGCTGTCTTCTTGATCTGCTGCAGTCATTTGTTGTAGGTATAGCCATAAAGCTGTTAGGGAGGGAATTCCTGGATTTTGGCCCAACGACACTGAATGAACTCCAATATATTTCCAGGTCAGGATGATGAATGGTTTGGAGGGAAACATGCAGGTGCCGTTGTTATCATACGTTTGCTGCCCTTGTTCTTCTAGATGGAAGTGGCTGTGGTTTTAAATATGCATTCTAAGGATCTTTGGTGAATTTCTGCAGTGCATCATTTAGATGGTGCACATTGCTGCTACTGAGCTTCGGTGGTAGAGGAAGTGGATGCTTGTCAATGTGGTACCAATGCGGCTGATTTTTCCTGAATAGTGTCAAATTTCTTGAGGGTTGTTCGAGCTGCACTTATCTGAGCAAGTGGGGAATATTTCATCCGTTCCACATTTTGCCTTGTATGTAGTGGACAGGCTTTGGAGAGTCAGGTGATGAGTTAATAGCTGCACTATTCCTAGCCTCTGACCTGCTCTCGCACACAACATATTTACATGGCTAGTCTACCTCAGTTTCTGGTTAATGGTAACTCCCAGGATGTCAATAGTAGGTGAATTCAGTAAAGGTATCACCACTGAATGTCAAAGGACGGTGATTAGACTACCTCTTATTGAAGATAGCCATTGCCTGACAACTGTGTTACCTGTGCAAATGTTACTTGCCATTTTTCAGCCCAAGTCTCCAAACTGTCCAGGCCCTGACCAGTTGGGCCAATGAGTGGCAGATGGAGTTTAATTTAGATAAATGTGAGGTGCTGCATTTTGGAAAGGCAAATCAGGGCAGGACTTATTCACTTAAGGTGAGGTCCTGGGGAGTGTTGCTATACAAACAGACCTTGGAGTGTAGGTTCATAGTTCCTCGAAAGTGGAGTCCCAGGTAGATAGGATAGTGAAGGCGGCGTTTGGTATGCTTGCCTTTATTGGTCAGTGCATTGATTACAGGAGTTGGGAAGTCATGTTGCAGCTGTACAGGACATTGGTCAGGCCACTTTTGGAATACTGCGTATAATTCTGGTCTCCATGCTTTAGGAAGGATGTTGTGAAACTTGAAAAGGTTCAGAAAAAATATTTAGAAGGATGTTGCCAGGGTTGGAGGATTTGAACTAAAGGGAGAGGCTAAATGGGCTGGTACTATTTTCTCTGGAGTGCTGGAGGCTGAGGGGTGACCTTACAGAGGTTTATAAAATCATGAGGAGCACGGATAGGGTGAATAGCCGAGGTCTTTTCCTCAGGATGGGGTAGTACAAAAATAGTGGGCATAGGTTTAAGGTAAGAGGTGAAAAATTTGAAAGGAACCTAAGGAGCAACTTTATCATGCAGAGGGTTGTGCATGTATGGAATGAGCTGCCAGAGGAAGTTTTGGAGTTAGGTACAATTACCACATTTAAAAGGCATCTGGATGGGTATATGAATAGACGGATATGAGCCAAATGCTGGCAAACGGGATTAGATTAATTTAGGATATCTGGTCAGCATGGACGAGTTGGACCAAAGGGTCTATTTCCTGGCTGTACAGCTCTATGCCTTGCTGCATTTAGACTTGGACTGCCTCAGAAAATGAGGAGATGCGAATAGTGCTGAACATTGAGCAGTCATTGAAGGACGTCCCAGTTCTGACCTTATGATGGGGAGAAGGTCATTAATAAAACACCTGAAGATGACTGGGCCTGGGACACTGCTCTGAGGAACTCTTACAGAGGTGTCCTGGTGCTGAGATGGCTGACCTCCAACAACCACAACCGTCTATGTGCTAGGTATGACACCAAGCACTGGAGACTTTTTCTCCTGATACCTATTGACTCCACTTTTGCTAGGGTTCCTTGATGCAACACTTGTTCAAATGCCGCCTTGATGTCAAGGGCAGTCACTCATCTCTGGAATTCAACTTTTTGGCCTATGCTTGAACTGTAATAAGATCAGGACCTGAGTGGTCCTGATGGAACCCAATCTAAGTGTCAGTAAACAATTTACTGCTGAGCAGATGCTGCTTGCTAACACTGTTGATAATGCCTTCCATCATTTTACTGATGATCGACAGCAGACTGATGGGGCAGTAATTGGCCGTGTTGGATCTGTCCTGCATTTTGTGTACAGGACATACCTGGACAACTTTCCATATTGTCGGGTAGATGCTAGTGTTGTAGGTGTACTGGAAAGCTTGGTGAAGGGTGCAGAAAGTTCTGTAGGAGATCTTCAGGACTATTGCCGGAATATTAACAGGCCCCATAATCATCACAGTACCTAGCACCTCCAACCATTTCTTGATATTACATGGAATGAATCAAGTTGACTGAAGACAGGCATCTGTGATGCTGGAGACCTATGGAGTAGACTGAGGTGGATCATCCAATCGGCACCTCGTGAAGACTGTTACACATGCTTCATCCTACATACCTTTTGCACTGGTATGATGGGCTTTCTGTCATTGAGGGCGGTGATATTTGTGAAGCCTCCTTTTCCAGTGCGTTGTTTAATTGTCCACCACCATTCACAACTGAGTGCACAGAGCTTATATCTGACCCACTGACTGTAACATTATATAGTTCTATCACTTACTGCTTATGGTGTTTTGCATGCAAGTAGTCCTGTTTTGTAGCTTTGCCAAGTTGACACTTTTTTATATGCCTGGTGCTGCTCCTGGCATACCCTTCCGGAACTTTGCATTGAACATGTCGTGTGATATTTACACGACATGTGAAGATCTTATCAGTTGCAAGGTTATCATTCACAGTACCCAGCTTTCTCATATTTTCAGTCACTAATGAAATGAAATAAATTTAGGTGCATGAGAGATGACATTGACAAAGTGGATTTTGCAAGAAAGAACTGGAGCAGACTGAAGCACGGAGCATAGCTGAATCAGGCACGGTATTCAATTTTCCTGACCTGGTAAGATCAATAAACAGCATTTAACATTGCATTGCATCCATGACATGGGAACAATATTGCCGCTATTCACATCAGCTGCCTTCAACCATGCCTTCTTTGTGACAGCTGACAAAAGATCAAATTGGAAAGGCTAAGGTGGGGCAAAGATGAATGATGTAACAATGAGAGAGTAACTGATCAATGCGATGGATTTCATCTGGGGTCTCAGATCTGGGAACAGAACAAGATTGAAGTTCAAATTTCAAAGGATGTTCAGCTACAACCTGAGACAGTGGCTGAGGAGGGGGATGATTGATGGCAAGAGAAGTGTTTGTTGGAGTCAGGCTGAAGACGAAAGTTTTGATCTGTTGAATGTTTAACTGACTTTCCTTCCATCAAGCTGACTGGTCGATAATTTCCTGGAGCATCCTATTTTCCCTTTTTGAATTGAGGTCTAATATTTGCTACCCGCTATTTCCAATGGTATAGTTCCCATCTTTGTTAACTCTTAGCTAACTCCTCTGCCACTACCTCAGAAACATCCCTCACGATTCTGAATATTTATCAGTTTTAGCACCAAGAGTCCCATAGGATCCATGTTTAATAGTGAGATGAGGATGCTGAGAAATTTAGTTTTCTAGAGTTTTCACAACTATTTACTTTAGTGTTATTCTACAGTGGTACTGATAGTATTGTATTGTCTTGTAGAGTTTGATTAATTAAAGTAAAAGGAAATCAATATTGTGATAAATTTTATTTTCTGTGTCTCTGTTTTGTGTGTGTTGTGAACTTGGCAGCCTCAGAGAAGGAATTGGCTGGAGAACTGTAACATTCGAGGGACAGGACCATTATGGTCTTTGAATTGTCTCTAGAGTTAGTGTTGATAGGTTGGCACAGACTCTATGGGCCAAAAGTCTCTGTTGTATGACTCTGTGTTCCTGCCAGGTAACAAAGGCAGTAGGGACAGTATTGATAGGTCAGCATGATCAGTTCGAGGATCAGTAAATGGGACCTGAAGGGCGAGTCAGGTATAATCAAAAGCAGGGGAAAAGGTTCCAAGTAGTTAAACTGCTGCCATTAGCTCTTTGAAGTTGGGGCTAACAGAAGGTCTGGTAATCACTTTTAGTTCAGCACAGATGTGGGGGTAAAGAAGTCTGCAAGCAATATTTACTTGGTGCAGCTGAGAAAGGGTGGCGCTTAAAAAAACCCAAGAACAGTGCCAGTTTAGCCAGCACAGGAAGAATAAGAGGCTGAGCAGCTGGATTGTAAGAGTCACTGGCCATTGTAAGTGTGTGTTCTGTTGCTTGACTACCACTTGCAGTCCAAAGACTGAGCAGGAAGGCCTCAAGGCTGAATAGGAGTTGCTGTTTAGGAAGTAGAGAGGCTAGATCTTTGCAAGTGAAGATTTGATATCCAATGGGAAGGAGGCAGAATTTAAACGAGATTTGATGACGAGTTGTTGAGAAATCCATGAGATGTCTTGAACATATCTGCCATGTGTACTTGGATGTTCAACTACAGTTTATCTGTTAACCCAGAGTAATCACATACTAATTGTGGATGTTAAAACTAAACTTGTATGCTACTGCTTATTTCATTTGTTCAAAATTATGGTATCCTGTGGCTTTATTCTCTTAGCAAGTACCTTGTTTTTCAAACTTAAAACAAAAATGTCACTGGTCCTTAATGAGATTGTAACATAAATTTAGCTGTGTTGTTTGGTACGGATCATAACCTAACCTAACAGGAAACTTAACTGGTCTCAGTTAGCAGAGACCGCATCATTGAAACAATAAGCTGTGAGTTCATGCTCAAAACTTGAACTCAATTTCATTTGACACTCCGTATGGTACTAAAAGAGCACTGTATTGGTAAAGGTGCTGTATTTGAGTTTAAACACAAAACAGAAATCTTATTTCTCAGTGATCGTGCTTCAGGTGAATGTAAATTTAACAAGTAAAAGAAGAGTGGTATCCTTGTCAACATTCCTTTTCTAACCAATACACAAAAAAGATAACAAAGAACAAACAACTTATTGTTGTTTGAAAAACACTGTTGCATGAGATTATCTGGTCTATAAATGATTGTTGTTTGTTATACCTTCTTGTGCACAAACTGGCTGCCATGTTTCCTACATTAAAGCAGTGATCACTTCAAAGGTAGGCTTTTAGGAACATTTCAAAGGTCATAAAAATTGCTGTATGAGTTGAGTCAATCCATTCCTTATCTGTCTGTTTAAAATTATTTGAAACTGAATTATTTAAAACATCCCAAAATAGGGGAAATTACATCTTTTAAGCACAAGTATCATTTATGGTTGGATTGAGGTGGATTATATTTCTAGAATGTTCAAGTGTTTATTGAAATGTTTTTCAGTTTTAACTGACAGAAAAATTGCACTCCAGCTAAGAAAATTTCCAGTCTAAATCAAAGTTTTTGTGAACAGAAATATAGTAATTGATAGCAAATCTTGTCTGAAAATACATTTCTTATGAAGAGTCATTAGACTCGAAGCGTTAATTCTGCCTTCTTCCCACAGATGCTGTCAGACTTATCGAGTTTCTCCAGCAAGTTCTACTTTTGATTAAGATCCCAAGCATTCGCAGTTCTTTGCTTTATTTGTCTGAAAATTATTGGCTGAATTTGGGAGTTAGATGAAGTGGGTAACATTACATGCCTGGTTTTGGTATTGGTGCTACCACAGAAAGTGATGTAGAAACATTGAAAACAGTCTTGCAGCTGTAGTCGATTCAGCCCTTCCAGCCTGCACCACCATTCAATACGGTCACAGCTGATCATACAATTTCAGTATCCCACTCCCACTTTCTCTCCATACCCCATGATCCCTTTAGCTACTAGGGCCATGTTCAACTCCCTCCTGAAAATATCTAACAAAGTGGCCTCAACAGCTTCCTGTAGTACAGAATTCCACAAAAATTCTTCCTTATCTCTGTTTTGAATGGCTTATCCCTTATTCTTAGACTATGATCCCTTGTTCTGGACTTTCCCAACATCGGGAATATTCTTACCACATCAAGCCTGTCCAGTTCCATCAGGATTTTATATGTTTCCATGAGATCCCCCTTCATTCTTCTAATTTCCAGTGAGTACCAGCCCAGTTGATCCAGTCTTTCCTCATATGTCAGTCCTGCCATACCAGGAATCAGTCTGGTGACCCTTCGCTGGATTCTCTCAATAACAAGAATGTCCTTCCTCAGACTAAGAAACCAAAACCGCACACAATGCGGCCTCACCAAGCCCCTGTATATCTGCAGCAAGACATCCCTCCTCCTATACTCAAATCCTCTTGCTATGAAGGCCAGCATGCCATTAGCTTTCCTTACTGCTTGCTGCACCTACATGCCAATCGTCAGCCACTGTTCCACCATGATGCCCAGGTCTTATTACACTTTTTCCTAAACTGCCACCATTCAGATAATAATCTACCTTCCTTTTTTTTTTAAACCACCAAAGTGGATAACCTCACAATTATCCACATTATATTTCATTTGCCATATACTTGCCCATTCAGCCAGTCTGTGCAAATCACCCTGCTGCCTCTAATGTACATTAAGCACAATTTTGTTACATTCCAGTGTAACATTATCTCAAACGGTGTCAAATCCAAGAAAATTAAAACTGAAGATTGAAACAGTCATATCTTCCATGACTTATCATGAGTCACCAGAAATGTAGTAATTAGATGTACTGTATTCATTTTATACCCAATACCCATGCATATTACTACAAAACAAAAATATCTAGAAATATTAAACTATGACATGAAATTTAAGTCTATTTTTAAAGAGTGTGTGTACAGCCCACAGCTAATTAAAATGAATATCATAAAATGTACTTTATCAATTAACCTTCCAGTTGTAGCTAGGAAACTTTTCCCATGCATGCATTTATTTAAATTAACATTTCACCTGTGATGGAGTGAACCCTGACATGCGGAAAGCTGAAAAGACAAGTGGCACCTCAGTCTTCAGTAACATCTCAATGTAGTAAGCTGTACAAGAATACACTGGATGGATACCAGACTCTGCATTTTCCACAGAAAGATGAATCTGCCAACAAAAACATGAAGAATGAGCATTGAAGCACTGTCCTCCTGGATAACCTATCATATATGTTTTCCACTTGCATATCTTGATTAATTTTCACATTTTTCATTCCACATTAATGTAATCAAGCTAGAATGACAAAAAGACCCTAAGCTTAAAACTCATTGCATTTGGAAATCAATGGCAAACAGCATATAGATGTAAATATTTTGGGGCAACATTAGAATATGAGTCTATAAAAACAATGGCACCCTTCTATTAACATATCACTTTTATCGATTTAAACAAAAGTTCACTAATGTCCTTTGGAGAAGGAAGTCTGACAACCTTAACTAGTCTGGCCAACACATAACTCCAGACCCACAATAAAGTGGTTGACTCTCAACTGTCCTCTGAAATGGCTTAGCTAACCACTCAGTTGTATCAATCACTACAAAGTCCCAACAAAGAAATGAAACCAGATGGATCACCTGCCATCAACCTAGGCGTTGGAAAAGACAATGGCAGAAACAGCCCTGTCGATCCTGCAAAGTCCTCCTTGTACACATTTCGGGGCTAATGCTAAAGTTGGAGAGCTGTCTCACAGACTATTCAAGCAAAAGTCTGCCATTGTCAAGTATGATTCTGTAAGTATGACCATGTCCCATACACCATCACCATTGCTGGGTATGCCCTGTCCCACCAGCAGGGCAGACCCAGCAGAGTGGTATTCAGTCAGGATGGAGTTGCCCTGGGAGTACTCAACATTGACTCCAGATCCCATGAGGTGTCATAGCTTCAGGTTAGATATGAGTAACGAAACCTCCTGATTACCAGGTACCGTCCCCTCTCAGCTAATGAATCAGTACTCTTCCATGTTGAACAAAACTGGAGGAAGCACTGAGGATGGAAAGAGTGTAAAATGTATTCTGAGTGAGGGATTTCAATGACCACCACTAAGAACAGCTCAGCAGCAGCTGGTTGGGTCCTAAAGGGTATAGTTACTATACTGGGTCTGCAGCAAGTGGTGAGGGAACCAACAAGAGCGAAAAACAATATTTGACCTCATCCTCAATAATCTGCCAGCTACAGATGCACCAGTCCATGACCATATCGGTAAGAGCGACCACCACACAGTCCTTATGGAGATGAAGTTTCACCTTCACATTGAGAACACGCTCCATTTTGTGTGGCACTACCACTGTAATAAATGGGACAAACTTCAAACAGATCTAGCAACTCAAGACTGGGCATCCATCCAGCACTGTGGGCCATCAACGATGGCAGAAATGTACGCTAGCAGAATCTGCAACCTCATGGTCGGGCATATCCTCCACTCAACCATTACCATCAAACCAGGTGGATCAACCCTGGTTCAATGGAGAGTGCAGAAGGCCATGCCTGGAGGAGTGCCGGGCACACCCAAAAATGAGATGTCAACCTAGTGAAACTATCAAACAGGACTACTTGCATACCAAACAGCATAAGCAACAAATGATAGACAGAGCTAAGTGATCCCACAAGTGATGGAAGGTGGCATCAATAGTGCTATCAACCAGCACCTGCTCAGCAATAACCTGCTTATTGATGCCCAGTTTGGGTTCCACCAGGGCCACTCAGCTCCTGACCTCAGTACAGCCTCGGCTCAAATATAGACAAAAGAGCTGAATTCCAGAGGTGAGATGAGAGTGACAATCTTGATATCAAAGCTGCATATGACCAAGTGTCGCATCAAGGAGCAATTGTAAAACTGGAATCAATGGAGGTCGGGAGCAAATTCTCCACTAGTTGGAGTCATACCTGGCACAAAGGAAAATGGTTATGGCTGCTGGAGGTCAGTCATCTTAGGTCCAGGACAGCTCTGCAGGGGATCCTCTAGGCCTATGCATCTTTAGCTGCTTCATTAATGACTTTCCTCCATCATAAGGTCAGAAGTGGGGATGTTCGCTGATGATTACACAATGTTCAGCGGAATTCACAACTCCTCAGATACTGTAGCAGTCCATGTTCAAATGTAAAAATATCTGGACAATATCTAACCTTGGTCTGACAAGTGGCAAGTAACATTCGCACCATACAAATGCCAGACAATGACCATCTCCAACAAGAGACAACGTAAGCACCACCCTTTGAAATTCAAAGGTGTTATCATGAATGAATCCCCCACTACCATAATCCTGGGGTTTATCACTGACCAGACACTGAACTGGACTCGCACATAAACATAGTGACTTTAAGAGCAGGTCAGAGTCTAGGAATACTGCAACGAGTAACTCACCTTCTGACTACCCAGAGTCTGTCCATCATCTGCAAGGCACAAGTCAGGAGTGTGATGAAATTCTCCCCAATTGCCTGGATGAGTGCAGCTCCATCAGCCTGCTTGATTGGCACCACATCCACAAGCATCTATTGCCTCCACCACCGCTCAGTAACAGCAGTGCATACGATCTACAAAATGCACTGCAGAAAGTCAAAGTTCCTTGGACAGCACCTTCCAAACCCACGACCACTTCCCTCTAGAAGGGCAAGGGCAGCAGATACATGGGAAACCACCACCTTCACGTTCCCCTCCATGCCACTCACCATCTTGACTTGGAAATATTTTGCTGTTCCTTCACCGTCATTATGTCAAACTCCTAGAATTCCCTCCCTAATGGCACCGAGTCAACCTACAGCATGTTCGTGAAGGCAGATTACCCCCACTTGCTCAAGGATAACTTGGATGGGTGATAAGTGCTGGCCAGCCAGCAATGTCCACTTCCCTCAATTGAATTAAAAGAAATGCTACCACAATCCCTTCAAAGAAACAACTAATTTCTCTCAAAACTAACCGATATTTAAGAAACTTAAACAGTTGTTTGTGCAAGTTGAGCAGATGGAGGAATAAAAACCTGAAGATTTCTGTGCCATCTTCAAACACTGTTTGCTAACAGTAGGGTTGGAGAGCCTTGCCTTGGAAATCATTTGGTCTTTGATGTAGGAACAGAAACAAACACACAGTATAAGGAATCAAAGCATGGGTAGGCCGTTTGGTTGCTGAGTCAAGCTGCTGAACCATTCAGTGAAATCACAATCAATCTGATTCTAGTCATAACTCTACTTTCATACCTGCCCATAACCCTCGACTTCCATTGGATCAAAAATCTGTTGACCTTAGCCTTGCATATATTCAACGACCAGTCTCCACTGCTCAATTGGCTGGAAAATTCCAACGATTAATTACCCTCCAAGAGAAGAAATTCCTCTTTATCTCATCTCAGTGGGAGATCTCTTATTGCGAAACTGTTCCTGTGAGTTTAAGATTCCCCCATGAGATTGCTTTCAGCTGGGTTTGCTTCCCACACTTTTCATATGGGCATTCTAGGTCTTTGCTTGTTTCATTTGTAAATGATTGTAAGATGCTGATGCCATTTTGAAATAACAAAGTTCACTGCTGGCACTGCACTTCTATCAATCAAATGAAACTTGTCCCTCAAAGAGACTTGGGTCTCTCATTGCTGATTTCCCATGGGAAGCTGTCATTACTGCACTGAAACACAGGAAACGTGAAAATGGTACCACTGAGTTGTTACTAGGAAATGGTGCTAAGCAACCTCCGGTATCTCTTACACACATATATACAATATTTATATACACATACATATAAGCTGCTAGTTAACTGCTGAGCATTAAGGATACAGGTTTATTGGAGAAAGTGTATCTAGGTTACATTTTGACTCCAATGCAATTTTGTGGGTCATATTAACTCTAACAGCGAAGACAGGCTGCTTGCTCCGCTTAGAGTTTTGTCCAGGAGAGAAATCAACATTGTTTTTATCTTGAATTCAAACTTGCAAATGATTGGAATTGCCCTATAAACCTCTGGATTAGTTAATTTACATAACCAGTACACTATTCCTTGGCTGTCCTGCAGCCTATTGAACCCACCTCCTACCAATTTGCTGCTGAAATCTACAACATGTGACTTTGTGGGAGTATTATCTAAGTTTTATCAAAACCTTTCAAACTAAAATGTAATTTAAAAAAAAAAATTTCATGGTCAATGTCAGCTTTTCCTTCAGGAAAACATACAGAAGTATGCAGGCGTGGTAACCAGAGAAATGCTGAGGTGAGAAGGCCTGAAAATTTTTGCAGAAATTTTAGAGTTCTCTCTCCATCCCCTGACATTATCAGAAATGCAGTAGATGCAAACCAGTCATGCCCAACATAACCGCCCTGTAGACAGCCTGTAAGCTGCAGTCAAGGAAATCTGACAGCATAAATCAATTTTTTTCGAAACAAATATTTTATTTGATGTTTCCAGTACTGAATTTGAATTCATCTCTCACATCCCAAGTGCAAAGCAATTGTGTTATATTGCTCTACATTTTCACATTATTTTTATATATTTGTACAGCATTTTGATATAGCGGAGGTGAAAAACTGGTAAATAGTTAGCAGCTTAAGTAACAAGGTGCAGAAAGATCAATATTTTTTTAAATATGTAACAATTAAAACCTGCATTTTTTTTGGCCTGAAATAGATAGTTTCCATTTTACAATTCTTATCAGGTCATAAATTTGAATTAACTTCCAAAGTATTTATAGAATAGCACTTTGTTTTAGGCAGGATGGACTATTGTACTGTGCCTCAGCTTGCTGGTGACCCAACACATTATGATATGAATTGGTAAGTATGGGGTCTAACTTGCCATCTTCTCACTGATTAATTTCTGAAGACCAAATGTTTTACTACAATGGGGAGGAATACTGAGGGAAAACACTCATGTGCACCTCTCCCTCAACTAAGAAAATCATAAGCACAAGCGAGCCATGCAGATTGCTTAAACATAGTTGTTGAATAGTTGTGGGAGAACATAATACACAGAAGAGCCTTGTTAAATGCTTTTAAAATTGCTGGTATGATTGGGATAATGTAGATTCTTAGAATTATTACAAACTTGGCTTATTAGGCTTTGATATGGTTTTTTTTTGAAAGTTACAAGGAATACTGCTGAATTCTCTTTGGAGCTTGGAGCAGTACTGTGCATTGCATCTGACATGGTCATGAAGTCGTATCACACGTCGAAAATAATAAAACCAAATTCCTGTTCCATATACAACACAGTGGTGTACTCGGTATGATGACATATTTATGTCACTCTTAAACTTCGTCTCATGACTTGATTGAAATCAAGAGGTGTCAAGAATGTGACAACATAATGGAGGTGATGCATTTTGCATAGCAGAAGAATGGGGTTTTTGGATGAATGATTGATGCAAAGGAAATTAATTCTGGTCATAACATTGAGTGAATTAAGTTTTTGAGTTTGAACACTTTTAGCATGGATTCATATTATTTTTGTTTGCCAGAAATTGTAACAATAAAACTATTATTTTTGAAGACATTACAGCTGATTTGACCAAAACAACATAATCTCTATTGATATTGCACCTTAAAGAAAATAAAATGCCCCAAGATACTGAAAAGGAGCATTATAAAACAAAACATGACACCATGGTGATTAAGGAGATATTTGACCATATGACCAAAAGCTTGGTCAATTATGTCAGGTTTTAAGAAGTATTCTAAAAGAGAAAAGTGAGGTAAAGTTTGTAGAGGTACAAGAAGATATTCCCATGTTTCCTGCCTTATCAATTCAGGAAACAGCCACTGATGGTGAAAAACTTAAAAACAGGGGATGCAGAAGTGGCCAGATTTAGTGCAGAACAATAGTATGTAGAAGAGATAGTAGGAACTGCTGATGCTGGAGTCCAACATAACAAGGTGCGGAGCTGGATGAACACAGCAGGCCAGGCAGCATCAGAGGAGCAGGAAAGCTGACATTTCGGGTCTGGACCCTTCTTCAGAAATGGGGGAGGGGAAGGGGGCTCAGAAATAAATAGAGAGAGAGGGGGAGGTGATGATAGAAGGTGGATAGAGGAGCAGATAGGTGGAGAGAAGACAGACAGGTCACGGAGGCAAGGATGAAGCCAGTACAGGTGAGTGTAGGTAGGGAGTTGGGATGGGGGATGGTCAGTGAGGAGGGAGGGGTAGGTAGGTGGGAGGGAAGATGGACAGGTCAAGGAGGCGGGGACGAGATGGGCTGGTCTTGGGGTTGGGGGTGGGGAGATTTTGAAGCTTGTAAAGTCCACATTGAGACCATTGGGCTGCAGGGTTCCCAGGCGGGATACAAGGTGCTGTTCCTCCAGCCTTCGGGTGGCATCGTTATGGCACTGGAGGAGGCCCAGGATGGACATGTTATCCAAGGAGTGGGAGGGAGTGGGGGAGTTGAAGTGGTTCGCGACTGGGAGGTGTTGTCGTTTGTCACGAACTGAGCGTAGGTGCTCCACCAAGTGGTCTCCAAGCCTCCGTATAGTACATAGAACCCTCGAGTAGAAGCCCTTCGGCTCATCAAGTCTGTACTGACAAAAATTACTCTAAATTTACACCAGTCCCACTTACCCATGGCCCATAGCCTTGAATGTTATGACACTTCAAGTCTGATCCAAGTACTTTTCAAAGTTTGCGATGTTTCTGGCCTCCTGTCCTCCCAGGCAGAACATTCCAGATTACCAGCATCCTCTGGGTGTAAAAGATTTTTCCTCAAATCCCCTCTAAATATCCCATCTTTCACTTTAAAATTATGTCCCCTATTACTGACACTTCAACTAAAGGGAACAGCTGCTTTCTACCTACCCTGCCCATGCCCCTCAATCTTAAACACCTCAAACAGGTCCCCTCTAAGTTTTCCCTATTCTGAAGAACTTGTGCATCTCCAGCCTCTCTTTATCGAGTGCAGCTTGGGAGCTGTAAAAGACTGTAAAGATAGGAAAGTCAAAACCAAGGAAGACTTTGGAAACAAGGATGAGAAGTTTAAAACCAAGACATTGCTGGTTCACAAGCCAATGTAGGTCAGTGAACACAAAGATGATCGGGGAATTTTTTAAAAATGAATCCCATCATTTACAGGATGTATGCGTGACTGACTGGGCCAGAATTTATTGCCCATATCTAATTACCCTCAAGGAGGTGTTGGTGAGCCACCTGTGGGAACTGCTGCAGTCTATGGGGATTAGGTACACGCACAGTCGTTCGGAAGCCATTTCCAGGATTCTGATCCAGCCTCCATGATGGAATACAGTTCCAAGTCAAGCTGGTGTGTGGCTTGGAGGGGAACTTGCTGCGCATTAAGGCACAGGCAGAGTTTTGGGTGACCTCAGAGTGATATAGAATGTGGGGAGAACAGCCTGGAGGGCATTGGAATAGTTGAGCATAGAGCTGAAAAAGGCTGAAATGATGGTTTCAGCAGCAGAGGAGTTGAGTTAGTGATGCAGGCAGTAGTGGTGTTATGTGGATAGAAATAGGTAGTCTTAATGGCAGCAAGAATAAGGTCAGAGGCTTATTGCAAGTTGAAATGTCACACCCAGGTTGAGAACAGATTAGCTAAACTTCTCAATTTTGCCAGGGTGAGGGATGACATGAGTAAGTAGGAAATGAATTTCTACAGCAAGGGCCAAAATCAATTTCAGGAAGAAATTATGTGACTCCTAAAGGATCTTGCTACTAGCACTTCATTTCTTTTCAATCAACATGGAAAATGGCTCAGACTTAGCTTAATGGGCTTAAAGGTTTGAACCATGTGCAACTCTTCCACTTCAGACTTCAAATAGACTCAACTTAAGCTTCAAGGATCCTAATCCACAGTCTGGGAGTCACAATCTCTTACAGCAGTCATAAATACTCTTGAAAACTGTCAAGTAATGCAGTTATTTAAATCCTCAGCCCTTTAAAAAATAACAAAAAGATGGCCTGTATTAGTGAGTTGAAAAAATTGCTCTAATTTTTATTTTGATTTTTAAAGGGCTGGGATTTTAAATAACTTCACAGCTTGACAGTTCCACATATTTTTCTGCATTTCAAGAGAATTGATAACTATTCTTTGGGACATGATTTATTCATATTTGGAAAAGAATGGACTTATTAGGAATAGTCAACATGGCTTTATGTGGGGGAGGTCTTGCCTCACAAATTTGATTGAGTTCTTTGAAGTGACAAAGATGATTGATGAGGGTAGAGCAGTGGATGATGTCTACTTGGAGTTTGACAAGATGCCTCATAGTAGACTTGTCCAAAAGATTAAGTCACATGGGATCCACGGTGAGTTGCTAAGTTGGATAAAAAATTGGTTTGGTCATGGAAGGCAGAGAGATTTTTTTTTGACTGAAGGTCTGTAACCAGTGGTTTTCCACAAGAGTCAATACTAGCATCTCTGTTATTTGTAATATAAATGATTTGGACAAAAATGTAGGTGATCTGATTAGTAGGTTTGTGGACGACATGAAGATTGGTGGAGTTTTGGACAGTGAGGAAGTTTGTCAAAGGATTCAGCAGGATACAGATCAGTTGGAAAGTTGGGCAAGAAATGGCAGATAGAGTTTAATCTGGACAAGCATAGGCTGATGCATTTGGGAGTTCAAATGTGAAAGGGAAGTATACAGTAAATGGCAGGACCCTTAGAAGCATTGATATACAGAGAGATCTTTGAGTGTCAGAGATAAAGTCCAGACTACAGGTTTTAATTTATTTATAAAAGTTGATTGCTAGCCTTCACATTATAAAAAGAAATGTTGATGATTGGTGCAGTGATAGAGCAGCATTTTTTTTAACAAATGGGTATAGAGCTGGGAATTAATTATTGTGTTAATATTTATCCTTGGTTCCACATGTTACTGTTACATGGCAGTCTTGTGCCAAGAGATGCAAGAAATATACTCCATGAAGCTCCCAATATTTTGAGTCTAAATTATGATTATTTCTAATTTATGAGAATGAGGAAACATAATAATGGAGCGCTTTGACCGAGCTTTTGGTCATCTCTTCTATTTGACACAGTGGCAAATATTGTTCTATGATGATCAATTAAATACATTAGGATGGCTTGTTACATTACTGGCATTATACGAGTTATTGTCAATGGTAGGTTGATTAGCTGCCGCTAGAAGTTACCTATTGATGACGACCCTTTTGATAAAAGATCTCCGTCATTACTCTTTTCAGCTCACAAGGTATTTCTTATTCTTATTTCATTTTTCTTTTGAAGTTCCTGTCTTATCATCTGCCAGTATGTTTTATATAAGTTATTGACTCTTAAGGAGTTAATGTTCATGTGAGATTGAGGTCCACCCAATCTGATGATGTGACAAAGTCTTTTTGTGCAGGCAATTGAACTCTGCATGAGTACCCAAAGGGAGCAAATGTATCTTATGCAGTTCTAGGAATCCTTACAATTATGCTGCACAAGTTAATGTACATTGAACCTGTCGCTATTGTGCAATACCCTATCTGGGTTATCCAAGACAAGCTGTTTAGACTCACCAGTTGTCTATCCTCTTCCATTGATAATTAGACAGGCCCTAGACTCAGCTAGGAGAAGAAGATTGATGGCAATGAACAACACAAACTAGAATACCACATGTCTGTAGCATGGTATCTTAAAATATAACAAAACAGATCTAGAAACTTTAACAGAAAAACTTTGCAAATGGCATCTACCAACAAAACCATCCTCAAAGTTCAGCCAGAAAACCTGATCTAAAAGTTCATTTTTAAAATGTTTTCACTGATGACTTCTTGTGGACCAAGTATTAAAGATGCAATGAAATATATTGTGTTGATGAACAAGATGCAATACGAAGATAAGTGACGTTCAGACATGACAACTTATTGAGATCAGAAACACACTGACGACAGACCTTAATTTGGTACATAGCACAGTATAACCTGGGTAGGAATGAAAACAAATTTCTGATCATTATTCCTCTCACAAACCTACTCCACGCTCCGCACCGAGACACCATATTAAAAAAAAAAATCACTGGTTTAGTTATATTCTTGGGAATATTCTGATTAAGTCACATCAAAATAGAAGTTAATAACATGGAAAATAGCTTGGGCTCAATTTCAAGTGGGATCGAAAAGGCAGATGAAGGCAGGGTTTTGGGAATTCAAAGTAATCAAATCTATACAGTACGTGTAATTCATGGTAATAAAACAAGCATATGGTTCTGCATAAGCGATAAACATTCAAAACACAAAGTTGTAAGCCACACACAAGGATACAAAGTGAGGAGCTTATGGTAGTTTGTTGCTGTTTCATAAATCTTTCACAGTGCATCAATAAAATTGCAAGCTCCTGGTCAGAATCATCCTTTAATAAACCAAGAAACTTGCCATATCTGAAACAGAAAGATTTGAAATTTACTCAGTTATTAGAGTATTATCTCAGCATTCTAATGAAGTGAAAATGCAGTCTAGTGTTCTTTTCATTCTGGTAAGAGCATTTATCTGAATGTATGAATTTTACACTTTTTTTTAAAAACACAAAAAGCTATTGTTGTAATATTATGAAACTGATAAAGAAATACAAAACTTGTAAAAAGTTTAAAATATTACCCCTAAACATGATTACTTTTGAAACATTTACATTTTTGTGATGGCATTAGCGCCATCTAATGTAAAGGTAAATAAATTACATCAATGGAACTTAAAAGAAATCAACATTCTTCCAGGTACCAAGAGTTACCTGTACTTTTCACAATAGATGTCACAATTATGAATTTCAAAAGATTTCTGTGTTTGATTCAATGGCCTGCTGCATTGAAATTAAAAGTTTTATTTTAACAAAAAGTTTAAAATATGTGCAGAAAGTACAAAATACCTGACAACTATCTTTATTCCAAGTTGTTGAGTAAGGGAAAGGCCGAGACGTTTGACATTAGAATCAGAAACTGTGAAAATAAAATGTCAGGTAATGTTCAGTGAAATATTCAGATGGATGCTCAAGGTCCCGACCAGATTATACTACAACATAATATTGAAATCGGAATAGTAATGGAGTAAGAAAGCAGAAATATTGGTCAAACTACTAATGTCTTACTGATATCATCAAAATCAAATAATACTTCCAGTATTGGTAAAGAACTGGGAGGTGATCAGATGTTTTTTGTGGATAATGAGGTGTTGAGTTCAATGCAATGCTTGAAAAGGGTGGAAAATGCAGACTAAAATTACAAAAGGAAATTCGATTAATACTTAGAAAGAAAGTAAATCTGAAAGATGATGGAGAAGAACACAGATGGAATTGTTCGATAGTTCTTTTGAAGGCTTTGACACAATGGGCTGAATGGCCTTATTTAGTGAAGTGATTTTATGTTAAATTTCTCACATGTACAAATACCGACTGTCTTTTCTACAGCCACATCGGATTTTTGAACACCATGGAGTCTTTTTACAATCTGCTGATTTCCATACTTGATTTGGGGTTATTCTTTACTATAGATCAAAACAGTGCTAGATAATAGGGTCAATTTTAACTTCTTCCACTTTTGTGCACTTCAGGGTGGTAGGCACAGCTTTAATAGAGGAAGGCAGGTTTATCAATCCACATCCCTCTCTGATTTGGCTATGTGTAATATTAAAATACAGGTGGTAAGGATAGTTGTACGAAGAGGATACAGTTGGTCTAAATTGGTTATTATGAACCAAATCCTAACGTTCCTGTTGTCTTCTTAGCCCTTTCACACAGAAAAGCGGTAAAGGACAAGCTTATGAAATCTGCTATTGAAATCAGCTGAACAGCTGTTGTCATCCCCAGGTGGATAATAAGGTGTTGAGTTGAATGCAATGCTTGAAAGGGTGGAAGATGTTTTGTTGAGTTCCTGACAGGGAGTCAGAGTTATGCACAATAATTTGCTTTGCTCTTCACAATTTACGGAGTTCACGGCAAAAAACATGTATTTGCATTTGTCTTCATTAAAAAGAATGCTGCTTACACTGTAGAAAAGGAGAGAACAGTGGTGTTTTATTGGGTAGAATTAAAATAAGAAACCTGTACTTAAAGAGTTGGCAATCCTCAGATTGGTCCACATGGGATACATTGTGTGAAGAGGCTCTGGTCACAAACATCCAGTCCTCCTTTGATATTTGGGGATGGTGCCAGAGCACTGGAGAACTGAAAATATTGCACTCCTGTTTAATAAAGGGGAGGCAGCTGAACCTGTTAACTGCAAGCCAGTTAGCCTAATGACGGCAACCAAGGAATTTGCAAACAATAATCTAGCATGAAACCATTTCACATCTGGAAAATTATGGACTAAAGGACAGAATGAAACTTTTAAGGGAATATCATGTTTGGTGAACTTGATTGCGTTCCTTCATGAAGTAAAGGTGAGGATCAATAAGAGTAATGTATCTGAGCTTCCAAAAGGTGTTTAAACAGATTGTTATAACAATTATAATCCATGGGATTAATGGGACAGAATACAAAATTGGCTGTAGAACAGAAAGTAGTAGTATATGGGGAAATGCACATTCGTATTCCTTAGAGGTCAGTATTAGGACCACTGCTCTTTCTAATTTATATTATTAATTTGGACTTAATTCATGGGGAATAATGACAAAGTTTGCATACAACAAAGTTCAGAAGCACAGCAAATGAACCTTCTTGTATTATAAGAAAATAATTAATGCCTTAGCTAGAGTAAAGTTAGAGAAACTGTTTTCAGTGGCAGTAGAACCAGTACCCAGAATACACAGATTCCAGGAATTTCACCAAAGACTATAGGCAACATGAGGACACCTTTTATCAGAATGTTGTGATCTGGAATGTACTACCTAAAAGAATAGTGGAAACATGGAATGTTGGGTTTTGGGTTTACAACTGAAGGGGAAACATTAGAAAGCTGTGGGTAAAAAAAAGATTAATTGGATAGTTGTACCAAAGACACACTGAACGGAATGTTTTGTGCTGTATCTGATGTGATAGCGTCTGTAAGAAAAGCCATTTGAATATGTTTTTTGTACATATGTAAGCACTAGAAGTGATGTAAGCACTGGAAGTGATGTAATCACCCATGTGGTATCACCATGATGTCAGTTATGATCACATAAGGTAGCAGTCTCTTAGTAAATCACAAGTTACAACACTTAACCTTATTCTTTGAGCTTACTTTGATCTAGGCACAGATAATAGAACATGGTAACAGTGGCAAGGGATCAGCAGTGTAACTAGAAGCGGGAAGCAAGCATTGTGATCTGATCACAGTTCTTCCAACAAGAGGAGAGACGAGTTGAATGCACTCAGACTTTTTACCTGATTAGACAAATGGGTCAGGGTAAAGTGGTGCCACAGTAATCAGACCTACTGCCAGTGGCACTCCTGCCTCTCTAATTTTGAGGCTCACACCGCAACTACACAGCTCAGGACTTGGTTCCAGTCAATTTCATGGCCATCACAATCAGCTATCGCTTTGTGATCGAGACCTGCTCCTTAGACCAATCAGCAGCAAAAGATAGGAACCACGGTGATCAGATTCCCAGAAACGAACTGGAAGTCCTCAAATATCCCAGGCTAGGTTAAGCTGATCAAAGAAAGGAGTTCTGCCTTTCAGGTAATGAGGTTACAGATGCAAAAAAAAAAAGAGAGCATCAAAATTAAAATCAAGGCCTCTATGGAATGAGCACCTCAAGTCAATCCAAATCCAAAATGAAAGATCTTGCAAAGGTATGGTAATGTTGGAATACCAACTGAAAATAAAGCTAAATTTCAGAATGCATCACACTTACAGCTTATTAAGTAGAGGCTAAAAACAATGAGAACAATGATGAGTTTGTCAGTGATGTAGAGGAAAGTGACGTGACTTCACAGATACAGACCTTTCCGGGCATATCATGGTCCGGCTTTGCTAAAGTGGGACTCACACTAAAAATATTTGATTTCCTGACTCACAACTCCTAATGTGATTCTTTAGTTGAGCGCAACTAGGCTGAAGTTGGTCGTGGTTGTGATGTAGCTAATCCTTAATGAGTTTTAACATGACAAACCAGGAAAGACTGCCAGTGGGTGAGATATTAGATCAGTGATGCTGACAGTTTGATTACAGCTGAATAAGATAGCTCACCCACTGTACTACAATGGTTAATTGTGTACAAAGCAGGAATACACAAGCTCCAGCTGACAAATACAAAGAAAGACATGACATCGATTCACTTCTATAATTATATGTAATGAGACAGGGTGAATCAAAAAATTAGAGGGAAGGATTATTCCTCCCATGAATGAGCAGCTTAGCTGATTAACTTCAGATGTGAAAAATCAACAAATTTGCAATCCATTTATAATACAATATACTCTTTAGTCTTGATCATGAACAAAGCAGATGAAGTGGTAAGCACAATCTTTTTGGCAGTACTAAATGTGAAAACTGCTCTTACTCATTTTGGTTTTATGCTAAAGAAGTACAAATGAAATATATTAATATAGAATGGAAAATAATTAGCAAAATCAAGGCATAAATAGCTAAATGGATCAAAGTATGCAAAGGAAAAATTCTATGAATCATTTCATGAATCTAGTTTGGACACTTCATGGAAACAAAGTAAGAAATACTAAAATGATAATCAAGGGTAAAGAAAAAAAAATGGAAAAAATGCATTAGCCATTAGGGAAAATGGAGATATTATTTAGATACATTTACTGGAAATACATCATAAGCGGTGTGCCACATGGAACGGTGCTGGGTCCACAGTTTTTCATCATTTATATGAATGCTTTGGGACTGAACGTAAGAGGTATGGTTACTAAGTTTGCAGATGACACCAAAATTGGAGGTGTAGTGGACAGCGAAGAAGGTTACCTCAGAATACAATGGGATCTTGATCAGATGGGCCAATGGACCAAGCAGTGGCAGATGGAGTTTAGTTTAGATAAATGCGAGGTGCTGCATTTTGGAAATGTAAATCAGGGCATGACTTATAACACTTAATGGTAAGGTCCTGGGGAGTGTTGTGGAATAAACAGACCTAGGAGTGCAGGTTCATAGAAAGTGGAATCGCAGGTAGATAGGATAATGAAGTTGTTTAGTATGCTTGCCTTGATCGATCAGTGCATTGACTATAGGAGTTGGGAGGTCATGTTGCGGCTATACAAGACATTGGTTCGACCACTTTTGGAATACTGCATGCAATTCTGGTCTCCCTGCTATAGGAAAGATGTTGTGAAATTTGAAAGGGTGCAGAAAAGATTTACAAGGATGTTGCCAGGGTTGGAGGGTTTGAGCTATTGGGGGAGGCTGAATAGGCTGGAGTTATTTTCCCTGGAGCATCGGAGGCTGAGGGGTGACCTTATAGTGGTTTATAAAATCATGAGACAGGGTGAATAGCAAAAGGTCTTTCCTCCACGGTAGGGAAGTCCAAAACTAGAAGGGACAGATTTAAGGTGAGAGTTGAAAGATTTAAAGGGACCTAAGGGGCAACTTTATCACACAGAGGAATGTGCACGTATGGAATGAGCTGCCAAAGGAAGTGGTGGAGTTTGGTACAATTACAACATTTAAAAGACACCTGGATGGGTACATGAATAGGAACAGTTTAGAGGGATATGGGCCAAAAGCTAGCAAATGGGACTAGAGATTTATTTAGGATATCTGGTCAGAATGGACGAGTTGGACCAAAGGGTCTATTTCCTTGCTGTACAGCTCGATGACTCTATTAAGGAACAAACAGGCCACTAACAATGAGAAGAAGAAATGGCAAGGAAGGTTCATGGCGCTGTAGGAAAGAAACAAATTTGCCTGCCTTCCCAACCTCAACCAGGGTTCTAATAACTAAAATGACTAGCATAGTTGACCCTGTTAAACTTCCACTTACTTGTTGTACTTACCATTTCTACTCGACCTGGACTCCAACATGTGTGCTGACTCCCTAATAAAGTTCATCATTTGTGTTATAAGGTATGGACAAAAGTTCAACAGCTTATAAATCAAAGGAAAAGGCATATCTAGATCATTGCTGATCTCCTACCAGGAAAGGAATCAAAAGTGCCCCAAAGTTTTCAACTGAAGGGAATGACAGAATAATTAGCTCCCTTTCATTTTGTTAACCAGTCCTCAGAAGTTCAGAGCTCTGCTTAATTTGAAAACACCATTAGTGACAGAGTTTAACTAGTTAACCTGATTTGACTGAAGAGGTTTCACCTATCACAACAGAAAAGTGGGAAACCAGACACAGAAGTCACAGGTATTGGTGGAAAAGTTGAAAAATGTTTGCATGAGACTCAGTTTCATTGTTTTACCATTAATTTCTTTGGCCTTCAATTTGCTTGACATTTGTCCCCAGTCCTACCTAACTTGGGTATGCTGATTGCGAGACAATCTGCAAAAGATCTATCACAGTGCATTGCTATTTTCTGGATGGCAAATTGGCAGAGGTGTGCACTAGGCACAAGATCTGCATCACTAATAATTCATAGACTGTTGGAGTCTTCATACCTTTGCCATTCTAGAAGGACTGACCTTTGATATTGCTGCTGAGTAGGAATCGGAGTTGAAACTGCATAGCAGACAGCATCATGAAAACCAGTACAGGACTCCTTAGCAATTGCTACAAGGAATATTAAAGCACATCTGACCACTCAAGCCTTCATTTCAATGGAATAAAGTCAACTATCACATTAATACTTCATTGTATTCTCATCACTTTCTAATAAAAGGACATCCCTTCAGTTCACTACATGTTCTAATGAATACCATCAAGAGTCTGCTGTCAGGCAAGTAGACAACATGGCCTCCCCACCAGAGCTGGTTTTTAGCACCTCAATGTTGGCCTGGGAGAGGATGCTGCTATTGGACTGTTTTCCTTGTCACCAGATTTGAAGAATCTTGTGAAGGCACTTCAAATGGTACATCTAGAGTAGTCCAATGTGCTTGCTGTAGGTCGTTCAAGACTTTGAAGGAAATAAGAGCACAGGAATCACTGCTATCTGGCAGTCAGTGACCTTAGTCTTGGGTTGGAGATTCTTCTTTTCAAATACTCTCTTCTTCAACTGGCTGAAAGCTGAACTGGTACACTAGAGGCGATGATGAATTTAATCATCTTTGCCTGCCTTTGTCAAGATGAGGCACCCAAAATACAGAAAATGGTCTACAATTTCCAGGTTCATTTTGGTCTTAACTGATAGAAGGGAGGTGTTGTGCTGTGGAGCTGTCTTGAAAAGATCTTAGAGATCTGCTCCTCTGATGCTGCCTGGCCCACTTTGCTCCTCCAGCTCCACAATGTGTTATCTCTGACTCCAGCATTGGCAGTTCTTACTATCTCTGAAAAGATCTCAGTTTTCCAGTTGCTTAATAAACACCAATTTTTCATCTGCTTCAGAGAAGGAATTGATAATCTCAATCATCTCCGTGATCTCATCAAAGATCTCAACCTTAAAGCCCAGCTCCTGACTGACTGCAAGCAGGAGAGCAACTGCATATTGCAGATAAATTAAATTACTAAAGTTGGAATGATTTGGGCTTTGATTGAAGGTCATGTAAGTTGAACAGGTTCTAGTCAGTTCTGCAAATTGTCTGAAAATACGTTGCTGGAGGTGAGATTCAGTCATGCAGTGAGGAAGTTGGAGAAGAGAATTGGTTCAATGACATTGCCTTCCTCAGAATTCAGGTAGTTGTTGTAGGATTCTTTGAAGAAATGCTTTAGAGATCTCCTCAAAGATGCCCTAAAGATGTGAAAAATCCTTACAGACTCAGAGGAGTCCCTAGCTTGTGACCAGCAAAATGGAGAAGGTTCATTCAGGAAGAGACAAAATACATTGAGAAATGTCATTGGGAACATGTGGAGGCAAAGTTGAGGCATCAGAGTGGACTAACAGGCCAACAGCTCATCTAGCCAACCCCCCAAGCATCATTTGCCTCGTATGTGGCAGAGTCTGCAGGTTTTGCATAGGATTTATCAGCCATCTTAGAATCCATTGAACCAGAGCGGAAACAAGTTGTTCACAAACCTGAGGGAATGTCTAATAAGAGGTGTCCTATCACTTGTTTAGCTTATCAATGCAATATCAATCATCTGGCTGAATAATGTAGCACTATACAGCTTCCCAAATGACTTTAACCTCCATGACAAAGCACTATTCAGTGCACATTATAGACTTAATTAAATTAAAACAAGATGAACAAAAAATTTAAACATACTCTATTCCAAACCCAATGCTTTCACAGGATGTATACGTATGTTTTCTATACCTATTTTATTGGCTTTTCATATTCTACTTTAGGGCCAGGATTGTTGGAGATGGCTGGCTCATCATTCGCCAAATAAAATGCATCATGGGAGTAAGATGGTCCTCAAACCATGGCACCTAATCTTTGGCAGGAAGTCATATTGGCTGCATCACATGACATCAGTCATAAGCTTGGTCTCCTTGCCCATGGTCCATGTGTAGCGTACTCTGACAGGAAGAACCTAGCATGTTTTACTGACCTGACAGATAGCAATATTAGGAATAGTCTAACCATTGCTATGACTTTACTGATCAGGCACATATCAGAGCCTCAAAGGTTGTAGGTGTTAACTAAACCAGTGAACATTTTGGGGATGCTACATTTTTTTAGATTAGTTCATGGGATGTATGCGTTGCTGGCTAATTGCCCTGGAGCAGTTGCCTTCTTGAATTGCAACCATCCTTCAGTGGTAGGAACAGAATGCCGTTAGGAAACAGTTCCACAATTTCAACCAAGGACGATGGAGAAACGCTGATTTAATTTCAAGTCAGGCTGGTTGATTAGAAGGGGGGGCCTAGCAGGGAAGACAGTGGAACAACAATGGCAGGAGATTCTGTGGGTAATTTGGGAGGGACAACAGAAATTTATTCCAGGTTAAAAAAAAACATACTAAGGGGAGGATGGGGCAACCATGGCTGACAAGGAGAATCAGGGAAATTGTGAAAACAAGAGAAATAAAGCACACTATGTGGCGAATATTAGTGGGAAACTAGAGAATTGGGAAGCCTTTAAAAACCTGCAGAGGGCAATTAAAAAAGCAACAAGGGAATAGAAGATGAAATATAAGAGCAAGCTTATTAGTAACATAAAAGAAGATTGCAAGAGTTTTCTTTTTAGGGAGTTAAAAAGGGAAGAGAGAGGCAAAAGTGTACATTGGATTGCTGGAAAATAAGCTAGAGAAGTAGTAATGGGGAAAAAAAGAAATGGTGGACGAACTGAATAGGTATTTTGCATCAGTATTCACAGTGCAAGACACAAGTAGCATACCAGAACTTCAAGAGAGTCAGGGGGGCAGGGGTGAGTGCAGTGGCCATCACTAAAGAGAAGAAGGACTACACCCCAGAAATCTGAAGGAGATAGCCGAGGAGATTGTGCAGGGATTGGTGGTAATCTTTCAGGAATCACTAGAGCCTGGAAAGGTCACAGAGGACTAGAAATCAGCTAATGTAACGCTGCTGTTTAAGAAGGGAGTGAGGCAGAGGACAGAAATTAAGTGCCAGTTTGCCTGACCTCGGTTATTGGTAATATTTTAAAGCCCATTATTAATGATGAGATTGTGGAGTATCTGAAAGTGAATGGTAAATTAGGACTGGGTCAAGCATAACTTTGTCAAGGTCATGCCTGACAAATTTGTAGAATTCTTTGAAGAGGTAATGAGCAATTTAGATAAAGGAGAGCCAGTGGACATGGTTTAGTTGGATTTCCAGAAGCCCTTTGACAAGGTGCTGCACTGTAGGTGACCAAATAAGGTAAGAGCCCATGGTGTTTGGGCAAGGTACTGGCGTGATAGATGATTAGCTGACTGGCAGAAGGTAGAAAATGGGGATAAAGGTGTATTTTTCCAGCATGGCAGCCAGTGACTAGTGAAGTTCTGCATGGGTCAGTGTTGGGACTACAATTATTCATGTTATACATTAATGATCTGTACGAAGGAAACGAGAGCGTTGTTGCTGAGTTTGCAGATGACACAAAAGATATGTTGAGGTGGTGGGAAAATTGCAGTAGGACTTGGACAGGCTAGGAGAGTGGGCAGAGAAATGACAGATGGAATACAATATGGGAAAAGGTGACGTTTTATACCTTGGTAGATATAGAGGCGTAGGCTATTTTCTAAATGGGGAAATACGTCAGAAATCTGAAGCACAAAGGGACTTGGGAGTCCTAGCGCAGGAGTTTCTTCAGGTTAACATGTAGGTTCAGTTGGCAGTTAGAAAAGCAAATGCAATGCTCGCATTCATTTTGAGAGGGTTAGAACACAAGAGTAAAGATGTACTGCTGAAGCTGTATAAGGCTCTGGACAGACCATCACTTGGAATATTGTGAGCAGTTTTGGGCCCTGCATCAAAGGAAGGATGTGCTGGTGTTGGAGTGGATCCAGACGAGGTTCTCAAGAATTATCCTGGAAATGAAGGGCATGTCATTTGATGACTGGTCAAGGACTCTGGGTCTGCACTCAAGAGTTTATGAGGGTGGGAGATCTCATTGAAACTTACAGAATACCAAGAGTGAATATGGAGATGATGTTTCCACTAGAAGGAGAGACTAAGACCTGAGGGCACAGTCTCAGAATAAAGGGATGGCCCTTTAGAACCGAGATGAGGAGGAATTTCTTTAGCCAGAGGGTGGTGAATCTATGAAAATTGGTGCCTTGGAATCCTGTGGAGGCCAAGTTATTGAATGTGTTTAAGACAGAGATGGATAGGTTCTTGATTAGTAAGGGGAACAAAGGTTACAGGGAGAAGGTAGAAGAATGGGGTTAAGAAACATAATCAGCTATGATCGAATGGTGGAGCTGACTCAATGGACTGAGCTGCTTAATTATACTCCTACAGCTTATGATCTTATGGTCTTATGGTCTTATCAAGTGTGGATTGGAGGCTGTGGTGGTGACCCCATGCATCTATTGTCTTTGTATTTCTGGGTGGCAGAGCTTCCAAGTTTGGAATGAATAGCAGCACATCTTATAAAAAGGTACATACTGCTGCCACTGTGTTTGATGGTGAACGGACTGAATATTGAAAGTGGTGGAATTGGTGCCAATCAAAGGGCTGCTTTGTTTTGGAAAGTAACATATTAATCAAGTGAGCGTATTAGTAAGAGACCGAGGCTGCAATGGCTGAGCGGGAGAGGGAGATTCCAAAGAAGACAAAATAGTTCGAAAGCCATGAACAAAAAGAACACTCAGCTAACAGGAGCTAGAAAGTCTTGAGTTCAGCATTCTAATGACATGTCCTGCCCATTTTGGTTGATAAGAGATTATCCTTTACATTTGGTATGACCGTGTTTTAATGGCACTTATATTTGTTCTCAAGGTCATTTAAAGCGGTGATTATGTTGCTACAGGGCCCTTAAATGGCATCCATATGTTGCCCATACTTCAGTAACATGAAGTCTGATATCACAAAACTCAAAACCCATGCATGTAATTTACCAAAGACTGAGCTAACACATCTAAAAGCACTTGGAAACAGAATTAGGATGGATAATAGAAATTTGTGATTAAATATATACCAACTGATGCATTCCAAGTGACTTGAGTATTCATTACTTGTTAAAATCCCAGTAAAACCTAAAGCAATGGTGGGCTACTATTTTAGAACTAGAAACTTACTAAGGCAAAACTTCAATGACATCTTGAAAATCAAAATAACACACCTGAAGCAGAGATAACAAGGTGTAGAGCTGGATGAACACAGTAGGCCAAGCTGCATCAGAGGAGCAGGAAAGCTGACATTTTGGGTCTGGACCCTTCTTCAGATGTGGGGGGAGGGGAAGGGGATTCTGAAATAAAGAGAGAAGGAGGGGAGGTGGATGGAAGATGGATAAACGGGCAAATAGGTGGAAAGAGACGGACAGGTCAAGGAGGAGGGGATGGAGCCAGTAAAGGTGAGTGTAGGTGGGGAGTTAGGACGGGGGTTGGTCAGTCAAGGGATGACGGACAGGTCAAGGAGGCGGGGATGAGGCTGGTAGGTCGGAGGTAGGGGTGGGGGTTGAGGTGGGAGAAGTGGATAGGTGGGAGAAAAGATGGACAGGTCAAGGAGGCGGGGACGAGCTGGGCTGGTTTTGGGATGAGATTGGGGGCAGGGAGATTTTGAAGCTTGTGAAATCCACATTGATGCCACTGGGCTGCAGCGTTCCCAAGCGAAATATGAGGTGCTGTTCCTGCGACCTTCGGGTGGCATTGTTGTGGCACTGGAGGAGGCCCAGGTTGGACGTGTTGTCCAAGGAGTGGGAGGGGGAGTTGAAGTGGTTTGTGACTGGGAGGTGCGGTCGTTTGTCACGAACTGAGCATAGGTGTTCCACAAAGCGGTCTCCAATTCTCCACTTGGTTTCCCCGATGTGTCCTCCTCTACATTGGGAACAGCGGATACAATATACCACATTAGCAGATGTGCAGGTGAACATCTGTTTAATGTGGAAGGTTTTCTTGGGGCCTGGGATGGGGGTGAGGGGGGAGGTGTAGGGGCAGGTGTAGCACTTCCTGCAGTTGCAGGGAACAGTGCTGGGGGTGTGGTGGGCTAGTGGGGACTGTGGAGCGGACAAGGGAGTCATGGAGAGAGAGGTCCCTCCGGAAGGCAGATAAGGGTGGGGAGGGAAAAATGTCCTTGGTGATTGGGTCAGATTGCAGGTGGCGGAAGTGGCAGAGGATGATGCATTGGATCCGGAGGTTGGTGGGGTGGCACGCGAGGACGAGGGGGATTCTGTTGTTGTTGTTATTGTGCGGGGGGGTGTGAGGGATGAGTTGCGGGAAACACAAGAGATGCGGTCAAGGGCGTTTCTGACTACTGTGAAGGGGAAGTTGCGGTCCTTGAAAAACGAGGACACCTGAAGCAGGATTTTTAAAAAAATTTTCATGGGATGTGAACATTGCCGGCTGGGCCAGCATTTATTCACAAAACATAGTCATGATTTAGTCTTGGAGTAAGAACACAAGGAGTACTTAAGCTAAGAGCACCTGATCACTGAATATTAACAAAAAATGTACTGGTTTGATAAGAGTGCAATGTCCGAGGACTTCTTGGCATATATTAGTAATAAAGATTTCCATTGATTGTCAGTTATCTCGGATATAGCTTTGATGGTGTAACAACAAATTCTTTTAATTCGTTTGAGATTCTTCACATTTTAAGTTGTGTGACAGGCCCAAGACCTCAAAATTTCTCCATATCCATCCTCATGGCCGTCAGCTCATTTTGAGGTTTTTGTGAAGTACTGATAAGAAGCAAACACGTCTATGGTCTGTCTAACATTTGACATCAGTAACCAGAGCATGTGCAAACATTTTTCACCCATCATCTTGAATATCATGCTGTCTACTCAGTGCCAGTCTTTTGGTCTCAAATGTTACCAGATATATTGAAATATTTCTTTTGGTCAATAAGGACATTATTAAGCACAAGACAGTACTCGGTGTAGAGGAAGGAAAATACAAATTCAGAACTGGACTTTACAACTCCGTGTTTTCATGATCACATTTTTGTTAAGCTCTTCTGCATCCTCTCTTAGATTAACATCCCTTCAAAAGTGTGGCACCAGAAAGTGAGCAACAGCAGCATGTTTGAGCAGCAACTATCGCTAGCATTACAGGCAAATCCCATCCAAATGGAGATGTGGGGCCAGAAGTCAAAATTGAATCTGGGGTATTGGTGGGGCCTGACGTGCGGACATAAATGAGATGTTGCCTGATGCCTTCCTTACCAAAATGAAATGGAAGGCAAGTCAGGGGAGCAGGCAGGAAAGTGGAGGGAGGGTCAGGCTTTAGCCCCTAACTTAAAACATACCAGCAGGCAGACTCAAAATCCACTTTGTACTTTAACTCCATTATTTTTTGCACTCTGTTCTTGCATGCCCAAGTTAGAAGTCCAAATTTCAGCTACCATAATCCACAAAATCAGAAGTCTACATCATAATCCACAATAGACAGTCGCTTGAACAATCTAAGGATCTAGTGATCGGGGCCTCTTTCCAGTACTAGTAGGGAGATAAAACTGGGCATACTTAAGGACTGAGACACCTTATAGTCCTCAAGGAAGTCGAAAGCTATCAACTCAGTACGAAAGCTCACAAGAACTCATTAGCAGAACTCGAGACACCCTGGGATCCACCAATCCAAAAACATGCAGACACTATTGACTACAAGGCTTGGCGTGACTGGGACCTAGCCAATTGCTCAAACCTGAAAAAAATCAAGGACGGGGTATTATAGTATTATAAGAATGATATTGTGTCGAACTCATGGATGAAGACATCATTTCACATTAGATCATTGAGGTTCATCAACAATGTTCTGCTAAGATGCAACCTTTATCCAACCCGAACAAGGCTAACTATAGGCAGACCATACTTATCAAAAGAATGCCAGAGATGCGGTGCTCCACGGGAGTCACTATCCCATATTTCTGGAATTTGTTCCCTGGTGAAGAATGCCAGAATCAAGCACCATAACAAGACTGCAGAGAAGTTCCACCAGTTTGTCGACAGATATGGATATACAACCTACGTGGAACCTCAGATCAAGGATAACAATGGAGACCTTTGGATATCAGATCTCATCTTCAAGGAGGACGGAAATTTCGCTGCAATGGACGTGGCGGTTCACTTCGAAGATGACCAGAAGTCCTTGGAGAGGGCTAAGAAGTCTAAGAACTATGATCACTTGAGAAGACAAATTGAAAGCCTGACATATGGAACTGTACCCCCGTTCTTCGGATTTGTTATGGGAGCGCAAGGCAATCGGTTTGGAAGTAACAGCAGTCTTATACGTTTTTTGGGCACACAGAGATACAATTCCTTTGCCCAAGATTAGGCTGACCACTTCCCTGACACTGGAGCTTCTTCAAATATTCAGCAATTCAGAAAATGATATAATGCCACCCAGCCCAAGCTGAGGATGTCCCTCACCCACCTCTGGTGCCAAGGTGTGGTGGGCACCAATGAGGTACGTTTAAAGGTGACGGGTAAGTTAGTTTAGTTGATTAAGTTTCAACAAAATTGTGATGGATTCGTAGTGGTTTTACTATGCACAAATGCATATCAAATGATGTTCTTGACCTTGGCAAACTAAACAGATCTGTCCGCCAGACTCAAAATTTCCCATTGCACTGTGGTGTCTGTTAGAACATCTAAGCTTGGTGAATTGCCCTGGGCCCTGAGATATCCCTAGATCCCCCTTCGTTAGATCTAGCGGCTGTGATTTCGCTACATGGAGGTTTCCAAAACACCGATGAGTGACATAAAAACTCAGATAAGGCACCCTTTGAGTGTTTCAAAATGGCCACGCTAAATATGTTCTGCTTATCGTAGACAAACACAATGAGGCAATTTCCCATAGTTTTGGGTAGATGCTAGTGTTGTAGCTGAACTGTAACAATTTAGATAGGGCACATCGCTCGCTTTGGAGCACAAAATACAGAGGTTCCATTGAGATAGAAAAAGGCGTCTTATGACAGTTGTAAGATTGCTCATGCAGTAGAGAACAACGTTAGATAGGGGATACAACGGTAGATCAAAACACAATAAAAAGGGACAGCAACCAAAACTATTAATAGAATTTTTTTTTAGGACTCATAGCCTTTGCAGTTTCTGGTGTCTTCAGCCATTTCTTGATATGACAGAGAGTAAATTGAATTTACTGAAGCTGGCTATTTGAGATGCTGGGAACCTCAGGAGGAGGCCAAGATAGATGATCCATTCATCATTCCTGGATGAAGATGGTTGTACATGATTCAGTTTTGTCTTTTGCACTATGTGTTGGCCTTCCCCATCACTGAAGATGAGGATATTTGTGGAATCTCTTTCTCTTGTGTTTTTTCTTAATCCACTATTCCCAACTGGACGTGACAGGATTGGACAGCTTATATCTGGTCGGAGATCAAAACTTTTTGATTTAGGACATAGTCTGTAATCGCTTCATTTAACAAATGATCCAATTGAAGTGTTTAAGATGATTTACTGAATTTGATAGCGTGGAAAGACAGAAACTATCTTCTGATGGGGAGTCCAAAACAGGGCTTCATAAACTTAAATTATAACTAATCCTTTAGGGGTGAATAAGAATAGACCTGTTCTCTCACAAAACCTGCTGAAATTAAATAAATTCGAAAACATACATGCATTTGTCAAATAAGGGTTTCAAGGGAAATTAAACAAAAGTGGATAACTGAAGTTGAAAGATAGACTAACCATGATTTAATTGAAAGAACAAAGATCAAAGGTCTAATTCACTGTAGAAAATTTTATTGGGCTGGGTGGCACACAGGGAGAGCCAGTAAAATATCAGGGACCATGTTGGGATAGCTTCCTGAAGAAGAGCAGCCAATGGGACATTTAAGCTGCTCATTAATGAACTCAACTGACATAGGCCATCAGTGGGTGCGATTTTATTTTGGTCCCTTCTGACTCATCACCCCAATGTCACTGCTAAGTTTTCTCAACCTTGAGAATTGGAAATGGACAATTCTCTCAGCTTGCTACCAAAATCCCTCTTCCAGCGGGCTCCATTAAATCCCAGCCTAGGAGTGTCACTTCCTGCCTAGCATCAAATTGACCTTAAAACCAATCAACACACACAAAAATAAAGAAGCCTCAATATTGTCCTCAGCATCAAAAAGGTTACCTTATTCCCTGTGGATTTCAAAGCCTGTGATTAAAATGAATGAATTGAAACAGGAGTTAATGAAGTGTTGACTATGGAAATTGAACATTTTTCCTGCTTGCTTTGAGTTGAAACAAAAATAATTTGAACTGACTGATGTCCCAACTATTGCCAGGTCTGCACTGTAGACTAACAGGGCTAACATTAGAAGCATTCATGATGATAGTGATAATTACGTAATGTTGATCTTAGAGTCACATGAGGCAGTACAGAAGTTTTGACTCTGTGTGAAGTGAATGTCTGCAAAAATCTAACTGTGCATAGAGTTTTGCATTAACAAGACGATTGACTCAAGTAGTATTCTTTTGGGAGACCAAATAGTCCCAGTCTGGAATACAAAACAGAACTCTACAACAGAAAAAGGCAAAAAGAATGGAGAAAGCCAGCAGTTGAAGAGAACCACAAGGTTAAGGATATTAAGGAAAGCCTGAAACTATTTTTTGAAGTTTCTGCAAGATGTCAGGAACAGTGTGGGAGCACCAGTGGCAAATTGGAGAAGAGTCACAGTCACCAGAGTGCAGTGAGCAAAGATCTAGAGCTACCAGCAGCATGGCAGACTCAGGCGAGCACAGAAATAGTTCCAGGGCTCAAAAGCAGCATGGAAACAGGTCTACCACTCCTAGAAACATCCCAGGCAATTGAGGGGGACCAGGCCAGAAAACTGGAAGAAAGGGTTCACCAGGTACATAATGTTTTTATAAGAAAGGCCAATTCAGTACAGATACATTACTTTATGCTGTGGGAAACTTTGGCAAAGATGTAGTAGCAAGATAGAGCACTGATAGAAGTACAGTTTCATATGAAGAGGTACTACAAGTGTTTCATTTCAAAATTTAGCATTTGTTGGAATTTATTGAATAAGCAAAGTTTAACCAATAAAAGCAAAGGTTAGGTGAAAGCATGAATTTATTAATTATGTCTATTGTCTGGCAGAGAATTTTGTTAATGAAGGGTTGAAGTGAATTGCAATCAAGAGTACAGAGCTGTTATCAGAACTTTTGCAGGCTAGGGATGATTCAACTCTGGAGAAAGTAGGGAGGTAAACTTAGGAAATAAAATCAGATACTTGTTCAAGGTAAAAACGACGTTCCATGGAAAATTTGGTTTGTAAGTCACAAAGGAGAAGCTTAAAAGCCTAAGCCACGCAAGTGACAGCAAAAAAAAAAACGTGATGAGCGCCATTTTGAAATGTCTCTGGTGTGGCAGGAACAGGCCACACAACTGTGAGGAATATCCAGTAGGAGGAATAAAGTGCCTCAACTGTAGAAAAAATAGATAATTTTAAAGCAGATTTTCATATTACCAATATAGACAAGCAGCAACCGGGGAAGGAATCCTTAAATCAATTCCACATTCAAGAGGTTAAAAAAAATCCCCTCAAGGTCAGACCAAATCCTTCCTGGGAGAAATAAATGAAACTGAAAACAAGTATTGGAGTGTTAAACCAGAAATGAATGGACACCCTGTAGTTACCTTCATTCCCTTTTAAAGCAAGTGCATTCTTCCCTAGGTTATAGGACAAAACTGCACACCTAAGGATAAAATGAGGTTTAAATAAGGCAATATAATTGTGATAAATAGAAGTATAGAAAACAGGAGTAAGCCATTTGGCCCTTCAAACCTGGCCTGTCATTCATTATGATCATGACTAATCCACACAACTGCTAGGATACAAAATTGTATTGGGACCTAAAAACAGTTTTGGAAATTATAATGGAAAATAACACATGCTCATCACTTTTGATCCAGGTAGCACCTAAACTTCTTAACACTGACTGCTACAATTAATTAACTTAGAAAGCAACAAGTGCGGAGTTGAGTGGCAGGATCTCTGAGCAGGTGCTGCTAAACCATGAGAAACATATAAAATGACCTGCAAGAGCCAAAACCAAGAAAGGTCTGGCTCCATCTCTTAAATAAAAGGTACATTAACCCTGGAGTAGAATTTGGAGGTTGTTCAAAAAGTGATTTTGACTTGTGGAATACTCAATAGCAGCACAACAAAGTAGAGAGCTTGAGTCAATATTTCAGGGGCTAATCTGAGAGAAGCAGAGATGTCATCTATTCGAGATTGAGGCAGAGGTCAACAAGATTTTTACAACATCAGTGAGTCCAGATGACAATGGAGGATAATGCCAAGGATCTTAGCACTAATACAGAAAGTTCAATGATCTTACATTCATGACCAAGGCCAACAAATGTGTTATCAAATACTATTTTATAGCAGCCCCAATAATAGCCTTGTATAATGCTCATTGCTCCACATATCAATTACTTAGTGACCAACAATCTCGAGACATTGAACATTTCAACTCATCCTTACATATTAGCTATACTAGCTGCACACCTATATCATAGAGATGGAGCTAATATTTCATCATAACAGCTATATCAAGCAAACATATTGCATAACACCTGTGCTCTTCTCCTTTCAGGTATCCAAGAACTAGTACCTGACCAGGCAATGAAGAGCAACAAGTGGAAATGAGAAAGACAGTGTTGACAAAATATCACTATTTCTCTTACAGGTACAGTCATTAGCTCAGGTCTCTGTGCAGGGAGAAACTAGGTATAAGATGGGCAATAAATGCTGGCCGAGTCAGCAATACCCATAGCATCAGCGAAAAGTAGCTAGGGCAGGGACAAGAGGAGCACAGGGCCAGCTTCTCTCAGTGTGAAATCACACGCTGGTTCTGCAGCAGAATACTCAAATGAGCACGTTGACAGCACAGCCTACAGAAGAAAGTTAATGGGTATGTAAAATGAAATGTTCCATGGACTGTCGGACTTGCTAGAAAGCCTGCAGTCAATGTCAAGAAGTAGAGATGGCTCCAACACCAACTTACCACAGGACTTTGCAGAGTGAAGGCTAACATTTCCACTGTAGATGTGATGGCAAATTCCCTTAATATATAATGCAGAGCCTGATGTTTCAGCTTTCACTGCAAAAGCCGCCCAAATTCTGTATTGGAGTGGAGGTTCACACTTACTGTGCACAAGCCCAGGTTGTTGCCATTTCAAACACAGACTGCTGCCATGTTCATGTTCATGAATACCAGCTGTCAAAGGAGTTTGGAATGTGACCCAGCAGTCCACAGATCTTTTCTCCAGATTACTAGGGTAACCCTGGGCGAATGACAGTGGCTTTGTAATTATCTCTCAGAATGACTGCATCATGTGCCCACCCAAAACTGAGCCAACCCCTTATTATAAATGATCAGCCTACACAACCTGAATGTGATTGCCAAACCAAGATGCTCCCATTGCCCATTGCAAGATTGTGCAATCTAAGGTATAGCATCCTAGGGCCAAAGCTTTTTGAGGTCATTCTGTAAGACCATATACAGTTTTGTCCATATTGAAAATGTTAATTTCTGTTTCTTCTCTCTAATATTCTTCCCTCTGACTTCTCATAATGGCACTGATCCTTCTTGTATTACACTTTTTGCAGTGCACCAGCTGCCTTTGAATTTTTGTCCAAGTGACCACTTTTCATCTGTGAGTTTTTAACAATGAATGTCAGAAAGCTGCTTGCCAGCAGAAGGCAAAGATCCTATCGTTTGCGTGGTTGTGGAACAGCATTCAATGGATACCCCCGTTGACCAGATGTAATGCCCATGCTGCCAACACAAGTTTAACTCAACAGCATCCGGACCCTGTCGATCTGCATGGTTTAGCTTCTCAGAGACACGGAGATGCATCTTGAAAACAAATCCATTGTGTGCTGAAGGGAGTTTATGCATATTACAGTTTTGAGGGTAGAAGTTATAAAGTTGGAGGAGATGGAGGGATTAGTGTCTCCATTCTGAAAGAGTAGTCTCTATTTTAAAAGATAGATGAACTCTTCACATCCCTAATTAATGATGGAGCTTAAAATAATTGTCTTCTTCCGAAACAACACAATGTTCATGGAGGGCTTTGGTTGAAAGCAGAGACCATCAACATCCTTTGAGGTGATTAAGGCAGATCTGGCAATCAACTATTTTTGCTGAACCTTTTTGCTCCTAGATTTGAGTTTGCAATGACAGCTACAGGGAGATTAATTACCATAGAATCATATAATCCCTACAGTGTGGAAACAGGCCCTTCAGCCCAACAAGTCAACACCAACCCTCAGAGCATCCCACCCAGACCCATCTCCATACAGCTCACCTAATCTATACATCCCTTAACACTACGGGCAATTTAGCATGGCCAATCCACCTAGCCTGCGCATCTTTGGACTGTGGGAGGAAACCAGAGCACCCGGAGGAAACCCACGCAGACACGGGGAGAATCAGAAAACTCCACACAGTTGCCCAAGGATGGAATCGAATGTGGGTCCCTGGTGCTGTGAGGCAGCAGTTCTAACGACTGAGCCACCGTGCCACCCCATGGGTGTTTATGAGCCACCAACCTTCCGGTTAACAGCCGAATTGAGAAACGATTGAGATGAGTGCATCAATAGTCAAAGTAGAGAGTTGAGATGACAAAAATGACAAATTTACTTACAGTTACAAAGTTTCTTTCACAATCACCAATTGACCCAAATGCTTCACAACCACAGAAGTACTTTTGAAGTAGTCATTGTTACAATGCACATAGCAGAACAGAGAAGAGGAAGCTGGGAGCTTGGTAAGGATTTTAGAAATTTTAGTCAAAGGACAGAGACTGAACATATACAAGCTGGAGAAAAGCAAGGGGGGTAAATTCTCACAAAAAAGAGAATGAGGAATTTGGGTTAGAGAAGGGTCAAAGATATAGGTGCCAAAGGAGAGGCTAAATTTGTGGGCAATAGTGTTTGCAACTGATTTTTCTCCCCTCAAACCAAGTGTTATTCGTGCAAATTCCTGTAGCTTAATGTTCATCTTGAAATGTAACCAAAACAGTTAGGTTATGTCTCGTACTGCATCACCAGTCCCAATGTTAACACGTATAAGAGAAGTCAATGACTTTCAAAGGAAGACAAGCTCACATGGTAACTATGTCTCAGACTTGCAGACACAGCACAAGAATTGTGCAGGTTAAGCTGGTGGTGATTCCATGGAAAGAGAGATCACCTCAGCCTTTCCCTTTATTCTTTGACCTCCAACTGCTTGTGTCTATAATTTGGGTTTAATGAAACTTTAGTATGCCACAAGAGTTTGCTTTATTCAACACCATTCCACTTTAGGTGGAATTACAGAAGACAGGTCAGCCTTTGTGTCCTCTCTATTGTATCCTCTGAACGCTATTAACTTGTTGATCTCAACTATTAATCCTATATGATAGGTCTTATCAGTTGGTCTGAACAGATTACCTCACAATCTTGGGAGAATATTTCCTCAATGACAAACATAATAATTTTGTATTGTTCTTCTTGAAAACATGCTGATAATATTTGACCACTTCTCCAATAAAATAAATACATCACGCAAGCATTGAGGAAATCATGAGTAATCTCTCACCGGTTTACTCAGTTGTCTCAGCAAGTCATGATAATCGCATAGGGCAAGTAAAAATAAATATTTAATTTAAAATATGCTGTTAACTGTTGATTCGATCAATCGTTTCAAAATTCAAACCATTTTATAACTTTTTATATTCTGATCAACCAAGGGTACAAGTGCCACGTTCACAAACTCTAATAGAAAATTACCCTAGTTTGTATTTGCTATAACCTAACCTCCTTTGCAGAAAAATACTGAGTATTCAAAAATAATGCTTTGTCAACAATTACTGCGCAGAGACACTCCGGGTGCTCCATTTTCTAAAAGTGCAACTACTTCAATATTAATTCAATGATTTATAATAAGATCAACTGGGATGAAATAGATTGTTTAGAAGGCTTTCCATAATCAGACTCTTCAGAGTGAAGCATGTTTTAATTATCTGATGATCAATTACCTAAACCATCAACTTATGAGCTGTGATTTCAATCACATTATGAAAAGCATTTTTGAAATGTGTTTTAAAAATTTGCTCATGCCTTATTACTAAGCCTAAACAGAATTCTGGAAAAAAAAAAGAAACTCTAACATTCTGTAATAAGTTTGTGTTGGAAAAAAAAATCCACATCAGCACAATTAGCATTTTAATTTCCACGTATTCTTCTAAAGCAAAAGTGTCACTTTCGGGTAATGCTGCATTTAATCTCCTGGATATCAAATGAAAATAACTCACCTTCATATGGTGTGAAGAAACAGTCTGATGGATTATCAGAGAGATGCCCCACAACCTTTTCCAGCAATTCTACAAGTACTAAAATTTGAAGAAATAGATAAGATATTCCTGGACAACAAAACAATGTTTGCTATTCATGAAAAAAAAACTCTAACTTAAATACCAGAATATTTCTTCTGTGTGAAATATAAGAAATTTTTGTATAGTGAGATTTAATTAATTTAATATTGGAAAAGAAAAAGGATGACTAGGGTTTTTGCCATTTTTGGGTCAGCTGGACAATGGTATTTAGTCAGTTAGAGTAGTGCCAGAAAATTACTCAACAGAACCAGAGCAAATTAAAGTTTATAAAAAAATGAAAACAATGAGGAAAGAAAAAGAATTAAAATGTAATTAAATGCAGAGAATTATTTTAAGAATTCCATTTTGCTATTTGGAGGTAGTGTACTTTAAATCAAAAATCTGTAGAATTAGTTATGCATTAGTAGTACTGAAGTCTTAAAGCTAAGGTGTTTTCTGCACAGTGACCATGGAGGGAATGGTATTGAGGAGTGGCATTCAGGAGCTATCTTTGCACATACTGAGTTAAAACTTTGATGAACTGGTATCAAATGGTTTGGACTTTTGTTGGGCTCTTATTTTCTAATCATTTTATCCCTTCTTTACTCAGAAGTAGTTAGGATTTCCACGTTAACAAGAAATAAAACAGATCCAAAATCAAGGCCCAAAAATAAATCTTTTACATACTGACTTTCACAGTCTCAGAACATCGTAAGCACTTCACAGCCAATTAAGTACTTTAGACTGTAGTCTCTACTGTGACAGGGAAAACTTGTCAATTACCTTACAGCAAAATTGCAACAATTTAATTCTTACTGAGTAATCTATTTTTATAACATTGATTGAAGGAAAAGTATTGACCAAGACAGAGACCAACTGTTATTCTAGGTAGTGTCATGTGATCTGTTACAGCCACTTTAAGGAGGGAAACATGGCCTTGGATTAATGTCTCATTCCAAATTTGACACGTCTCATGGGTTCAGCATTTCGTCACTAATCTCACGACCATTAGACATCTTAAAACACAGCAAGCTGCTACAAATATCAATGTAATGACGGTCAGATAATCTAGTTTTAGTGACGTTCATTGAAGGACCAACATTGACCAGGACACTGGGGATAACTACCCTTCTGTTCTATGAAATACTGCCTCAGGATCTTGTATCTGCACCTACAGTGGCAGGTTGGGCCTCTGTTTGATGTCTCATCTGAAAGACAGCACCTGGATAGTGCAAAGCCTCCTTTGTACTGCATTGGGGTTTCAACCAGATATTCATACTCAAGTTTCTGGAGTGAGACTTGAACTCTCAGTCTTCTTACTCAGAAGCAAAAGCTTCTCCCAGATGTTTGATTTTTAACTGCTTGCCTCATCAGAACACGACTTATTTTGCAAAATAAAAAAAAGTGAAACCCGTCAGTAGTCAACAGGTAACTTTATTTCGTAGACTCATTCTAGACACACTGGCAGAAAATATCTTTGCATTTCAGTTTTTTTAACAATGCTGCAGATGTTTGGTAAAGATAATTCACATAAGTTAACAACTTAGGAAAATATTGTACTCAATTCCCAACCTATACTAATGGATCAAAGTTCTTAATTTAAATTATTTTTCTCCAATTCATTCTATTTTCCAAGTTCAAATTGAAATCCGTTGTCTCATTCAAATTGATTTTTATTCTTAATTCAAATGGAGGTTACAAATTGTTTTATAAATCACTGTCAGTTCTAATTGAAATTCAAATCCTTCATATTAAAGTTCTTAGAAATGGAATATCCTTTTCAATGTCTTATCCACTCGTAGCTGAGCACTGCTAGGTTACATGGAGCATAAGCCTGATTTTGCTCCAATGTGTTTTGGCTCAAACTTCAGAAAAACATTTCTTGTTGAATCAATTTTTCCATCAGCCATCCTTGTAGTTTCACTAGGATTGCCAATTTTGGACAAGCACTTGTACTTTAACACACATTGTACAATGTGTTTGACTTATTAGTTATAGTTTAGGCTTGCCCAAGTACCGTACTTTTGCAGAAGTTTCTCAAGCACTGAATATGTAACTTTGCAAATAGTTATGAGCACGACCATGCAGTTGACTTCTTCAGTTCATTGAAAAGCTGTCAAGATAACTAAAAGGATAATTAGAAAACCTAGATTCATAAATTTCAGAGGAAATCTTCTTTGTGCTCTGGTGGTGGTGGTATGTAATCTAGGATGGGACAGTAATTGCAGGTTCCTTCAGAATTAGGTCCCTCACTGCCCTAAATCTCCAGTACATATGTAATTTTGACAGACGTCCACACCGTTAGCGCACTGATGGAAATCTTTGTCAGATAATGTTATGGGGATAATGATGGACAGGAAGATGTAGCTGTTAAGCTTGACCACAATGTGAATAAGACCTTGGTGCCAGTCCAGAGGGATAGTCCTACTTTTTTTCTGGCTAGATTATCAAAAGTAAATCATAATTCAGCACTGACTCCTGAAACGAGAAATTATTGTATACTGGGCAGCAAGAAAGATGACAAAGCAATGGGAATCAGTCCACATTTGGCATGACATGAAGTTGAGGACTTCAGCTGGAGAGGCTTATGGGGAATGCGAGAGCTAGAGTTTTCCCAAGTTGCTGAATTGTAAAGATAGCTTAAACAGAATTTTGGAGAAATTCAGCAGGTCCGACAGCATCTGTGGAGACAGAAACAGAGTTAACGAGTCCAAATCCTGAAGAAGAGTCACACTGGGCGTAAAACATTAAATCCGTTTCTTTTTCCACAGGTGCTGCCAGACCAATGGAGTTTCTCCAGCATTTTGCGTTTCTTTGAGATTTTCATCATCCTAAGTATTTTGCTTTTGTTTTGCACTCCAAGCTTTATACAATCAGGAAATTTACAATTGATTGCTGAGTCCTGGCAGCACTCCATAGTCTTTTTGAAAGCAACTGAAATGCTCACTAAGGTCCGAGATAACAAGGTGTAGAGCTGGATGAACACAGTAGGCCAAAGCAGCATCAGAGGAGCAGGAAGGCCGACGTTTCGGGCCTAGACCCTTCTTCAGAA
>NC_063336.1:57103040-57117864 GCF_021869965.1 Rhincodon typus
TCTTCTGAAGAAGGGTCTAGGCCCGAAATGTCAGCTTTCCTGCTCCTCTGATGCTGCTTGGCCTGCTGTGTTCATCCAGCTCTACACCTTGTTATCTCAGATTCTCCAGCATCTGCAGTTCCTGCTATCTCTGCTCACTAAAGTCTTTCTGCTGTAATAATTGTTTTGCTTTGTAGTTTTGAAAAAAGGATACATTCTAATCCAGTGGAATCACCTGACATTCATGAACTTCCTCATGACAGTTGTCAGTGCTGCACAAATCCAGTATGATGAAGGTTTTAAAATATGATTATATTATTTATTCCTGAGGATTTGTTAGTATAGGATTTTTAAGTGATGCTCAAGTCTTGAATTCAGTTTGGTTTATCTGTAAGTATGAAATGGAGGAAGGCCACTGGTACCTTTTAAACCAAATGTATTTGAATGTGATTGAAACAAAACTGAAAAATCTGAACAGAGTTTTAATTTAAAAGGGAAAACACTGCCAAACCAATAAATTTATAAACCAAAGTGACTACTTTTTAAACACAAAGCAACTGACCAAAGGATTGCTGTAAAAGAAAAAAGAACTTAAACATGAAGATGATATTGCAAAATTTCCATTAAATGACTGACGGCTGACATTTATTTTGTGTTTAAATAATAAGGCCAGTTGCTAGACAAAATTACAAATGTTTGTAGTTTTACAAAACTGTTGACTTACTGCTTCCTTTGATAGCATCAGGTTTGGATTTCATGATTTTACAGAACTGCTTTTTACAGTTTTCCAGCCAGCCTATTTGATTCTCTGAATTTTTCAGCAACTTGCTAAGTTCATGATCTAAATAAAAAGATCAGCTATTATTAGCATCACACAAAAATTTCTAATACGTAAAAAGCTATTTGTTTAGGTTAGAGTTATTTATAGTGTAAAGTTAGAGAAAGGAATTAAAAAACTTGCACTTATAAAGTACTTTACACACTCCAGATTTCACAAAATGCATTACATTTGAAGTGCAGCTTCTAATGTGTGCACAGCAAGATCCCACAAGTAAAAATGTGATGATGATGTCACTTTTTTGTTGGCGATATCAGATAAGTGATCAATATTGACCACAGAATACCTGGAAGAACTCCTTCACTCTTGTGTAAATTGATCCATGGGATCTATTATGTATACATGAGGGAGAAAATAGCATCTCTGCTTAACCTTTCATCTCTGACAGCATAGCATGGCTGCCATACAGTTAAGTCTTGAATACATGCTCAAATCTATGGAGTAGAACTTGAACCCACAACTGACTCAGAGATAGGAATACTACCACTGTATGAAAGTTGATATCCAACTTTAACACAAATATGATCAGTTTAACAGGCTAGTGAACTAAATAAAATATCCTGGTAGGTAGGTTGACATAATTGAATTTTGGATGTTAATACTGATTTGTGCCATTTAAAACAGAGCAGCTCATTGGGACATTTTGAGCAGAATGATCTTTCTTTTATGCTTCTTTATTCTTTCCAAATCAGTTACAAAGATACTTTCAATACAAAATTAGTTATTAATGATGGAAATACAATTTCTTACATTAAATGTAGGAGCAATGACTTCTTAAACAAGATTAAACCAGCAAACTAGTTTAGGGATAAACATTTAAAGGTTTCCAGAGTAAAAGCTACATAAAGAACAGGAACAAATGATGCATTACATAAATGTCATAAATGTCTTCTATTTTCGGTGATTTTACATTTGGCTTAAACAGTTCTGCTCAGAAACCAATTTATATGCAACAGGCACACTGTGCACTAAAGGAGAACACCATTAAGTTCAGCAATTATCAATGTGGATGTTTTTACCAAGTCCCCAATTCTGGTATCTTCCAGGTAAACCTAATTTGTATGTCCTGTATTATCCTGCTATATAAAACTATTAAAATGTATTCTCAAGTATGTAATATGATACTTCAAATATGTTTCCATCTTGGATTTAGCTTATGCTGGGAAAGTGAGATATTTCCTGAAAGAGGCAGAGTGAAATATGAAAAAGAATTCTTGAGCTTCTGTCAGTGTTTACCATTCGTCAATTGTCTTAAATTTATGCCCTCTCATGCATGGGAACAGTTATTCCCCATCTACTCTATCTAGATACCTCATTATTTTGAGTATCTCTATTAAAGCTTCGACAACCTTCTTTTCTCAAGCTGGAACAGTCTCAGCTTCATAAATCTTTTTGTTCATCCCCAGGCAGTGTTCTCATGATTCTTTTCTACACACTGTCTAATGCTTTCACATTCTTCCTGAAGACTGGTGCACAGAACTGGAAGCAATACTCCATTTAAGCCCAAAAAATACAGGTTTAGCAGGCATAGGGGAGGTACCCTATGCCTGTTCTAACAAAACATCTGACAGGACGTATGGTTTATATTAAATGATCTCTTAACCTATATTACCACCAATGACATGTGCACATGCACAATAAGGTCCCTCTGCTCATACATCCTTTTTAGAGTTGTACCCTTTATGTTCTTTTGCCTCTTTTCATTCTTTGCATCAAAATGAATCACTTTGCACCAACTTGTCATGTCCTTTTAAAGTTCTACATTATCCTCCTTATGCATTGCACTTCTCTAATATTTTGTTTTGTCCACAAATCTTGAAATTGTAACCTGTACACTAAGGTCTAGGTCATTATATATATAACAGGAAGAGCAGGAATCTTAACACTGATTCCTCGGAATTCAATGAAAAACCTTCCATCAGTTCAAAATACAACCATTCACAGCCATTTTTTGTCATTCATGTATTATTCTTTATTTCTCGTCACTCGATGCAATGCAAGTTATGATGCCGAACTACTTTTACTTCAATCAGCAATGACGTATCATCATACGGTCTTTATTCTGCCTATGTAACTTAGTGGATTTTTAAAATCCCAATTTGAGAGAAATTCTGGCCTTCTGGAGCCCTCACAATGAAAACATAAACTAACCAACGAACATGTCATGAGGGGAATTAAGAGCATAAACTTGGACTTTTTTGTGTGGGGTTTAAAGTAGTAATGCAATAGTCATTAACAACCCCTATGTAATCTTGGAATTCATAAAGGCTGGAATTGAGCATAGAAGGAGGAAAGCTCTGGTAAATCTCTATACAGCTCTGATTAAGGCACAACGAGAATATTTCACCCAAATACGATCGGCAACTTTAGGTAGGAAATAAGGCTCTGGACAGGATATAGAAGTGATTTCCTTGAATGGTTCTAGGTTGAGGGATTTAAACTATGAGATTGGGTTGGAAAAAGTGGTGTGGATCTCCTTGGAATGAATGTGACTGAGAAGGGACTTGATGGGTGCACAAGGTTATGACAGGTTTAGTTTAGGTTAACTATTCCCATATAAGCTGCTGGAACAAGGATCAGAGGGACACAGATTTAAGGTTTTGGGTAGGAGATTTTTTTTAATAAACACAGTGAATAGTAAACACCTGGAAGTCCTTTATATGGAGGTGACAGAAGCAGTGACAATGAATAATTTCAGAAGGAAATTAGATGTATTGGAGGAAAATAAACTTGTAGGGCTCCAGAGATATAGCAGGGCAATGAGAAAGATTGGATAGCTCAACAGAAAACATGAACTTGGACTGAATGATCTCCTACTGTGTCATAATGATCACGGGTAGAACGTAACTTTGGCAATAAAGGTTTTGCACACTGACTGAAGAGCTAGCGTAAACCCATTTTATTAAATCACAGAATCCCTACAGTGTGGAAAGAGGTCTTTCGGCCCATTGAGTCCACATAGTCCCTCTGAAGAGCATTCCACCTAGCCCCAGGCCCACACCTTTTCCCTGTAACCCCACATATTACCATGGTTAATCCACCCCCCGGATACTATGGCAATTTAGAATGGCCAATCCACCTAGCCTGCACATCCTTGGACTGTGGGAGGAAACCAGAGCACCCAGAACCCATGCAAATACAGGGAAAATGTGCAAAATCTGCAGACAGTCATTGGAAACTGGAATCGAACCCAGGTCCCTGGTACAGTGAGGCAGTGCTAACCACTGAGCTAATGTGTCACCTCACTTTGCCTCCTTCGATAAGTTAATTGGCACTTAACTAGAATGTGACAGGCCTTTCTTAGGGCTTCAGGATCCTTTCTTAGGATCAAAGACCTCTCAGGAGGGTGGGTCAGAATTTCTACCTGTCGAGTGTTGCTGACCTACCAGAAACTAGTAGCTCTCTCTGCTCAGCAGCATAGCTAGGGTAGTGGTGGTTGTTGCTGGTAATGCAATCCTCCAGGCCCAAGATCAGTGAGGGAACACAGGCCAGAAATGAGTGATGGAAAGAGGGGGCTCATGGGCTGGAGGTGTTGGGGAAGGGAAGTTCTGCAGCAACGATGGAACAGGCTTATTGGGCTTACTCCATGACAGGTCTGTCACTTGCCATTGGGTGAATGCTAATGGTGGCAGGAAGGATGAGCATAGGCCTTCTCACCACAGATACAATCAGAACAAAAGCAGGAAGGTGGCCACCCTCCCACTTGATTAAATGTTCCAGCCTTCATCAAACCCATTAAACTCAGATGAGAGCATTAAATACCATCCAATGACTCAATGAGATTATACTGTTAAATTTAAATCTAACTAATGGCAGTTAGATTCACTATGATGATTATGAGTAACAAGTCAGAATTATAAAGCTCTATCCACTACAGCAAAATAGCTGCAGGTTTTAAACTTATGAAATTTTTTGATAGAATGGATCATGAAAAGATGTTTCGCTTGTGGGAGACACAATGACACAAAAGAGTATGAGGGGAGAAGTAAGGAGAATTTTTTAAAATCAGAAGTGAGACAGCATGTAATACTTTATGTTGGAGTAACTGAGGCAGAAATTATTGGAATAACTTAAAAGAAAAGCAGGTAAGTGCTGCTGATGAAATAAGGTTATGTGGAGAATTGTAAAGGAATCAAATGTACTTTAGCAAAGGGTTCTCATGGGAGATTGATTGAATGGCCTCAATGTGCTACAAGATTCTACACTCTTCCTTTGTCATCTGTTCCCATTTTCATGATTTGCCTTAGCAAAATTAACTAAAACATGTTAGTTTCTATGAATATCTTTCTCAAACTCTCCACAGTGAAAAACATTGCTCAAGTGCTTGTCAAACACTCAACAGTGGACAAGAATAAATTTCCACAAAATTAAATATTATAAAAACAGTCTTTTCAGCCCCTGCCACAAAGTTTGCCTCCTAGCCACTGGACTCCCTCACAACTGCTTTTGGAAATTTGGATCTCTTTAGAACTGATTTTTTCCTGGTATTTTGTGCATAGCTTGTGACCTGATGTAATGGTTGCTACAGCAGTTACTTCTCTTCCCTAAACATAAGTATTCTTTCAGACAATGACAAAAGGCAAGTTATAGATAATAGTTTTGAAGGTTAGCAGGCCACTGATGTCTGGTGCTCAAGTTGTTCAGGAAAAACAGAACGGTTTATTTGTAGAAAAATGAAAACTGACCTTATGGTGGGATAGGCAAAAGGGGACATCGATTATTAGACATGTAATTGACACAATGATGATGGCTAGCCCCCAAAGTTGGATATAACAATAAGTGCTCAGAGTCAGAAGACAGTCCTTGTCTGGTGGCAGTATTCACAACGCAGCTGTCATCTTCAGATGAAGATGGACCACAAGAGGAGAAAGACCCAGGGAAAGAGTTCACCAACATTTCATCCAGACAGCAGGATGTTGCCTTACAACCTTGAGATTGACACACTATCAACCTCCTGTCTCTCTGCTCGTGTACCAAGCTCAATTGTCACACATCTTTTTTTAAATCTTATTTGCTAAATCATATCTAAACTGTTGCTTAATAAATTTAACCGATCATCTGAAAATTCCTCACAAATGACTGACTACATATATTAGCTAAGTATGGTCGCAAAACCAAAATTCTAACTTGCAAGTATTCTAATTGAAGAGATCCGGTCCATTGTTATATGTGAATTTGGACATATTGGGGTTCAGTCTGGATATTTTGGTAAGTATGGTCCCAAAACGCCAAAATCTAAAACTGCCTGAGACTGAACCAATGGCTTGAAAACTTGGCATTATACTTGATCTTGAGATCAGTGTGTAACCAAAGATCTTAAATTCCACTTATTTCTAAATCCATACCATTTTCTGACAATGCCATTGTTCCAGTTTATCTGCTGTCAAAACCCTTAAATTTTAAATTTTGAATGGTACAATACAAACTTGTGTTACAATTCTTTTGAAGTTTGGCCTAGTTCTGATAAACTTTCCGGCTAAAACAGCAGTGAAAAATTTCAGACAAATGCAGTTAACATTTTTATACACGATCCCACTCTACAATGCCGGGGTACTTGGATACAGCCAAATATTCACAGGTAAAAACAAAGCAAAAGTCTTAAATCCACTTATTCTCACCCAACACAAATGAGTTTCTGCTCATTTGAAAAATAAAAAGTTGTTTGAATTAGCAAGATGCAATTGTACAAATACATGTCAATCCCTCCCTCATGCTCAATACCTAACATAATCAACACTATGTGCTTTAGATTTCTAGATGTTGTCCTGAGATGGATATCAGAACTCAAGAGGATAGGTCCAATATTGTGATCAGTTTAGGCTTTAACACTCAGTTAATCATGTTGGGAAATGTATTTTAGCATGTTTTAAATCCCAAAGAAATGAAAAGACAATTGAGGCATAGACTAATGAATGCTTGCAATTCAAATAGAAAACAAGTGAGAAATACAAGGTGATATATAAATAAATAATGGAAATCAAAAGGCTTTGGCTAATAAAACCAAAAGGAAATGGAAATGACTGATTTAAGATATAATTTTCATGTAAACATATTGTACTGATATAACAATAATAATAGTTATTGCATGGTGGCTCAGTGGTTAGCACTGCTGCCTTACAGCGCCAGGCACCCGGGTTCGATTCCACCCTCGGGCGACTGGCTGTGTGGAGTTTGCACATTCTCCCCGTGTCTGTGTGGGTTTCCTTCAGGTGCTCCGGTTTCCTCCCACAGTCCAAAGGTATGCAGGCTAGGTGGACTTGCTATGCTAAATTGCCCACGGTGTTCCAGGATGTGTAGATTCGGTGGGTTATGGGGAATCGGTCTGGGTCTGGGTGGGATGCTCTAAGGGTAGGTGTGGACTTGTTGGGTCTAAGGGCCTGTTTCCACATTATAGGGACGCTATATAACATCCTGGCAGCACTGTTATTTTCATGCTAGGTAAGGCTTTTAGTATCAATGCATGTGAGCTGAAGACTTGCGTGGAAACAAATCTACCTCTACCCTTAGGATTTTTGTTATTGTTCTACTGCTGGAGACTGTTATATAACTGAAATATGCCACAACAGTGAATTCCAAGCTTGGCAGCTCTAGCCAATTTATTCCATCGACAGTAATCTATATAACCTAATTCTATTCTTCAATAATACAGGAAAACTATATTACTAAGTATGAAAGAATGTCATGTACAATCCTTAGTTGAACGCTGAACCTGTTGCCATCACATGGAACATTACAAAGCATAAATGGCATTGGCAACTAATGAATTGGTTTGTGGAATCTGACCTTGTTTGACAGAAGGTTTTTTCAATGGTTCTTGGAGGTAACACTTTGGCAAAGGGTAAGAGGAAAATAGTGGCCAACGATATGGGTCATTCCCCTGCAAAGACAGAATAATATATAATTGAAAGACAGGTATAAATCAATTTTTCAACGTATTATGAAGTACAACTTATATATTTATTGATTTTTTTTGCAGTGTGTTGGGTTTTGGATTTTTTTTTCCAGGGTGCACTGCAATTTTAGTGCATTGTATTGCAACACCACCAAATTGAAAAAAAAAAACAGGATGATAGATACCATTTTCCATCTCTGTGAATGGAAAATGTTAACATAACTATCCATGCAGGCATCATTCTTAGATCGTACTGATGTCTATGCATAAGATGTTGAAGCCCCAAGGGAAAATAACTACTGTAATTTCAGCAGGATTACTAATATTTCTCTATGACAGTAATTTCCTCATCCTTTGTGTACTGTTGACAGCTAATAGAAGCATGTAGCATACAAAGGAAACACTACAGCAAATCCTACACCCTGAGCATACTGATGAGTGTTGTCACAAAATGGGACTCAGTTTGTCTGAATTTTTTATTGAAAAACACTACTGCAGAAAGATTATAGATTACATCCATCATAAATTTCACATTGCTCAAATTATTTAATATTTTACAATGCAGTCTCTATTATGATGATGTAATTTAATTAAAATATAGTGAATTTAAATACTTGTAAATTGTCATTATTGATCATTAATAGTTTGAAGATCACAGTAGTATTTCTGAAACAAATGAAAAATATACACTCATGGATCTTTAAACAATACTAAATTCCATTTTTCTTCCTACAAATTTTCAAGCTTAAAATTCATCATAACGATTGCATTATAAAAGCTGAAAAGGTGCCTTATTAGGAAAAAGACTTCAGTTAGTGACTGTGACAACATATCAGCAAAATTTCTACAACGTCGAGTTTTAAGTAACATTAAATCTTCGAAAATCTTTGAATTGCTTATTTAACCATGTGGAAATTAAACAATGCTTATAAATCAATAAAATCCTAAATAGTAACAATTAAGGAAACTTAAAAACAAAGTACTTTAGATAATTTATAACACCGTCTTTCTCAGTTTGAATAAATTCTGTAACATCTCTCCCTGACACTGTTACCAATTCTAACTGAAATGAGTGTGGACAGTTTTAATCAAATTCCCAGTGAATGGAAATTTGTAACTCATAATCTCCCCAACGTGGCACTTACTGGCATTAATTCGACAATACTGCTTGATAAGGCAAGAAGTTAATACATTCATGACCTATCTGTGTAATCCATGATTAATGAAGTTGTGCGTGGGCTATGTCAGTCTGCTCGTGAGCTGAATATTTTCTATTCAATAGCTCTCTAATGGATATTCTACTTTTAACAGTAAAATAATAACAAAACAGCTTATTTTAATACTATTTTCTGGGATGTGACAACAATAACAAAAATACATATACAGCCTTAAGCTTAGGCAGTAAACGTTCAGGGGCTACTCTAAAGGGAAGACTGCAGTGGGAGTTATGTACTAAACACTGTTTGTTAAATTTAAATCTGGCATTGAGATTTGAGATGCAGGAGAATAGGTAGTAACTGCTTGCTTCAAATATTTCAGCTTTGTGAATATGCAATGGAAATGTATTAGCTTTGATCTCACTAGCCTGCAGAAGGTGTGTTCAAGGTGATGGCTTTGTGTGCGTGGAATTTGTGTCAGTTATTTTTAAAACATTCAGAAACACTGAATATAGTTGTAGGGGTTGGTCATTCAGCCCTGCAAACCTGCTCCATCTTCCAATTCAGTACCCTGTTCCTGCGTTCTCCTCATACACTTTGATCGCTTTAGCCATAAAAACTATATCTAACAGCTTCTTGGAAACATTTAACATTTTGGCTTCAACTGCTTTCTGTGGCAAAGAATTCCACAGGTTCAGCACTCCCTGGGTTAAGAAATTTCTCCTCATCTCAGTCCTAAATTGCCTACTCCCCATCTTTAAACTTTGATCCCTGATATGGACTTCCCAAACATTGAGAACATCCTTACTGTGTTTACCCTGTCTAGTCCTGTTAGAGTTTTATTGGTTTTTATGAGATCCTCCCTCATTCTTATAAACACTAGTGAACATAGTCCTGATCAATTCCATCTCTCCTCATAAGCCAGTCAGGTTAAAAAAAAAAATCTACAGATGCCAGAAATGCGAAACAAAATCAGAAATTGCTGCAGAAACTCAGCATGTCTCGCAGCATCTGTGGAGAGAAAGCGGAGTTAACATTTTGGGTCCAGTAACCCTTCTTCAGAACTTCAGTCTTGATAAACCTTTGTTTCACTCTCTCCATAGCCAGAACAACCCTCTTCTGATAAGGAGACTAAATTGCACACAGTACCCCAGCTGTGGGTTCACCAAGGTCATGTACAACTGCAGCAAGACATCTCAACTACTGTACTTGAATCCTCTCATTATGAAGGACAACATATCATTTGCCTTTTTCACCTGCATGCTTACTTTCAGAGAATGGTGCATGAGGACATCCAGGTCTTGTTGCACCTTCCCTTAATCTATTGTTATTCAGGTAATAATCTGCTTTTCTGTTTTTGCTACCAAAGCAGATAACTTCACATTTAAACATATCATACTTCATCCGGCATGCACTTGCCCACTCACTCAATTTGTCCAAATCATACTGAGGCGTCTCTGCATCTTCCTCACATTTCAGGCTCCCATCCAGCTGTGGTGTTAACTAATGTGCGTTGTCTTCAGCCAATTTAAATACTGCAGTATCTGGAAATTAATGCTTTCCTTTCATCTTGTGGCTTTAAGTTTAATCACATTGATCATTCTTGAGAATACTGATGTATTCTTCTAATCCTGCTTCCAAATATCCTATTCATCAACTTAAATACAGAAGATAATGTTATTACATAACTGCATCACCAAATGGAGGATTGAGAATGAGGAAGTAGCCTGTGAAAATCAAAACTTAGCCCTTAGTGGGAGCCCTCCAATAACAGGAGACGCGATGCTAAATTTTGGGATTATCGTATGCAAAATATGACTCTGAGTACAATTATGTCAGGCTGTTGTTTGACTCATTTGTGGGACAGCTCTATTAAAGCTGCAATGTCAGTAAGGAGGATTTTGCAGGCTCAATAGTGCTGGGATTGCTGTTGCTATTTCCCATGCCTAGGTTGAAGCCTGGCATTCAATTGGATTTCATTCCTTGCTTTCAACTTCATAGCAATTTTGATATTACTGAGTTGTTTGCTAGATAATTTAGAAAGTAATTAAGAGCCAACTATATGGCTGTGAATTTGGAATCATATGTAGATAAACCAGATTTCCTTCCCTAAAGGACATTAATGAATCAGATGGACTTTATGGCAACTGACAATAGTTATAGGATGTCATTAGTCTAACTCTTAATTCCAGATTTTACTGAATTCAAATTTTATCATGGTAGGATTAGAAAATTAGCCTAAGGCTATAGAGAAACTGCGCTAATGGTCTGGGAAGAAGAAAAGTCTATGCATGGCCAAAGCCAGGGCAAGAAGCTGAAGAATCTACAGTTGACAGGTTTTAAACAACACTGGAGGACAAGCTTAGTCAAAAGGTAATGGAAAGAACCATATATAGAGTCCTATAGCATAGAAAGATTCTTCAGCTCACTACATTTATGCCGATCAACAAACACCAAACTAACTACTTCTAATTGCTACCGAAAGAATAACTGGAATATTAAGGAAAATTCAAGTAATTCTGGAGAAGTATGGCAAACAGTATGGAAATTTACAGATAAAATTTGCTTTTGCTTAAAAAAAGTGACATAGCTCTGTTAGCTGGTTATTCAGATTTCTTCCTGGAGTGCCAATAACAGAATTGTAATGGTGCAAGTTGAACTCTTAGCAACTTTGAATACAGGCCCCAGTACCATTAACATTACATTATCACATTCCACACACCATCTGAGTGGACATGCAAGAGCTACTCCTTACTAAGAAAATTACAATGAAGTAACATCCAAAGTACCTATATATGACCAAACATGTTCTCACAAAATGGCATGTTTTGCTCTCTAGCTTCCATTTGCAAACTGCTCAACCCGTCATTTCCTCAAAAAAAAGTTATTAACATTCACTTTGACTGAGCTTGGGAGATATCTATTAAGACTATAAGACATAGGAGCAGAGGTGAGTCATTCAGTAAAATACCATGTTCAGGATATTCTTTGGAATATTTATGAAGTACAATAATCGCTTAGTGGCACAGAACTTAAACATTGCTAAAAACAAACATAGAATTGAAGATTTCATCCTGCACTCAGGATTGAAACACAAGAAAACTAACTTTAGGAAAATAAAAATAATTTATACGGTATGAGAAGAGGGCATCGAGAAGAGAAGGTGCTGAGAAGAGATGCTTCAGGAACTATTAACTGAATCAATTGACTGGTTACATTCAAATCAAGTAAGTTAACTGATTATTCAGGACACTGCTGTCGAATACAGCAGAAATTGGTTGCGTCTACAGCCATTCCTTCAGTGGAAAAGGTGCAATGTACTATTATAATATAATGTATGGAATGAACCACCGGAGATGGTGTGGAGGCAGGTACAGTTACAACATTTAAAAGGCATCTGGATGGTATATGAATAGGAAGGGTTTAGAGAGATATTGGCCAAATGCTGACAAATGGGACTGGATTAATTTAGGATATCTGGTCAGCATGGACGAATTGGACCGAACAGTATATTTCTGTGCTGTACAGCTCTATGACTCTATAATTCTTTTGCCAACAGAGAACAAGGCTGTATGTGTGAACAAATGCCAATTCTAACATGTGCAAATGATCACACTGACCAATAATCTTAAATTTATTTCTGTTGCAATTCTTAGCACAGTCAAGATGATTTAGCAATTGATGTCTGACACCAAATTCTAAGTTTTGCCAGGGCAAGCTATTTGAGCATGGCTAACATGCTTTTTGCTGAGAATAGTCAATGCAGACAGTTGTAAAGTCAGCCAGTTGTTGGGATGCACAACCTATATACTTAGCATCATATCAACACTGATATCCATATATAACATTCTGCCTACCACAAAAATACATAATGTCCTTTTGCCTTGATGGCAGCATCTTGTTAGTGGAGAATGTTACTTGTGTGTTTACTGCAAAGTAGTAGTATGTAATAATAAGCTTCAGTTGTTGCTCAAATTTGAGACACCTTCCCCTTCCAGGGTAATCGGAGATAGACTGGGTACTTACCTGGACCAAAAGTGATAGCTTTAGTCCATTCCATGAACTTACATAATATGCAATAAGCAACAATTTGATCAGGGTAGCCATTATTGTGTAGGGTAATTTTGAAATGCCTTATCTCAGCCTCATGCTTGCATGGCAAGCAGCTAGCTAGGGCCTTATTCACAAGGTTGCCAATTTGGCTGATCTTGCAGTGTGTGGAACTACAGGAACCCCAAGTGTATACTGACCAGTGAACGTTGGAATAAAAGTAGTTGGAAAACTCTTGCAGTTTGCTCAACTAGCATGTCAAGGAAAGAGTTGATTTGACGATTTCATTTCAAAAGTGAATTCGAGCAGAGGACAGTGTCTACTAAGAGATGCAAGGAAATTCTTACTTGTAGCTTCAAATTCAAATACAACAGAACTTAATATTTATGCACTGTAAGATGCAAGGGGTAGGATATTAGTCGTCATTCTATAGATGACATACTTCTCACAAAGTCAATTAAAATCACAGGAAAAATCTCCATTGATGGTAGACATATGTAGCACAAAGGAAGGTTGCTGTAGAGGTCAATCATCTCAGCCCAAGATATCATTGTACAGGGTCCTCAGGGTAGATACATTTAATCAGCTTGTTCACACATGTAATAACACATCTCTGAACCAGATGCAATCTCTGGCTCAGAGGGGAGAGATACTACCAATGTGCCACGAAGCCAAAAAGGTCCTCTGTGTAGATATTTTCTCATCAACCTGTCAAGAGATATTATCACACACCTCTGGAGCAGGTTGGACTTGAACTTGGGCCTTCTGGCTCAGAGACTGGGACACTACCTGTGTGTCACAAGAGTCCCTCGCAATGACTTCATTCCAACAGCTGCTTTTAAATAGACAGCACCCAAGGCTAGAACTGAAATCACAACAGACAAGCCACTATCAAACCTGCTGCACTGCAAACCCAACATTCTCATCATCTGCTGTGGTCAATGATCCAATCCACTAGAGATGTGTAAATAAGTACATACTAGAGCTCCACTGTTTAGTGTAATGTACAATTTCAGCTGCCTGATTGCATACAGTTACCATTAGGCTACCTTTGAATTCCAGAATTTTTTTTATTGAATGCAAATTTCACAATCTGCCATAGCCACACTTAACCCATGTCTTCAGAACTTTGGCCTGGGCTCTAGATTACACCTCTGAAGGAAGGTGATAAGTTTCAAACACAAGGCAGTATTGTTCTCAGCCCATTATCACTGCAGACTTTTGATCAACGTGTTCAGACATGTTATGACACACATTTGGAGCAAGTGGGGCTTGAGTCTAGGTCTTCTGGTTCAGAGATCAGGACACTGTTCATTAGGAGATATCTCGTCAATACTTCATCGTGACTGGGTCAAAATCCTGGAACTTCCCTCTGAAACAGTATTGTTGATGTACCTATATCAGCTGGATTTCAGCAGTTTAGGAAAGAAGTTCATCACCACCTTCAAGGTCAATTAGGGATGAGCAACAAATATTGGCCTTCCCATCACTTGTTTTATTCTTTCATGTGATATGAGTGACAGAAGTTTTCAGCACTGAGATCCATAGATTTATGTTAAATAGAGATATCAAGGAATATTGATCAAAGGTAAATAAATGGAGGTGATCAGTTATCATCATCTAATAAAATGACAGCAGGCTTGAAGGATGAAATGATGTGATCAACAACATTATAATGTATACAGGAGCACACATTCTTGTGTGTGAGAGAGAGTGTGCACGTGTGTGTGTGTGAGAGAGAGTGTGCACGTGTGTGTGTGTGAGAGAGAGTGTGTGTACGTGTGTGTGTGTGAGAGAGAGTGTGTGCACGTGTGTGTGTGTGAGAGAGAGTGTGCACGTGTGTGTGTGAGAGAGAGTGTGCACGTGTGTGTGTGTGTGAGAGAGTGTGTACGTGTGTGTGTGTGTGAG
>NC_063336.1:57117874-57212743 GCF_021869965.1 Rhincodon typus
ACGTGTGTGTGTGTGTGAGAGAGTGTGTACGTGTGTGTGTGTGTGAGAGAGAGAGTGTGTGTGTGTGTGTCTTGGACAGTGCATAACATAACAACATGCATGACGTTAATCCTGTGTTATGGTCTGCTATACCTCAAGTGTCTTTAGGTAATTTAAAGGCTGCAGCTAACAAGGTGACAAAATATTTTTTGACATTAGCCATTCACTAAGGTCCCAAATGCCCAGTAATCCTTGACATGCTAGGAGCTTCAGCAAGTTAAAGTGTAAAAGTTTTCTGCTAAAAGCTCCAGATGAATAATTAACCTATGGCTTAGATCACAAGATTCTGCTACGAGTGAGATTCAATAAAATTCATTAATCTTAGAATTGTTTTTAATCACATTCTCAAAAATTGGAAACCCAATTTCTAGGCTTCTGTGTGAGCTCCATTTTCTTCAAACCAACAATCCAGTCCTGAAAATTTCTTGTGTCTCTGTTTTTTAAAATAGTTTGTTTTGCTGCATTGTTCGCTCCCTTTTTCTTATTGTTTCCTGTCACCACCTTCGCTAAAACTTGCCTCTTTCTTAAAAAATACCAGTACTTTACTTTATTTTCCCAAAGTTAATCCATTTTTGGGGTAATTGTCTTGGTTTTGCTGCAGTTGCCCCTCAATGTTTACCCATTTAAAAATGCATGTTTTATACTGTGTTCATCATTAAGATTACTCTGATTTTTTATCTTGTTTGTCAGTAACCATATTGTACCTGCATACCCACCTGGCCTTCACTGAAATTCTTTATGTGATGGTATTGCCTATTTTTAAAAGTCCTCTTGGAATTTGTATTTTTCATCTTCTTTGACATCCACTTTAAATGCAATACTGTTACTGTGCTTTTCTTTTCCAGGAGCAACATTGAGTTATGCTTTTAGTTCCTTTTTCCATTGTAAAGGTATTAAGTCTGTTGTCAATATAACGTATTTGTATTTTCAAAAAGCCTTTGTTAAGTTAATTTAATACAGACTCATGACTAAGATCAGAACATAGAGGGTAAGGAAACATGTTGCATCAGTATAATTCTGCATCCAATTTCTGCACTAGTACATAATAGGACCATGAGAGCAAACACCCATAAAAGGCAGCAAGTCACTTACAGGAATAAGAATGACAGACCCATAAACAAAAACATCACACTGGAGCAAAAGAGGCTGCATACATTATCCGCACGATTCTCCTGAATTAAGTCAGACCAGATAGAATATTTTATGCTGCTACAGTAACAGGAATAACAATTTCTGTAGTGAAGCATTCAAAAGTATCACGATGGGTGTTGCAAAGTGTAGGATAAAAATGACGAGAATTTCTGACACTGACTGCGTCATGATAGGCACAGGTTTCAGAAAAAGCCAGAATCAAATGATTAAATGTTCCAGGTCAGGGTTTAGAATTGGAGACGCTGGCAGAAGTAGGATGTGGCAAGGTCATTTCAGAACCATTCATTGTGGACCTGGTGCGCACAAATAATGTTGCTATGAGACATCATGTAAATAAGCAATATAAATGTCAAGGACAGAACCATGGGGAATGTCAAACATGACTGTGAAAGTACAGAAATTGAAGCCAGTGCAGCAACTGCTGATTAATTGAGGACTGATTGGAATGAATTCAAGATAAAGCTCTGCTGCAGAAGTAGTCTACTATTGGAAAGGAGACTGAGCTTAATGAATGTATCAAAACTCAAGGAAAATGATAATCCAAAGATGTTCCTGATCACTTTGACTATTCTCAGTACAATATACACAATGGAACTCAAACAAAATTACAAAATGGATTTGACCTTAAAGTGGTACAACAGGTAAGAGCTACAATGACAGTAACAAATTCAATGAAAGCAGACTTGCAGGGATCATTACAGTTGATGGAAGGCAACAGTAAGATTTTTTTAAAATGGTGTTTTCAACAGTTTTGTGATAGTTGGAAGCAATGTCAATTGTCACAACTGTGAGGTTTAACAGACAGTTATGTTCTGGAACTGTCTTTCATTCGGGCCAAAATGAAGGGAGACTTGTGTGCTGTTCAGAAGTTTTCCTGGCAACAGAACTGGGTGACGTGGCTGTTAAATATTAAAGAGATTACCTAGTTATTTTGCTGGAAAGGCAGTGTAAGTTGTTATGGTATAAACCGTGACATTCATATATATATGTATTTAATATCATTTATTGTAAGCTTTGTTTTGTTTCCTTTTGAGTGAATAACATGCGGGTTCTTTTGTGCTTGAATTTATTAATTAACTTGTAATAGTATTGAAGCCACGGTGATTCCTTTTAAAACAGGTTTTTGAAGCTTAGCTTTAGAACCAATGGGTTTTTGCACACCCCAATGTTTTTTTTTGTTTTTTTTTTTTAAAAACTTACCTTAGACTGTTTTGTCATCCAGCAAAATAAATAATATGGCCTCAAAATTAGTTAGAGATTTCTGGAGCTCGTTATTTAAGGGGCACCCTCAGCTTAAAGAGAGTTTTCTCCTAATTTTATTTTTAAGTTTTGAGCAGTCCTGAGAAGTCCTTGGATAAAGTTGGCTGTACATACCAGTGATTCTGAGAAGGAGTTATTGCCTTGGAATAAAGAGTTAGTGTTAGTCCCAGAGCTGAAGTGTTGGGATAAAACCCTGAAGAGGCGAGTATATTAATGATCATGTTTCTAATAGCTCCAGTATCTGCAGCTCTAATCCATCAATTAAAGTCACTCATGACATAAATCTATCAAGGTGCTAGAGGCAGGAACACTGGTGTGCATACTGTATGATTGATGTTTTTGGATAATAAACAAGGAGTGTTTTTAGGGACTGTACCAGGGGTGTGTTTTTGGTAACGTACAAAAGCTGTTGCTTTTTCTTTTCAATCTATAAAGGAGTGTTGTGGGATTAAGAGGATTATACTTCTGCTGTGCGCCTTAAAAAATCATTGAAGTTGTTTTACAAGTAGATAGTTGGAATTAGCAGTAAATAATTCCCCAGATTCACTAGCATTCTGAGAGAAGAAGGAAAGAAACATGAATTGCTAACGCATAACTCTAGAACTTAAACTCTACCCATCTTAAAATTCCCATAAACATACACATACACGTACACAAAGAGACAAAACAAGGCACAAGTATTATCGGTAGTGAAGGGCAAAAAAAAAGTCAGAGTAGCATCGAGAAGCACAGTTCTAGCATCAGTCTGGATCACAGACATCGATGAGTTTTTATTCAGCCTTCTTTGAACTCCTTCTGATTCTTTGCAAATAACATGAGGTTGTGGATTCACAATTGTCAGTTTTTGAGTTACCAGTTCAGGATTCACCATTTTAATTTCTCTGAAGGTGTCTTATTTCCCTTTTCTCTTACAATAACAATTTTGATGGAGAACAACTTGTGCAGAAGGACAGTACCAAGCTACTAGGGTTTTTCTTTCTCTGCACAGAAGGAAGGGAGAAAGAGATGGGTGCTTTCTTTTCGCAGGCTGGATGTTTATACTATAATCACCTTCCCAAGAAGGTGGTTGTTATTCAGCTGAGCCTTCCTGAGACCACAACAACTGTCTCAAAGGAGCTGAGAATGTCAGTTATAACCAATCATGCTTGAAGTTAGAGATTTATTTTCAAAATATAAGTGCATTGAGGTCTCAAAGATAGCTAAGTATTTCTACCTGGATACAAGGCCTATGTGACTTAGGTTTCTATGGAGATGTGTTTTGAGAGGGCTAGGGTTTCTATGGCATATCTGAAACTCTCTGACAGGCAGTCTGCCAGGATGCTTGATAGGGCTGCCCATGATGGGTACCAAAATGGCCATCGGCCGCCCATGGTTAATGCAGAACATGGCAGACAGTAGTTAAAGCATGCAGGAAAATATTTGCTTAACACAGTCTCTGCAAGTAAAGCAACAGTAACTCTGTATAAACAAGGTTACTTAAATGAGATGGAATGTGCAGCTGCAATTGCTTATATAGATAAGAACATTTCACGCTAATTAATTGTTTCTCGAATTATTTATCTGATACAACATTAAGAGTAGGTTTTAGTTAAGATTCCTCAGATAATCATAGACATAGATTCAAAATTAGTTATAGATCCACATATATACAAAAAAAGTTACTGAAAGCGTTAGAGGAAGAGATTTAAATCGGTTTCAGCCCCCCCTTATCATTACAGGGAGGAATGAATAGAGATTAGCAGACATTGGAACATGATTGAATGAACACATTAAGATACAACTTGTTAGCTGAAGAATTCAAGCATTAGGTGTAACCACATAGCTTTGTTGGAACTGATCAAAAGTCAATATTCTTTGTATTCCCTGTAATGAGAAATTTAGAACATTCCTGAAATGATAGGCAAGTATCCATGTAATTGGCAATTAATGCAGTGCAGCTGGCAAATTTTACTTGAATACAGTATCCATTGTGAAAAGCCTCAAGAAGGGAGATAGAGAGTCTGGAAAATAGCATGAAGGACCAGGGGTGGACCAGAAGCCTGTCCATCCCTTTTTCATCTTGCTGAAGCAAAATGTATAAGATGCTGTACCAGGGAGCAATTACAGAGGGATAACTCGGCTCCGATGACCAATTGTAATCAAGGGGGCGTGTGCATGCCAAGTTTAAACTGTACAAGTTAAAACACTCTGAAACTTTTTGTGTGCCTTTTTTCTGTGCTGTAACTGACAGGTAATTGCAATCAAGGTCACCTGAATCCGCACTGCAACTCAGACTGTCATTGAAAATATGAGATCTAACAATGCCCGCACTCAGATTGAAAAGTCCAAATTCGTAGCTGTTTGAAATAAGGCTGGAAGATTTGTTCAGCTTGTACCAGAAATGGAATCACTAGGTTAAAGAAACTCTTACCATGAAAGGCAGTTCTGGAATTAAAAGGTACAAGGCTGGGAAAGGAATGGTACCCTTGGAAGATGAGCAACACTTTGGACTGTACCTGGGAAAATCAAATTACTACTTAAGAAACAGTATAAAGAATACCTGTGCAATGTGTTTTTAGTGGTGTTAAAAATAGATGAAAGTTTGATATGTATTTTAAAATACAAGTTAGCCACAAAAATATTATTTAGTCAATACTATTTTATTAAAGTACAAGTCTTAGAATTTGAAACCTTGTTGTGTGTCTCCAGCTATTTTTTGAAAGTTTGAATTACTTTTATAATAATATCATTAATCTCTAGGGGTATCTTAACATGATAGAAAAATAACTACTCATTATGTCTTATAGACTTGAGAGAGCATAGGTGTGTGTCATCAAGTTGAATTTTACAGGGGCTAGATGTAGAAGAGTTGAATCAGACAGAAGAGACAATACAAGAGGAAGAAGGTAGCAAATACTGTCAATGCTGGAGATAAGAAAACCAATGAACTTGCCAGTGTGGTCAATAAACATGCACACACATCATTCCATATGAAATGAAAGGAAACTCCAAAATAAGTAGAAGAATTTGTCTAACCTTTTGCAAAACTCTTGGAGGCAACACACGTTCTGATGGCCCCCCAATCAGATTCATGCGGACAAGGATATGATTCCTCTCTACCGAGAGGCCATCAATTATGAAATCTCTGAAACAGACAGTACTATAATTACTTCTGGAAAAAAAGTTACGTTTTAAAACATGTAATAATCAAGTAATACACCAAGGATATTATGACTTCCTTACCCTGGATTTTCTAAGCTTTCTCTAACATTTTCTTTCTGTGCATTCAAGAGAATTTCTGATACGCGATACTGGGATTCTAAAAGTAAAAGAATATCCAGGTTGCAGCACATAACAGTCAGTAACCTAGGAACACAAATATAGAAATCGATCAGTAATAACCAGGAAAGAGTTTGCTTATTTAATACAAATGCATTATCAATGGATTGGTTAAAACTCTGTACAGATGAAGAAAAAAATTAGATGAAAAAAAAAAAATCGCACAATGAAGAGCTTTGCGAAGTGAAGGGCACTGTGACTGTTTAGTTATCTCCATAATTTGTTTGTTCATGAGAAACTCGCCTTTGCACTGAAATTTTCAAAATGTGCTTGCAATATCATTAATTAGGAATGCCAAATTATTCAATTTACCTTGCGGTAAATTAGATAAAATAAAACCCTCCACTGATATCATTACGCTGATATCATTATGCAACTAGGTTTCAAACAAATGGTTCTTTTCATGAACATACTGTATCAGTGTAACAAAAATGAATTGTTAGATGATTCTTTTCACAGTTAAAAACACAACACAGGGATTATATCCGTTATATCCTTAAGTGCCAGAAGTTCTAGTGAGATTCTTGTTAAGGTTACAAAAAAGATCAAAATAGAAATAATCAAGCCTGACAGGGCATTTGAAAGATTAATGACTGCTTTAAAATATTCATGTTTGTCTTTGGCCTGTGTGTTACAAAATTTCTGTTGCAGAAAAGACTCTCACTCGGGTTTCCCATGCACCATTTGAATGATAGAACCAAAATTATCCTAATCTATTATCCTTAATTGGTTAAAAGAAAGAGACTGGAGGGAAGAAAAATCATTTACTGGGCACAGACGTTATCAAGAAGATGTGTAACATATCCCAAACGCACTATGATGTTGAACAAACTGGCCTTGGAAGCTTAACGGTAACCTGTGAAAAATCAAAGATGGGACTCAAAACTGAGGAAAAGTCACCACCATTATCTTACATTATGGCTTATTGCAAGTGAGAAGATAATGCATGGCTTGCGTGAAGGAGCACACAACACGACAAGTACAGAATTTATGAGGAACTGCTCCTTCAATCACAGATTCTGTCTTGCCTATCAGTAGTACTCTCCCTCCCACCTTTGCTGCTCCCTAACACAGAAAAATGAGGGAGGGCAGGACCATCTGATGAGAGGCATTTGAGTAGGTACTATGGCTGGTCCCACTGCACAGTGTAGGAGATTTTCAACTGTGCCACCTCCAGTTGTATTTAAAAGGAGGCTGGTGGAGAAGCTGAAAATAAAAGGAGAGAAGTGGTGGCCAGTAACCTAGTATGAAGGCCTGAAACAGAGCTAGAGGGAGATGCCGCTCAGCCTCATGCTAGCCCAGATCGAACTGCCATCTGTGTAAATGAGGGTCAGATTCTGGGTTGATATTTCACTATTCTGCATTACTAAAAGTTAGAGGAGTTAGCAGGATGATGTTTTGAAGGGAGATGAGAAACAAAGAGAATTTGCAGAAGCACTGGCTGATAAGAAGGTAGGGGTCCAGGTCTGGTGTCAGTAAAGAATCCAACAGTTAACAAAGGAGTCTGATCGAGCCCCATAAATCAGCTCCTGTCTGGCAAACATAAAGTTTCCTTAAACTAAAACTTCCTATAGCTAATTCCACACTAAATCTCTTTGAAATACAAATATTCAATTTTTTGTAAAGGAAAAAAATGGTATGGAAAGGCTAATATTTAGATGTAGCTTTGTGATCACATGGAGACATATTCTACCTGTGTTCTTACTGTTTTTGACTCAAAGATTAGTTATCTTCGTCCAGCTCTGTTTAAGATTAAAACATCTCACTAATATGTTTTTTAATATCTGTACAAAGAACCAAAAACTAATGTTTCTATGGTCCAGGCAATCTATGCCTCACGAAAGTACAGATGACCAGGTGAGGAAGTGCTCTTTGTAAAACAAAATTTGAGCATTAAGCATATGCAAACTGAGACATTCATTATCTGATGCTTTACATGGTCCTCCAGGACTATTTTGTGTGTATTCCCCCTACTTTGGAACTTAGTACCTTGGTGTGTTTGTTGTCATTCACTTTAAACAGAAATACTGAGAGGAAATAAACACAAAGAATGCTGGAGAAACTCAGTGGATCTGGCAGCATCTGTGGAGCCAGAAACAGAACCAATGTTTCGAATCCAGTATGACTCTTCTTCAAAACCTGATTTTGTCTTTATTGTACTGTTGGGAAAGGAGGTTGAAATTGGCAAAGAGTGGATAGTGCCAACTGCCTAGATATATTTTTAAAAGGGGCTGCAGACGCAGGACTAGTACCCAATAAGTTTAAAAAAAATCCACAGTTCTATTAGGTCATAAGGCTGCTCTTTCATTAGACAGACACAATTAGTGGTGGTTTAACCTGAAAGTTACCAAGCCTCAGGTGAGGAAAAAGATTGAACACAAGAAGAAAAAACAAAAATCAGTACAGCACCGGAATAGGCCTTTCGGCCCACCATGCCAGCACTGACACGATGCCTTTCTAAACATAAACCTTTCACTTTCACGTCGTCCATATCCCTCTAATTCCTGCCTATTTATGTATCTGTCAAGCTGTCTCTTAAACATTGCTATTGTATCTGCTTCTAGCACCTCATCTGGTAGCGCATTCCAGGCACTCGCTACCCTCAGTGTAAGAAGAATTTGCTTCTCACATCCCAATTAAATGTCCCCGCTTTTTCCTCAAATCTGTGTGTCCTAGTAATTGACATTTCTACCCTGGGAAAAAGATTCTGACTATCCATTCTATCCATGCCTCCCATAATTTTCATAGATTAGCATAGAATCCCTACAGTGTGGAAACAGGCCTTTCGGCACAACAAGTCCACACCAACCCTCAGAGCGCCCACCCAAACCCATCCCCCTAATCAACACATCCCTGAACACTGCATGCAATTTAGCATGGCCAATCCACCTTGCCTGCACATCTTTGGGCGGTGGGAGGAAACTGGAGCACCCAGAGGGAACCCACGCAGACACAGGGAGAATGTGCAAACTCCACACAGACAGTCGCCTGAGGGGCGAATTGAACCCAGGTCCCTGGTGCTGTAAGGCAGCAATGCTAACCACTGTGCCGCTAGAAAACATGGTAGCTCTGTCCACAGCAATCCAGAAACCTGTCGCTGTAATATATAGAGCGCCACTGTCCCTGCCAGATTTCGAACCGGGGACTTTTTGCGTGTTAGGGAAACGTGATAACCACTACACTACAGAAATGCGGTAAACTTTTGTAAACTTCTATCAGGTCACCCTCTCAGCCTCAAGTGAAAACAAACCAAGTTTGTCCAATCTCTCCTCATAGGTAATACTTTCCAAACCAGGCAACATCCTGGTAAACCTTTTCTGTACCCTCTCCACCTCCAAATCCTTATTTTCATGTGGCAACCAGAACTGCATGCAATATTCCAAGTGTGGCTGAACTAAAGTTTGACACAGTTGCAAAATGACTTGCCAATTTTTACACGACATGCCCCAATCGATGAAGGCAAACACGCCATATGCCTTATCCACTTATGCTGCAACTTTCAGGGAACTCTGGATGTGTATGCCTAGATCCCTCTGTATGTTAATCCTTCTAAGGGTCTGCCATTTACTGTATACTTCCTTTCTGCGCTAAATCTTCCAAAATGAGGACAGTCCTTCAATGTAACCTCAGCTAGAGAGGTAATTGAACCCACTCAACTGATGACACTCAAATCAGCCATCCAGCAAACTGAGTTAACTGAGCCCCTCCCAATAAGTGACCTCATGCCAGAGAGTTAGAATTTTCATTTCAGAAATGGAGTATGGAGGTCTATTTGTGATGATTAACAAAAACATTTTATTTATAACATTTGCAAGAAATTTAATACCAGATTTTAACTTTAAAGGTTTAATTATATATAATGCAGGCTTTGGTATTTGTGCCACCTTTTCCCTTAAAACAAAAACCCACAGACGCAGGAAGTAAAATGGTACAACATGACAGCATCACCTAATAAAAAGAGGTTAGTGAAATTGAAAAAGGAGCACTGGAAAATAGTAGTCCCAAACAAATCAATTGAAGAAACACAAAAGGGTGCTCAGAAACAAATGATTTTGACCTTTGAATTGGAATAAGGGTTGTTGCTCAGAAACAATGAAATTGGTTTGAAAAAGTAAGCAACTGGGCAGGGTTATGATAGATGGAGTTTATTAGAATGGCTGGAACACCCCTTTTCGTGAGAATTCTGAAAAGTGTGCCGTACCAAAATAAAGATTTAGAGAATATATTGTCAAATTTCATCCCCTCAGGAATTTCTGATGACTAAGACAGTGTGATGCAGTAACTGTTCGAATCAAATACAGCTACGGACAAATTACCCAAATACCTCGCAGCAAAGTATCTATCCTGCATGCTAATTCAACTTGCAAAGCCCTAACATGGGCCACCTGTCTTGAATAAGTCGTAATTTATTTTAACTAAACATTTACACAGTGAATAATTAGGGTCTGGAAAGTACTACATGAAGTGTGTTGTAGGCAGGTTCAATTGAGGCATTCAAGAGGGTGTTCAACAATTATTTGAAGAGAAACAATGTGCAGAGTTAAGCATAAAAGGCATGAGAGAGGCACCAAGTCATTCAGAGTAGCGGTGCAGATACAAGAGACTGATCAGCCTCCTTCTAAACTATAACAATTCTGTGACTTTATGATTAAGTAGCATATCATATACAAGCCAGAAGGACAAAACTAATGTGCATCTTTCGCGAGAAAGTTGACATTGGAAATGAATGAAATAACTTGGCAAAACTAGGGATCTCCAGTGTGAAAAAAGAAACAAAGTTCTGGTAATTTCCTTAATTTAAACATTGCTTACAATGACACACACACACACACACACACACCCCTTTGTTGTTAGTTCTCTTACCTAAGTTATTCAGGTGGTACAGAGGAAATAAAGCATTGCCAAGAGGAAGAAGAATACCTCTTCCAGGTTTTCAAGGATAATGGATATCCAAAGAATTGGGTCAGAAGATGCCTACACGAACAGCATCAGAAAGATACTTCAAGCCCCGACACAATCATCACACTACCCTATATCAGGAACACGTCAGAATTCACCACAAGACTCCTACGACCACTGGGCATCAGAATGGCACACAAGCCCATGTCAACCCTATGACAACTGCTCACCTGAACTAAGGACCCACTCCCCCGCCATGGACAGGACCAATGTCATCTACAAGATCCCCTGCAGAGACTGCGAGAAACACTACATCGGACAAACAGGAAGGAAACTAACAACAAGAGTACAGGAACACCAACTGGCTACAAAAAGACACGACCAATACTCACTCATTCTCAATGCACATGGACAAGGAGAACCACCACTTCGACTGGGACAACACCAAGATCCTGGGACAGACTAGGCAAAGACAGGCATGAGAATTCCTTGAAGCCTGGCACTCTATGAAGCATGCTATTAATAAACACATTGAACTCAACCCCATATACATTTCACTACGAAGGAAAACCAGAAGTGAGGCAATCCATCTCAACGGACCCCAGAGTTTAAAAACCAGGCAGGAAAACACACCGATGCTTCAACGGAGGCTGCACTAAGGATGTTACCAAGCATGGTAATGAAACGTCTACGAAACAAGAAACCAGCTCAGCAAGCCAACCAACCTCAACAAGCACACCACCCTCAACCCGAGCTACAAATCTACTTCAAAACCTTAAATAAAGCATTATTTATGATATAAAAATCAGCAAAAAAAGTCGCCTAAAGTAATGTTGACTGAAGCATTTCATATTGGAAAGCACACTAAACATAGTTTTAGACAGTAAGCTCAGTTTTGAAATTTACATGCGTTCATCATAAGATAAAAGATGGAAATAAATAAAAATTCACAAATTGTTGCTGAGTTAAAAATCCTTGAATAACTCCCCAACAGCCATGCTGCAATACCTACATAATACAGACTGGCCTGGTTTCAGCATATAACTCACTACCACCTTCTTAACAACCATTAGGCATAGGTAATAAAAGTGGAACTTCTCAGTTATGTCCACACTCCATAAACAACCAAAAAAAACTGATGTATTCTAAGGTGTATCTTTAATTTCATTATACATAATTCTCTAGGTGACAAGACTAAAGGTTGCAAACAAATGAACATGAAGCAGGAGCAAGCTATTCAGTCCTCTCGAGCCTGCTCCTCCGCTCAATCAGATCATGGTTGATTGGATTATGACCTCAATACAAACTTTCCCAACTAACCCCCCAATAACCATTCATCCACTTGCTTAACAAAAATGTATTCACCTCTGCTTTAAAAATATTCATAGACCCTACTTCTACCACTAGGAGGAAAGTTTCAAAGATTCATGACCCTCAGAAAAGAAAACACCTCATCAATTTTAAAGAGAGACCACGAGTTCTTGATTCTAGAGGAGGAAAATAAATCCTCTTGCATCGACCCAGTTAAGAGTCATCAGAATTCTATATCTTTCAATCATATTTCTTACTTTTTTTAAACTGCAGGTGACATCAGCCTAGACAGTCCAGTCCTCATAAGACAACACACCTATTCAAAGTATGAGCCTCATAAACCTCATGCTACACAAACCAAACAGGAATAAACATTTGAGCTCAAATGCCTGTGAGCGAAACTGAACATTATCTCATACCAAAGATGAATATGTTCACAACTGAGTGAAAGTAATGTTACGCCATTCTCTCCATAGTTCAGTCATTTATTCCTGAATTACAAGCAAACGTCCTATTCTCTGTCCGTGGTGTAGATATCTTTTATTAACCCGTTCAGACATGTTATGATACATGTCTGTGGCAGGTAGGACCTGAACCTGGATCATCTGCGCCAGTGACAAGGATACTAACACTGCACCAACAAGAGCTCTAAAATCTGAAACATTTACAATCGTAGTCAGCAGGATTAGAGCCAATGTGAGCAACATTAATGAATTTCAAATATGTCACCTTTGCCACTTGGCCACAACTGCAGGACTGGTCCCTGATGTATGCCATACTTGATCTTTGTGGGAGTTATACTGGGGATGCAACTATTAATTTCAGCACTCATTTGAAGCTAATAAGTGAGAAGTAATAACTAAGGATTCTTAACAATTAAAGAGCGATAAAGAAACTCCAAGAGCAATATTTTTTAAATATTTGAAATAAACAGAAATAGTTAGAAATCAAGTTCCTTTATGGAACAGGATTCCAGCTTACCTAACACCAAACATATGGGAATGTTCATAGTTGAACAGCGAGTGTATTTTAGCATTCGAATTCATAATTATCAGCCGGTCAATTACATCCTTTAAAATGAAGAATACATCACTTGTAAATATTGTAAAGATATCAATGACAAAAAATAATGACTTGGCTAGTAAGCTTGTTTAATATATTTTGTGGAAATGCACACATTCTTTCAAAAAGTCTACGTACATGAATCTATACACAAATGTGGAATATACAATCACATTTTCTGGATTTATTTGTAAAACTAATATTCCAACAGTAAAAACAGTATTAGGGTAATTGATATAGGCTGAAACATCCATTTGCAAGTCCTCAACAATGTACTTGATGTGCGCTGCACTGAAAGAACACTGACGTTCAGGTCACCATGTTTAAACATTGACATTCAACCATTCTACCGTTACTGAATCCCCCATTATCAACATCCTGAGGGCATCAACGAACAATGGAAACTTAACATCAATCTTCAAACAACGATTTTCAGCCAGAATTGCTGAGTGGATGATTTACCGCAGCTGCCTGCAGAGGTTCCCAGCATCACAGATGCCAGTGTCCAGCCAATTTGATCCACTCTATGTGTTATCAAGAAACAGCTGGAGGCAGTGGATATTACAAAGGCTGTGTGTCCTGACAAGATACCAGTAATAGTACAGAAGGGGAGGTCCATAACCTGGCATTCCTCTAACCAAGCTGTTTCACTGCAGTTACAACACTGACATCTACCCAACACTGTTGAAAATTGCCCTGGTTTCACCTGTACACAAAATGCATGCCAAATCTAACTTGGAAAATTATCAGACTATCAGTCTACTCTTGATTATCAGAAGGTATCCTCAACAGTGCTATTAAGCAGCTTGTTTAGCAAAACCTGCTCATCAACGCTCCATTTGTGACACTTATTGAACCCCCAGCTCCTGGTCTCAATACGGGGTGGCACGGCGGCACAGTGGTTAGTACTGCTGCCTCACAGCGCCAGGAACCCGGGTTCGATTCCAGCCTCGGGCGACTGTCTGTGAGGAGTTTGCACATTCTCCCTGTGTCTGCGTGGGTTTCCTCTGGGTGCTCCGGTTTCCTCCCACAGTCCAAAGATGTGCAGGCTAGGTGGATTGGCCATGCTAAATTGCCCATTGTAATCAGGGAGATGTAGATTAGGTGGGTTTATAGGGGGATGGGTCTGGGTGAGATGCTCTGAGGTTCGGTGTAGATTTGTTGGGCCGAAGGGCCTGTTTCCACACTGTAGGGATTCTATTCTACCCTATTCTATATAGCCTTAGTTCAAACATGGAAAAAGAGCTGAATTCCAGAGATTACAGTAAAATGACTCCCTTAACATCAAGGCTGAATTTGATCGAGGATGGCATCAAGGAGCCTTAGCAAAACTGCAGTCAAGGGAATTGGGGGAAGCAATATAGAAAAGAATGCAGAGGGAATGATAATTGGAATTTATCCCTGAACAGTGTGAGGTGATACACTTTTGAAGAAGTGCTTCTCTACAGATCCATGAAATGGCAGGACAGGTTAACAGGGCAGTTAAGGTGGCATACAGGACACATGCCCTTATCAGCAGTGGCATAAATTGTAAGGGCAAGATGGTCATGTTAGAACTCAATAGGACTTTGGTTAGGTCACAGCTGGAGTATCACAGAATCCCTAGAATGTGGAAGCAAGCCATTCGGCTCATTGAGTCCACACCTACTCTCCGAAGAGTATCCCATCCAGACCCACCCCATCCCTTCAATCCTGCATTGCTCATGGCTAATCCACCTAGCCTACACATCCCTGAACACGATGGGCAATTTAGCACGGCCAATTCACCTAACTTGCACATCTTTTAGACTGAGAGGGGAAATGGGGGCACCCAGAGAAACTCACATAGACACAGAGAGAATGTGCAAACTACACACAGACAGTCACCCGAATTGAATCCAGGTCCCTAGCGCTGTGAGGTGGCAGTGCTAACCACTGAGCCACCATGCCGCCCCAAATACTGTGCATAGTTCTGGTCACGCACTTTAGGAAAGATGTAATTTGATTAGAAGGGGTGCAGGGTGTGGGCTGGGAAGGAGCATTTTAGCTATGAAGCGAGACTGGGTAAACTTGAGTTCTTTGTTTAGAGCAGAGAAAGCTGAGAGAAAGCCTGATTGAGGGGTGTAAGCTTACAAGGGGAATGGACACAGTGCAGAAAAAGCACCTTCTACCAGTTGTTGAAGGCTCGGTAGCAAGGATGCATAATTTTAAGGTGAAAGGCAGGAAGATTTCAAAGAGGTATCAGAAAAGAGGCTAGGAATCCTCAACTCTTGACTTCCAAATGTTGAGTGCAAATCCAACAGCGTTCAAGAATTTTGACATTATCTGGAACAAAGCTGCCCACTTGATTAGCACCACATCCACAAACATTCACTCCCTCTATCAACAATGCTCAGTAGCAGCAGTCTGGATCAACTACAGAAATTCACCAAGGCTGCTTAGGCAGCACCTTGAAAACCCACAACAACAATGACCAAGGACAATGGCTGCAGATATACAATAACAACATAGTCTCTTTGTTCCCCTCCAAGCCACTCACCATCCTGTCTTGGAAACGTATTGCTGTTCCTTCAGTGTCACTCTATCAAATCCTGAAACTCCCTCCTTAATAACATTATGGATATATGTAAAGCAAATGGAGGGCAGCAGTTCAAGAAGGCAGCTCACTACCATGGCAGTAAATGCTGGCCTCGCTCATTAAAGAATAAATGAAAAACTGGATTAGCCGTGCAAACTGTGGCTACAAGGGAAGGTCAGAGGCTAGGAATTCTCTTACAAGTAATATCACTCCTGACTCCTCCAAGTCTTTCTTACAAAGGACAAGATCAGGAGCGTGATGGGTTTAGTGCCAACAAAACTCAAAAAGATCAACACCATCCAGAATAAAGCTCTCCACATGAACAGCACTCTCCCGTTAAATATTAATTTCCCTCAGCACCAGTGAGTTGTGTACCATCTACAAGAAAGCATAACCACCCCTTCGTTGTGCATGCTAGAGCAGATTAGACACAGTGTGTTTCACATCAAGGGGCTCACATCGTGATTCTCACTACTCTCTCTATTCCTACAATAGACATCAGGAGTGTAATAGAATATTCTCCACCTCTCTGGAGAAATGTTGCTCCAACACCTCTCAGGATGCCTAACATGAATCAGGAAAAGACAACCACTTTAAGTAGTGCCCCATCCACAGACTTAAACATCCATTCCCTTCTACATTTTCAGTAAGTACTAGCCTCAGGATGCACTGCAGCAACAAGTATTTCTTCAGCAGCACTTCCTAAACTTGCAACCTCAGTCATCTGCTAGGACAAAGATTGCAGGTCCGCTCCAGGTTGTTGTGATGAAAGCTGTGTTATGTACATTGTATTGATGGGTGCGATTAGTTGAGTGAAATTGTGTTTCTGAAAACAAGCTTGGAAAGTGACTTGACAGTGAATACATCACTTCCAAGAAATAATGCAACTTTAGCCGAGTGCTTAGGAGACCTCCTGTAAATGTTAACGGATAACAGATAGAAAGTTGGATTTGTAACAAGCAGAGAAAACACATTCAGTAAATTAGTTTAGTTTTGCCTTCAGAGCAGAAGGTTTAACATTGTAATTCAGAAGCTAGAATAGCTTCTCCTAACAAGAGAATCAAGTCAATTCAGAGGAACCAGTCACCTCAGCAGAAGGCTCCTAGTCTGTGTAGTTTCCAAGCCAAGAGAGTTTGGAAGTAAATCTTCAACTTGTTAGAACTGAAATGTTTAGACCATCAGAATTATGAAAGGTTCATTCCAGCAGACTTCGAAAGGTATCATAAAACACAGGCTCAACAGCCCAAAGGAAAGAAAATGGAAAGTATCAGTTTAGTAAAGATTTAAAAAGCCAAAATAGGAGAGATATTTCTCTGGGGTTGAGACTGAAATGGATAGTGTTGGGAAACAAGTTGAAATTTTGTTTTAAGATCTGTTAAGCCGTGTATTGAAACATACTGAGCGAGTTTGACAAGGTAGATGTTGAGATGATGTTTCTATTAGTGGGGGAATCTGAAATTAGAGGACATGCTTACAAAATAAAGGGGCATTGATTTAAAACTGAGATGTGAAGGAATTTCTTCCCCCAGAGGGTAGTCAATGTCTGGAATGCTCAACACAGAATTATGAAAGCTGGATCACAAAGTATTTAAAGAGAGCTAGATAGATTTTTAAACTATTGGGGATGAGCTGGCATGAAACATATGGTGACGCCTAGGCAATTCAGCTATAATCTCGTTAAATATCGCAGTAGGCTTGAGGAGCTGAATGGAATGGCCTACTCGTATTCCTCTTCTGAACTTTCTCACTGTCTTCTACACACAAATACATTTATTTATTTTGTTCTTTTACACAAGAACATAATAACTAGGAGCAAGAGTAGACAATTCAGTCCCTCAAGCCTACACCATCATGATGATATCATGGCTGACCTCATCTCAGCCTCAACTCCACTTTCCTGCTTGCTCTCCATAATCCTTCAACTCATTACTAATAAAAATACTTCTCCTCCTTAAATTTACTCAATGTCCCTGATTTAGTAAATTCCAGATTCGTGACCTCGAGAGAAGTTATTTCTCATCTGTTTTAAATCCAATACTCCTTATCCCGAAATTATCGCTTCTTCTTCTAGACTGTTCTATGTGAGGAAACATCCTTTCTACGTCTACTTTGTCGATGCCCTTTAGCATGCTTCATAACTCAATTAGGTCTCCTCCTGTTTTGTCCAATAAACACAAATAAATGATCAATCCATCAACTTTTCATTGTGGGAAATGATTTGTCCCGTATTACCATCAGCTCAGATGAGTAACATGACATGCCATCCAGAAGTTTTTTTTTTTTAAAACCTCCGTTCATGGGCTGTGTGCATTGCTGGCTAGACCAGCATTTACTGTCCATTTCCAGTTACCCTTGAGAAGCTGTTGCTCAGCTGCCTTCTTGAACCACTGCAAACCATTTGGTATAGACAGATCCACAGTCCTGTTAGGGAGGGAGATCCAGGATTTTGGCAGAAATGTGATATATTTCCAAGTCCGGATGGTGAGTGGCTTGGAGGGGAACTTGCATGTGACATGTTCCCATGTATCTGCAGCTCTTGTCCTTCGAGACGGTCATGGGTTTGGAAGATGCTTACCAAGGAACTTTGGACAATTTCAGCATTGAATCTCATAGATGGTAAAGACTGCTGCTAAAGTGTGGTTGTGGTGCCAATTAAGATTGCAGTTTTGTCCTGGATGGTGTCAAGTTTTCTGACTGTATTGAAGTTGCACTCACCCAGGCCAATGGGGAGTATAGCATCATTCTACTTGAATACGGATTTGAACATAACATTCCTTCATTGTTATGATGTCAAAATCCTGGAACTCTTCATCTTGTGACATTGAGAGTGTGCCTTCATCAGACTACAGTTTACAAAGAAGATTCAACACCACCTTCTCAAGAGCAATTAGGTATGGGCCATAAGTATTGATCTTGCAAATAACACCCAGCCAAAGAATAAATTTAAAAAAGCTACCTCTTTGTTTAACATAAAACTCCAGCTCCTAAAATTTAAAGTAAACAAATTTACTCTACATACTTGTGTAAATGTCAAATATCTGAGACTAGGTTAGGTTAGACTAACAGTATGGTGTTGACTTTTATAAGAGTAACACTTTGGAGGGATTGAATCCTTCCTGTCCTGTCATCTCATTAATAGAGAATTGCAAGATTAGAGATAGATCCAACCAACCCTGCCCCCAAAATTGGTGCAAAAGGGGTTTTCAAATCAGGTGCCATTCTCTGATTATATCAACAAATTGGTTTTCACCAGCAACTAGTTTGCAAGTACAAAGAATTTGGATTTATGGCTGAACAGGGAAAAAAAAAATCACAGTTGACCTATATCCGAGATAAGTTGTCCCCCAAGAGTCAAGGGAACAAACACATGAATATCTTTAAAACATTATTCTTTTGATAGCAATAATATATTAACATTGATAAACTAATGGCAAGAAAATGTTGTTACACTTACAACAATTGAGGTAGGCACTTCACGCAAGGAATATGCTGCCTTGTTTGGCAGCGGCATATTGCCTATCAGTTCATACACAGCGCAGAATGACGACAGCAGGTTTACCAAAGCTAGAAATGACTTAAAGCACATAAAAAATATTAGTATTTGTGGAAATTAAAAAGATTCTACAATAATGAAATGTTTCTATACAAAACAGAAAATAAAAGAACCATAAATACTGCATTGTGATTAGAAGAGGTTTGCATTTTCTTGGAATACAAATTGCGACATTACATCTATCAAAAGAATGACCAGTTAATTATTCCAAAAGGTCATACTTTTACATGAAGGAAAATACAATTAAAAAGTTCCTTAATGACTAATCTGACTAATACAAATTGTCTCCTTGGTCATTACAAACATTTACAACAATGACTATACAAAATACTGGACAGGTTTTGAGGTGCTGAGAGACATTGGAAAAGACATTATATAAGCAGAAGCTTTTTTTAAAATTTTGTTCCCACCTCATATGGCTGAATGTAATAACCAACCTGCATTGCCCAATGGAAATGGACTGATAGATACCTCAAATATCCGCTAATCATAATTTTCACATCAACTTCGCTCAGGGAAGAGTTATACCTCAGTGAGTAAGATCCTCACGTCCTTACTCCAGAACTAAATGACGTTTCTGTGCAGTAATGAGAAAGTATAGTGCTGTCTTGAAGATAAGACGTGACGCAAAGTCTTTCTGCTCTCTCAGGTAATGTATACGATAATATAATACACAATCTAAAAAAGGGCAGGCCAATTCTTCCACTGCCCTGGCCAATATTCAACTTTCAACCAAAAACAGGGCATAACTATTTGTCCCGTTCCTGTTTATTGGACTGTCATATTTTCTTCATGACAACAGTGGAAAAAAAAAACTTTATTGGCCATAAAGAAAACTGTGACATCCTGTGATCGTTAGAAGCATTACTTAATTGGAAGATTTTTTGTTCTTGTACATTGAAATTATGCCATTCTTCTGAAAATCAACATTACTGGACAGCATTTTCAACAAACATTAATTAAGTTCCTCTTTTGGATGAAACTAGTTGAAAGTGAGATACGAAACAACAATAACAGAAACTGTTGGTGAAACTCAGCAGGTCTGTCAGCATATCTGGGGTGAAAACATTTCAAGTCCGGTGATTCTTCATCCCTACAGATACTGTCAGACCTGCTGGATTTTGCCAGTAATTTCTGTTTTTGTTTCAGATCATCAGCATCTGCAGTCTTTTTTGTTTTATGAAAGAGGGAGTTTTGTTAAAAAATGTCACAAATTATTTTTTCTCAACTCAGACGTTTGAAAATTTAATTGCTTCATGCTCTTAATTATATACTTACAAATGAAAAATATCTTGATTCTACATCATCTGACTGCAATGATATTTCTATATAATTATATTTTGTTCAAACAGTAAAATGTCACCATAATGTCATCGCATTTGGTGAATTAAGCATGAGTATATAGCAGAAATTGCAGAAGTATTATGGACTAATTACTATGCAACCTTAAGCAGGTATATACATAACTATTTCAAATAGCATTTTCTTCAAATTTCTCTTCTCCCCCACTGTCTGAAAGTATTTTCATCATGAAATGTTATGTAAGCATCTTATACCCTGCGGTATTTCACACAAATTGCATTATTTGAGCATGAACATCAATAAAATATCTTAATCCCAAACTTAATCTTGTCCTCACTCTATGTCTACCTATTTGCACTTCCAATATGTTTGGTTTTAATTAAGGTGATTACAATCAGTTGACTCGGCATAGACCAGGACATACATTAAGTAGTTTAATTTTCTAGTGCACAGATTTGTGGAACTATTAATTAAATTCAAGAATTGAGTTTTACCAATGCCCTCTAACTTAGTACTAAAATAATGAAAATAATACGCTCGAAATCTTACGGAGATATAAAAGCAATAATAAAAAAAAAATCACACAACTGCAATGAAGCAGATATATTTCAAACTAGTCAAAATAAGTTCAAGGCTGAGAAAGGCATATTTAAAGTTCTTGAGAAGATTTGTAGCTCAGGTTGTGGATGAGGTTGTAGACTTGTTGTAAACCACTGAAAAACAGAACTGGAATTGATGCCAACCACCCCAGCAAATTGAGGCATACAAATAACAAGCGGGACAGAACACCAATGCTTCACCAGAGGTGCAGTGATGATGTTACCTAGCAGGGTGACGAAACATTTGCAACCAAACACACTGGCTTAGCGAGCAAGTCTACAACCTCAAAGAAATATTTTTAATCAATAACTGAATTGAGCTTATGGGAAAAAGGCAGGAAAGTGGAGCTGAGGATTATCAGACCAGCCATGATCTCACCAAATGGCTTGATGGGCTGAATGGCCTACATCTGCTCCTACTTCTTATAGCCGCAAATCAATAAGTCCTAAAATATTTACAAAATCATATCACGGAGAAAGATTTCAACTATGAAGTTTCCTATTTGCACAATGATTGGCTGAACAAATTGTTGATCTGTTAGGAGAATAGGGCAATATAATATTAAAGGTTAAATTTGTGATTGCTCACTCTCGGTGCAGACTCATATCAACTTGGAAATGATTGGATGGAAAACCATAATCTACAGAATCATAAATTCATGTTTGTACTGATGGCAGTTGAGGTTACATGTTGTAAAAATGCAATCAGAAATGTATTCTTAAGTAACAACCAAAATTAGGCACTAAAACATTGATCATAGATTTATTAACTATAAGATCTTATTCAAATATAAATCAAACTGGTAGAACGCTTTAAAAAATTAACATTGTTTTAAGATGGAAAGAGACATTTTCCCCCTTGCCTTAAGAATAACTGCTCTTTTGCTTATTTGTTATTTGCTTTTTAGCACAAACCACAATATACAGGAACTGTAATTTTGCAGTAGAGGTCCAAATTGTTGAGAAATTTCAGAATTGAACATTGCTGAAATGAAAGCTACTTTGCTTATGTTTTTGTTATATAATCACTAAATGCAAGAATGCCAAGGAGAACAGGGCATTGTTTGCTAGCCAAGTCAACTCTGATTGGTCAAGGCATGCCATGGGGAAAGCAATAGAGAACTGAAGGCTCCCCAAGTTCCTGAGCAATTCACAAAAGCAAAATTTCAACATACTCGTTGCCTATAGAGAACAGGGGTCTGTGAATGAAGGTATGTCACTTCTGGCAAGCATAAATGAGTCATGTTCAAAACTCAATTGATCACCATAAATTAGTTGTTAATGTAGATTTCAAAAACATGTTCAAGCCATGTACCTTTTTTCAATTACAAGGAGACTGGGTAGTCAGCAGTTCTCCACAGTTTTGTCAAGACATTGCCATGGCAAAAACAGTCAATTTGCCAACCAGTCACCTTTTTCTCCTGAGGTATAAAATGGAACAATTGTTTGACATTTTGCATTTTCATTTAGTCTTTATGAGTCTAAGATGAAAACCATCAGGAGCATGTCCTTCTTTCAACAATAAAATGTAAATGCAAGTTACCATGATTATTTGAAAAAATGTGAAGGAAGAAGAAAAGACATTTCTAAAGGTAGAAGGTGAGATTTGATGAAAATAGAAAACTGCAAACATGTCATTCCCATGGATTCAATGCAAATGTTTGTGTTTTATAGAATTGTGTTGAAGATATAGCACAGAACATATTTGCCTCAACCATTTCCCTATGGTCATGAGATTCACATACTCACTATCCAGGTGAGAATTTTTCTTCGGTTACAGCCAGATGAGAAAGGAAAACTCAGCAATCTTCTTTCGCAGCTACACCTTTTTCTAGTTAAAATATAGATAACTTTTTTTTATTGCAACAATAAGGAGTCAATCGCAAGGTTTTTTTGGGATAAGCAAAAAAGAGCAAGTTTATTACCTGCTAACCCCAAGAGAGCAATAAAGATACAATGTCAAGCATAGCCTTCCTAGTTTTATTTAATTTCTCAAGCAATAACATTCTATTAGTTTGCCTAATTACTTGCTGAATCTGCATTCTAACCTTTCATGATTCATGCATAAGAACATCCAGATCCCTCTGCATCTCAGAGCTCAGCAGACACTCATTATTTAGATTGTTTTCCTTTCTAAATGGACAATTTCATATTTTCCTACATTATGCCTCATCTGCCCGATTTTACCTATTTGCTTAACATATTTATATGCTATTTATAGATAACACAGTGTGGAGCTGGAGGAACACAGCAGGCCAGGTGGCATCAGAGGAGCAGGAAAGTTGACGTTTCAGGTCGGGATTTATAGGTGCCTATGTCCACTTCACAACATATTTTCTTACCTCTCTGTGTCATCAGCAAAGTTAGCAGGTATCCCTTTATTCCCTCATCTGAGTAATTTATATAATTAGTAAATAGTTGAGGTCCCAGCATTGATCCCTGTGGCACACCACAAGGTAAATCTTGCCAACTAGGAACTGATCCATTTATGCCTATGTTTCTTTTAGCTAGCCAATCTTCTACCCAGGTCAGTACGTTACTAGTGAGCCTTACATCAATGGTAGGGAAATTATTGAAGAAGATTCATAGGGATAGGATTTACTCACATTTGGAAAAATATTGATTCTTTAGTGATGGACTGCATGGCTTTGTGCAGGGAAGGTCATGTCTCACACTGAGCTTTTAAAGAAAGCGACAAAGATGACTGATGAGGATAGGACGATAGATGTTGTTTATATGGACATTAGCAAGGCCTTTGACAAGATTCCTCATGGCAGGCTGATACAAAAGGTGAAGTCACATGGGATCTGCAGTTAGCTGGTAAGATGGATACAGACTGGCTTAGTCATAGAAGACAGTTTCAGTGGAAGCATATTTTTCTGACTGGATACCAGTGGTTTTCTGAAGGGATCAGAGCTGGGACCCTTGTTTGCAATATTTATTAAAGATTTGGAGGAAAATGTAGGTGGTCTAATGAGTAAGTTTGCGGACAACGCAAACACTGGGGGAGTTGCAGCTAGTGAGGAGGATTGCCAGAGCATACAGATAAGCTGGAGACTTGGGCGGAGAAATGGCAGAAGGAGGTTAATCCAAACAAATGCGACGTGATATATTTTGGAAGATTTAATTGTAGGAGGGATGTGTACAGTAAATGGTAGAACCCTTAACAGCATTAACATGCAGAGGGATCAAGGAGTACAGGTCCATTTTTCCCTGAAAGTGGCAACACAAGTGGGCAAGGTTGTCACAAAGGCATATAATATGCAAATAGGCTATATGTAAAAGATCAAAGGGTCACACCGCTGGTGAGGGTATATTAAACAATAAACAGTCTCACACACAGGGTGAATTTGTATTTGCAGATACATTTTATTTTTTTCAAAAAGCACACAACTTATAGACAATCTGGCAATTTATAAATTCCTACTTTAGAAATAAAACCATTCTGACTCGAATCTAAAACACAAACAAGGCCTCACACCTAACATGCACTGTCCGACCTAAAAGGCATCTATTGTTTACAGCGATAAAGCCTTTAGTTTTCTCAGTGCAATGACTTGAAACGAATTCCGGGATTTACGTATACTTATTAATCAATTAAAATCTTCTAACTAATTAGAAATTTAACAGCATCTTAGGTTTGTTTAATATATCATCAGTGGTGCGACCTTTGATCTTTTACTTATAAATTATGAGTATGATACCACCTCTTTCACTAACACCTGAAAGAGGAGTGATGCTCTAAAAGCTGGTGTTTTCATATAAACCTGTTGGACCATAATCTGGTGTTATGTGATTTCTGATCTTGCCCAATCCAGACCAACACCAGCACCTCCACAACGTTGTTCTCCACAAATCAGAGTTCAAGCTACCAAAATCTTTCATAATTCTAATTTTTTGGCAGGTTAGTTCAGTGGTGGGCTTACATTACTGGATTCCATGTTCAAATTCACCTTGTACCAGCGAATTATAATTTTTATCCAGCTACAGAAGGCCTTTGTAAAGCATTGCCAGCTTTAAACATGTGTAACAACAGAAAGGCATCCTGATTCAGTTGGAAATTAGCAATCCCCATTCTCTAGAATAGTTAGAAAGGCACAGAAGCTTCAGGTCATACACAGCGGTCTTTTGATGAGAGAAAACATTACAATACCGTATCTAGGGATAGTAGGAACTGCAGATCCTCTCTGCTCCTATGATGCTGCTTGGCCTGCTGTGTTCATCCAGCCCTGCACCTTGTTGTCTCGGATTCTCCAGCATCTGCATCCCACTCTCTCCCTATTTATTTCAAAACCCCCTTCCCCTCCCCCTTTTCTGATGAAGGGTCTAGGCCCGAAACGTCAGCCTCTCTGCTCCTATGATGCTGCTTGGCCTGCTATGTTCATCCAGCCCTGCACCTTGTTGTCTCCAATACTGTATCTAACCTGGAGAGTTTAGCTCTGACATGGATCACCTGAAACAATAAGTAGATTATTCCTTAGAATGGATAACGCTTAAATCCAGGATTCCATTTTGAACTTTCCCACTTACCTTCTGGCAACTTCTGTCTATGGGCTCCACAGGCGTTGGTTTGGGATTGATCATTCTTGCATCATCTCTTCCGCACTCCAGCACAGACCACAATTCCATTACAAGGGCTTTAATGAACCCTAATAGCAAAGTAGGTTTTATTGTTCAAATGATAACACACTAAAAATACTGTATGTCACAAAGCTGACAGCTAACATTATCATATTGATTAATCAAGTTTGTATAAGTCAAGATGAAGCAGTTGATATATGACTTACTACTCTAAATTTTCATCCTTTAGGCACCACTAAATGCAACTTACATTTGTTCTAAAAATCAGAAAATCCATATCAACATCATGAAAGCCATACGAATGTTTCGCAACGTTCATTTAAAGGAAACACACAAAAGTATTGTCAAGAATAACAATGGGAATCTTTTCATTATTTTCAACTGGCAAAGCTGCATTGTAAATCTCAGCTATAACCATAAATTATTGAATTCAGAAATACCTTTCTTGCCAAGCAGTGATTATGAGTGGATCTGGGTATAAGTGTATAGGGAAGTTAGGTTTATGAAGAATAAAGGGGGTTGTTAGAATTGGTAGGCAGTCAGGAAGGACAGCATAAGACTTGTAAAACTGAGCTATAAGAGTTGTGAGGGCAACTACAGTACGGAGAAAAAGATAAAGTGTGGAGCTGAAAGTTTGGTGGGGACTGCACCTTCTAAGTGGGCTGGCAAACAGTGGGCGAGAGCTTAAAACAATCAAAACTCTCCCTTTTCAATCTCCTTCACTACCTCTTCCCAACACCAGTTAATTTCCAATGTCTCTTCTATTTTTTCATACTACCCCTCAACCACTGCATTCTCCCATTTCCTTCACTCCTTTCTAATCTAATAACTGAAGAGAATCATCAGTACAGTCTAGAGGCCAAACAGAAAGGCAAGAGCAAAAAGAAGCATTGCTAAAGTATTTTATATAATGTACTGGAAGCTGAAGGCTGACACTGTGTCGGGCAGTAGACCTAAAGTAGTACGGTGAAGTAAAGTGATTGAGATAGGATATGGAACAAGGGTAGTGGAAGAAGGATTTAAAAGCAGCCACAGTCACTACAGTGTGGAGCGGGAGGGACACAGCAGGTCAGGCAGCATCAGAGGAGCAGGAAAGTCGACATTTCGGGTCGGGATCTTTCATCAGTCCCGGACTCATGAAGGGTCCCGAACCAAAACGTCGACTCTCCTGCTCCTCTAATGCTGCCTGACCTGCTGTATTCCTCCAGGTCCAACATTTGCAGTTCTTGCCATATCTTTAAAGCAGCCATATACTGCACTGACAGTTGCGATGGAAGAAGGAGCAATGAGTGTTACAGAAGTGACTTCTTACTATTCATCAATGATTCCATAACCAGAAGAAATAGTCTTATCCAACTTATTCTATTGAAACCATATTAAAGTATGGAAATTGCATTGGTGTCAAGTCTTTCCTGATAATCAAACTCGTCATGGAAACCTACACCATACATTTTATGCTTTTAAGGAGCTTTCTACAATAAGCTGTTCAAAACTGTACACAGTATTCATACTATAGCCTTTTAAAACTTTTATTAGCTACATTCTCTTGAAGGACAGATACCCATGCTAACTTCAAAATCTCCCCACCCCCGACCTCATCCCAAGACCAGGCCTCCCTCTCGTCCCCGCCTCCTTGACCTGTCCGTCTTCTCTCCCACCTCACTGACCAACACCCACCCCCACCTCCTACCTACACTCACCACTACGAGCTTCACCCCCGCCTCCTTGACCTGTCCGTCTTCCCTCCCACCTACCCGCCCTCCCCTCCTCACTGACCAAACCCCATCCCAACTCCCTACTAACACTCACCTTTACTAGCTTCATCCCCGCCTCCTTGACCTGTCCGTCTCCTCTCCACCTATCTGCTCCTTTATCCATCTTCCATCCATCTCCGTCCCCCTCTCTCTATTTATTTCAGAATCCCCTTCCCCTCCCCCATTTCTGAAGAAGGGTCCAGACCTGAAACGTCAGCTTTCCAGCTCCTCTGATGCTGCTGGGCCTGCTGCGTTCATCCAGCTCCACACCTTGTTATCTCAGATTCTCCAGCATCGGCAGTTCCTACTATCTCTACCCATGCTAAAGGTCTTTTTTTGTTTTTATTTGCTTACACCTGTGCCTTCAGGGAACTGATGTAACTGAACTCATCTATTCATCAACATACTTCAGCAACTTTCCAGTAGTTGAATATGTACTCAATGTATTTACTGCTTTCCCACTGGCAACATATTATTGTACATTTCTACAATAAAGGCAAAGCTGTCAGCCATCTGTCAATTCTATTCATAATGTACATTGTCTCTGTAGTCACACAGGTCCAATTTTAACACATTGTACTGGGCAGAAACAAGGTATGGTGGGCAGTTGACATGATAGCAATAACTACTGCTGTCTGCCGTTTCCCAGTGTTAATTTGTTTTATTCAGAAAAGAAAGAAACTAAAATGCACAGGGTGAGTTCCCCAGCAAGCAGACTTCTCTCATGTTTACTGATTGTGATAAAAGGTTAAAAATACATTGTCATCATTTAAGAATTTGGATTTTAAATTAAAAAAGTGAATGGATTTTTGGGTTTAGTTCTGGAAGGTGATTTGTTTGTCTCAAGAGGTCAGAAAGTAATTTTTGAACAATGAGTTCAAAGATCATTTCCAAGAAAGCATGCATCTTAAGCTAAATGACCGGATACATTACCCAGGGGGTTAACTGATGAAATGTTTGGAAAGTTGCACTTTTACGGCATACGGAAAGCAAAACCAGGGATCACAATCAGGTTTCAGTTGAGAAAAACACTGTTTCATATCAGCAAAAGTCCACTTCAATTTGTGGCAGTCCAGGCCTTCAGAGGTTGAAAGAAGTTATAAAACGGTTTTGCAGTTTTTGCATGGAATTTCTTAAAGTTTAGTTAAGAAGTCAGTGAAGTTGCCAATGTCTGTATATGTCAGGGACAGACAGCAATGAATTGGATCACAGCTGGTGAAAGTATAGAAATTCACCATAAATGAAATGTTTGCAACCTCATCAGTCAAGTGAAAAATTGAAAAATGTTAGATAAGAATTAAACTTCACTGTTGTTGAGTGTTGGGCTGAGAAATGGGGTGATACTTTTTCTTTTTGCTGGTTGTGTTAGGATATTTCTGAATTGTCTACATATGAAACTTTGTATATTCTTACATGCAACAAAGTTGTATTATGTTGTTCAAAGAACATTGGCAGTCTCATGCAAATAAATTCAGTGACTGACCACTGTAGTGATCGGAAATAAAAATAAAACTTATCATCTGTCAAGCGAGGTTTCATTCAGAGATTTGACCTTTTCAGCTGTTCTTTGATCAGCATAATGTAAAATTATTTAAAAACAGGTCCAGAAAGAATGACACTGAAGTTTGGTGTGATACCAAAACAGGCACCATGGCAAACTTGCAGATGAACATGAAACATATATAATTAGTTTGGTATTCAAATAGGTGAAAGATACTGTTTATACAGAAAATTGCAAAGAGGCATGTTTTAATAAAAAAGAACAGTTACCATAAATGGCAAGATTCTTAGTGGGATGGCAAACCAGTGGCTACATAAAATTCATAGTTTGGAAACAAACCATTTTACACAACAAGTCTATGTCTATAGCTACAATCCATGAAGTACTGTCTGACTTTTGGATATCTCAAAGAATATGCGAGTCATGATAAGTATATGGTATGTAATCACTAAAATGATTTCAGAAATTAGAAGTTATAAGTACAAACAGTAAATTCAAAAGTTGAATTTTATTCATCTGAAATTGGAAAACCATGAGAGAATATAGATGTCATTAAAATTATGAAGAATTTTAAGAGATTAAGTGGCAAGTGTTTATTCTGCAGAAAGACATGACAAGTATAAGGGAACATACAGAACTATGCAAATGAAGGATTTTTAAAAAAAATTCAAACATACAAATATTAAAACACGTAATTATTACAAGTATCTATTAAGCTATAAACATTCCATCATAATCTGAAAGGGAAATTGATCTGTATTTTGAATGGAGAAGCATAAAAAGGGCAGAGGGAAATGACACAAAAATGACTATAAAGTTGATAAATTCCATTCGAAGAGTTAGCAACTGCACAGGTGCAAGGATCAAATGAGGCACAAAATCTATTACTTCGCTGTAAAACAAAATTCCTAGCAGATAGTTAGTGCTGGCTGAAGCATACAGCTACAAAGATATGTTATCCAGCATTTTAACATGTACTATTACTGACTGTATGCACGTACGCATATCTTGACATTTTTGGAAAGAACGCTTTGCAATGCAAAAGATGTTAGCTACAGGAGCAGCAGCAATGCTCCATTTGGATGGAGATTCTGAGTCTACAATACTCTTATAGAGAGGTCCCAAGGCCCAGTAGTTAGGGCAAGAAAAAGATGCTGATTTGAACACCGATTTCTTGCCTCAGGAGTAACCGCCTTTGCTTTTTCTCTCTTTCTCAGAAATCCCCTCAAAATCCCCTTTTGAGTTTCAGACACACTGAAAGACCTCACCACAAGTGGAGGATTCCTAAAGGAGAATTGGAACTCTACAACACAGAAAAGCAAATTCAGGCAGACATAATTAATCCAGAAAGACACCCAAGTGCCTTCAGCTTGACTGCAAAATAGCTTTGGCTACAGGCCAGTATGTGGGACAATCTTTGAATAATATTTTTCCTCAAGTTAACTGTTATTTTACCAAAGTACTTTGAAGAGAATACTCTGCAGTGATTTTATTTTATTTTCCCCGCGGCAAGGAGGTTGTGTTTGTGTATTCAAGATGGGTAGTCGAATACATTTGCACACTTCGAACCTTTTCTTAAAGCCTTCACATTTTTGCTTAAGTTTATGTTGCAATAAACTAGTTCTTTATTTGATACTTAAGGGACGCAAGTGATGTGTTTCAGGTACTGAGATATATTCAACTTACAAATTGACATTAAGACTTTCTTAAATTCGAACTATGCTCCCACCAGAGTGGAACATACCACTCCTATTTGGATTTTAACAATATAATCAGATCTTCTGGTCACTTGTTTGGCAGAGTACCGGCATGGAAATAACTTTAATGATAGTACGTTTTAATGAAAATGTAAGGACTTAGTATCTTAAGTGTTCCACTAAAATATTAAAAATTAATACATTATTTACAATATCTGTATTTCAGTTTGCATTGTAAATTTTCTAAATGGCAAAATATACTCAGTTTGGTAGACAACTCTCCCATCAATATTTACCTGAACTTTGTAGTGCCACAATGCCAGGGGCTGTTGCAGCTACCTGTGTAACCATTACTCCATATCCAAACTTTTCACATTTGCTGACCTATCATAATAAAAGAAAAGGTGAAGTAAGTAAATTCTCTGCTTATTATTCCTGTTTTGCATTATATCACAACTTTATCAATAAAATTAGCAATGCAACATTAGTCTATTGTTTGAAGAAAATAACTCTGCTGATTTGTAATTTCAATTCCAGTACTATTGTGTTTAAGTACTTAATATCAAAACTCAGGTTGCGAACCCCAAATCAGTGCTGTATATTCATTTTGTCAGTGACTGGAAGAACGCTATTAATTAGTCAAAGAATTCATAGAATTACACATTATTAGTCATTTGTGGCCATACGAGATTAGGAAGACAAGAAAGACAAAATTACTCCAAACGCAACCAGATTTGAAAAAGTAGATAACAATGACTTAAAGAAGCCCTAACTTCCTAATTGTTGGCTTGAAAACCAGTAACTAAAGAGGATGCAAGTTAATCGCACTGTCTGTAAGTTCGGAGAGAATGGACAATAGTTAAGGTCGTCCGGTGTTTTCCTGTTTAAATTCCTGCTTCTGAATGATGGTTAAGGATAGAACTGATCTCAGCTCTGATGCCCTCCTTATTTTGAATGCACTGCTGAGCTAATGTTTGGACTCACTGTTGGTTGGGGGTGAGGGTTGAAATGTTGGAAAATGGGGTACTGGGTCCAGTACACAGGATTTCATAGCTGGTGACATTTCCTGCCCAATTGTTGGAAAGATTGACAGTGCACCTAGCCCTGCTGAAGCAGGCTGCTCTGCAGCTATTTATTCCCCAAAGGAACTTTAGGAGACTCAGGGCCAGACTTCTCACCTGACCCAGCAATGGCAGCCACAGCTGGAACTGGAACAATCCCTGGGAAAGAAAAGCCAGGAGCCAAATTATGGATAATATGAGACTTTATTTTGGTGGGGGCCAGAGGAAGGGGTCCTAAGCGAACAGGGAGTGGCAGATCTTTGTGGGCCCTTCTCAACAGAAAGAAAAGGGCCCCATGAAAGACATAATTGTCTCCATTCCACCCAGAAACCCAAGCAGGCTGGCTTCCTACCATCTCAGACCTCCTCCCACTGCCTGAGGGCAGGCAGATTACTAGAAGCCTCAACTTCACTCAGTAAATCATAGCCAGGTCAGGCTTAGTGGTAATGCTATATATGAAATGCACCTAGGAAATTAATGCCTGTAAATCCACTCACTGACAGCAGATTGTAAAAATTGCCCAGAGCCCATACAACTAACTCCAAACAACAAGTCAATAACTTTTTTTAAGAGGTTGTGCAGTGAAGGAGGGAATGAAATTTAGCAGACAGGAGAAACAAATTGAAGTAAAAATAGCATCGCAAAAGAATTTCTCATTTGTTCTGGTACAGACTTTAATGAAAACAAAAGAAAGATCATACACTTGAGCTCCTAATCACATATTAGAAGTGTTCAGTTACTGTTGTTACTGAAAAAGGATCCATTTTTCACATCTGCATGTCCCATAAATAGGAAAGTGATGAATGATGCATTCATATTTTGCCGTTGGCTGAGACAAAGAGATGTAAGACAGGACATTGACAAAATTATCATCTTCATAGAGCCCAATAGGAATGTCAAGGCAGGTGCTTTACAGATTAACGTCTCCCCTGAAAGGTATTTCCTCTGTAAAATCCATCTGTCAGTCAGTCTGCCTGCACCAAAATGTCAGCCTTGCACTGACATGTAAGCCTGGATTATGGGCTAGGCTTCCATCCTGAAGGTCGGAGGAAAGAATCAGGGGACTTCCCAATATAAAATTTACACATCTTGGTAAGCACTTGCCACCCAAAGAATTTTCCTGATGGGATGGTGAGAATAGGTTGCAGCTGGGGCTGATGCCTCCCTTAGAGGAGGTAGAGGTGAAACCAGGTCAATGTCCTGGCACCCAGGTTAAAAGTCCTATCTCCCTTCGCTGGAAAATAGGTCCATTTCTGGAGTGTGAGGCCACCTGACACACAGCCTCCCAAACACCCTTAAGCCCCTACTTACCCTCCCTTCTCTCATAACACTCTAAACCTTACATTATACCACTCTCTCATACCCTCTTTATGCTACCCCCATTCCCAGTATCCACTATTTCAAGAGGTCTATATAGCTTTGCAAAATGTCTTCAATATATCTTCAAAATAAAATAAAGTACTGCAAAATGTGCTTTAAAAGGTCCATAATCCTCTTAAATCCTCATAAATCAATAAAGTCAATAAAGTGAAGCCAAAATTTCCCTCAATAGTTTTCAATGACTTCTGAGCTGAATAAAATAGCAGGTTTGAAACTCAGCCAAGCACTCATAATAAGATTTCTCTTGACAACTGGAGGAACAGGCCTGATGAGCTGAAACCATTAGTGGGGTTCAAACTGTGTCAGGCATTCATAATGAGAATCCATTGAAAAATTGTGACTACGAAATCCTAGAACTAAATAGGTTGCAGCCTTTGAAATCAGACAAATGCTTGGTCATCAGTTAAAGCTTTGAAACAGCCAAACAGATATCTGTACTTACCTTTAAAAGAAAACATCAAAACATTCATGCGAACATTCATGCAGTCAAAATACAGTTACACTTTTGTGTTATGCAGAATAGTCTTTATTTGGTGGATAATGTACAATAATGCTTTGGAAACAGCTTTACTTTCACAATGCTGTTCAACTTAAGGTTCGCTTACATTTCCAAAATAAGCCCCATGAATCAGATGAAAAACAATATGACTTACGATTTTCCATTTTATGAAATATGAAGTTAGCAACACGTTTTGAATTTGACTGTCATAGTTCCCCCACCGTATGGATTATAAGACCTCCAAACTGATAAAATCCATGGTGCCTTCAAAAGCCAGCATGACTCCTTGAAAATTGTGGGTGGTCTGAAACTATTCCACCATGCAACCGTTTCAGGACAACTGGATGCGAGTTTGTGGCACACTTCAATAATCTACACTGATCAAAATGACCTAACCCTAACCGTATTGTAGATTTCAAGAATGGAGTGGTAGCCCCAGAATTGTTGTCCTACTGTTTTGCCCATTTGACGTCAGTCAGCCTTATGTCAGGAATCCAGCCCTATCTGTTGAAGACATGAGGGCAAACAAAACTCTCAATCTAAGTCAAAAGATGACAATGTACATGTGTATGGTGATGGCCAGAATGTGGATCATGAAGTCATGTTGTGGCTGTACAGGACCATTGGTGAGGCCACTGTGAGAATACTGTGTACAATTCTGGTTGCCCTTCTGGAGGAAAGATGTTGTTAAACCTGAGAGGATACAGAAAAAAATTTACAAGGATGTTGCCAGGACTGGAGGCTTTGACATAATGGGCAAGCAATATTCCAGGATTACTGTTTGAACAGTGGAGATACATGCATAATATCGAACAGGAAATTTGGCAAGGGTAGCAGGGTGGCCAAAAGATTCTAAGTAAGTGATTTATTTCCCAAACTTTGATGAGGATTCCTGTGGGTCAGGAGAAGGAATACTCTTTTAGACTTCAGAAGTAATCATTAAGCCTTCAAAGTTTTGGCCTTTCTTCCTTTTTATATCACCAGAATTACCCTTCAGACACCCCCATCCAGAAGAACACTTCGTACCAGATATACTTCTGCTTTCACGTGGCAGCCTGACAACATTCTAATTGCTAATTGAGCTATACAGAGATGCTGAATAGGCAGGGGCTTTTTTTTTCCCCGGAGCATCAGAGGTTGAGGGGGAGACCTTAATAACGTCATGAGGGGTATGGATAGGGTGAATAATCAAGGTATTTTTCCTAGAGTGGGGGAAGTCTAAAACTATAGGGCATAGGTTTAAGGTGAGAGGGGAAAGATTTAAAAAGTACCTGAGGGATAACTTTTTCATGCAGAGGGTGATGTTTGTATGGAATGAGCTACCAGAGGAAGTGGTGGAGGCAGGTACAACTACAACATTTAAAAGGCATCTGGATGGGTACACGAATAGGAAGGATTTAAAGGGATATGGGCCAAATGCTGGCAAATGGGATTAGATCAGATTAGGAAGCCTGGTCAGCATGGATGAGTTGGAGCGAAGGGTCTGTTTCCGTGCTGTATGATTCTACAGCTCTAAGCATTATCAGTTTCGTATTAAGTGACCAGATACAGAAAGAGTCGTGGCCAGAATGGCGTGATATGTCAGGATTTAAATAAAGTGCCTTCCATCTTATCCATGCATTGTTGGAAAAAATGCAGGATCATTAAGAAATTGATAACGAACAAGCAGTATTAGTCTTACAGCAGAAGTTAACACAGAAAAAGAACTGATCTTCTTCAGCATATGTGTGGAAGCTAACACCATACCTACAGATAATGCAACCAAAAGGCAACATGAAATAGAGGAAGAGGTAAATGCCAAGGATAATGCCGGAAGAAAAGAAACCAAGCTACACTGGGACAGATCAGAATGTAATGACCCAAGGTTTGTACCACAGAGATAGATAACAGAGAAGGAACCTTGTAAACAGATGGAATTGACTATGTTGAATGTTAGAGAGGTTGAGGACAAAATAAAAATGAAGTGCCATGGTCAGGATTATTAATGGGCTCAGGGTAGTGCAGGGAAAAATGATCAAAGGTCAACGTTCCGAATCCAGGACATTTAATGAGGAGCTAATAAGCAATAGTTTATTGTAAAAGGCATAATAAGTACAACCCTTCATTCCAAAATAATCACTATCTATAAAAGAAATATTGCCAAGTGTCCCACACATACCTGCAGCTTTTTAGTGAATCTGCTGAACATGTAAATCACACACTCATTAAGTGCTCCTGTTCGCTGCAGAAGTAACAATCCTTTTGGAGTAGCAGCAAAGTTTAGCAGATTGTCCAGCAGCATTTCTTCTAAGATCATCCTGACAACAGAGTTATTGGATTTTATATTTATTGGACCCAAGAAGTCATCATCTATGCAACAATAATGACAAAAAAAACTAAAAAACAGAGGATCCCATCTGACTATTGTACTAAAAGCAAACAAGTTAAACAAGAAGTTAACCTTATTCAAGAATAAAACATCTTTCCCCACAGTTATGTACTAGTTGCATGAATTAGTGTTTAAGCAGAAGTAAATCCAATTAAAAACAAAAGCAAATAAAGGTTTGTGTTGCAGGATTTGATACTTTTGTTTATTCATAAACACAAAAGATTTCTATTCTCACTACATAGTAATAACCATCCACATAGAAACTGCTTCACATTTTCATTTAATTTGAAGTAAAAGCCAGTGACATAATGGGCAAGCTATATTCCAGGATTACTGTTTGAACAGTGGAGATACATACATAATATCGAACAGGAAATTTGGCAAGGGTAGCAGGGTGGCCAAAAGATTCTAGGTAAGTGATTTATTTCCCAAATTTTGATGAGGATTCCTGTGGGTCAGGAGAAGTAATACTCTTTTAGATTTCGTAATCACTAAGCCTTCAAAGTTTTGGCCTTTCTTCCTTTTTATAGCACCAGAATTACCCTTCAGACACCCCCATCCAGAAGAACATATTGTACCAGATATATTCTGCTTCCAAGTGGCAGCCTGACAACATTCTAATTGCTTTTGGACAGGACCAGTTTTGTCATATTCAATAAAGGCCCAGAACCCACACTGAACTCACACAGTGGCTGGCATTCCAACTTGCTCCCCAATAACCGTAGTGGTGCCTGTTCTGAATTACAAATGAGGACTGGAGGGGAAGCGGTGATACAGTGGTAATGTCCGTGGACTAGTAAATAGAACCTCACTCTATTGCTCTTGGGATGTGGGTTTGAATCCCACCATGTCAGATGGCAAAATTTTAATTTTTTTAAAGATCTGGAATTAAAAGCTACGCTAATGGCAACAGTGTAACCATTGCTGACTGTTGTAAAAACCCATATAGTTCATTAATAAGCTTTTCAGCAAGGAAATCCGCCATTGCTACTTGGTTTGGCCTACATGTGACTCCAGATTTCAACATGTTGCTGATTCTTAACTGTCTACTGGATAATTAGGGATGGGTAATATTTGCTGGTATACAATACCCATATTTTATGAATTAATAAAAAAAGTCATTGCAGAGATTCTGTTGGACAAGAAGGTCTTGACATCAACAAGCATGATCATAAATGATTGGAAAACAACAACGCAGTTACACTTACGTATTTTGCAATTCCCGAGCTGTTGAATCTGATTCATTTCCTGCAACTGGAGTAGGTATCCGCTCTGAAAGTAAACAGGCCTGGTTCACAAAGCAAATGTTAAAACTGAGTTACAAAATTACATAATTAAAGATTACTCTTATCCATCTTTTAAAAGCAAAGAATGCATAAAATATCTCACATGAAGTTATATTTAAAAGCATACAAAAATATGGATAAAGGCATTTTCCATCCAGAAAGTTTTTAAAAAAAAGCGATTAATTTTAAGAACTGTACAGGTACTTTTAAAGTTTGTAAAACATCAAGACCATGAAATATTCTGCTAACCTAAATTTTGTAGGCAACAAGCAGATTTTTACTTACTGGCAGATTACTCGTGACAACTCTCCCAGTGAGTTAAATGATAGCATGTTTTAGAACATTATGGGAGAAAGTATATATTGAAGCTGGCAAGTTTATAGTCCTTCTTCACAGAAAACAGATAAATTAATTACATTTTTGGCAAATGCATTTTTGCAAGTGTTTCAGGTATTCAACTCTACCACTCTATTTATTAGGTACAGATGAGTAAATGAGTGTCATTTACATTTATTACTGCATATTTATACCCGCATATTTAAAATTATTCTTTTTCAATCTTAAAGCTGATAACACACTTCAAGATATCACCTAAGGTGTACATGATGGAACAAGATACTTGGTATTTAGTAGTGCTAGATGAGGGAAATGAATCTTCATACTGGGATGGAGCTGCTCGAGATTCAGTTGGTTGATAAATTAATCACCGTGACTATTTTACATGAGGAACCAACATAATAAGATGTTAGTGGACAATTAATCATTACAAAATGTTAACATCAAAGCAACTCGAAAAATTGTGATGGCAAGTAACAAGCTTTCTGGATAGAACTGTAATAAATACTCAGTACATTTGCAACAGACTAGTCGATTGATTCATACGCACTGCCATATCCAATCAAGGGTTGTACAGTGTAAAAATGTTTTAGCTCACATAGAACTGTAGGAGCACTTTCACTAAGTGGACTACAATAGTTCAAGAATGTAGCTCACCAACACCTTCTTGATGACAGTTGGGCAACAAATGCTGGCCCAACCAGTTATGCTCACATTCCATGAATGAGTAACAAAATAAGTACAAGGACAATATATTCTAGAAATATGGACAACAGAGATGTTACAATAACAGCATGAACATTTAATAAAGTAGAATAAAATGAGAATTTGATTTAGATCTAAATGATTTCTGACACCACATATTTCCAAAAATAATACTGAACTCTCAAATACCAACACATTCCACCGCTTAATAATTTACAGAATCAAAAGTATACTTATGAATTATTTAGAATAGCTCAATGTCTACCAATAAGAAAAATGGATGGAACAATATGAAGTATTAAATTCACAGAGGATTTTACAGATCACTGCAGCGCCCACCCTTGGTTAAATGGTCAGGGTGGAGACTGCCCACAATTCCAAACATCGTTCCAAAGCAATTTAGTGCCGGGAACATCTTAAGTTGGTTTAAGGTGCAACTTATGCCCTTTTCTCAGGAGGAAGCCACAATTACAACTACACGCAGTAGTACCAAACTGGTGAGCCCAAGAGAGCCCAGAATCTCAGAACTGTTACAGCACAGAAGACGACCATTTCTTCTGTCATGACTTTGTCAGCTCTTCAAACGAGCAATTCACTGATTGCCACTCCCAAGTCTTCTCCTGAAAACCTGCACATTTTCCTTTACAGATAACAATCGAATTCCCCCTTGAATGCCTTGATTAAACCGGTGTCTACTACCCTCCCAAACTGACAACGTAGGAAACTACCAGTAATAATTTTACAGAATTGCTTAGTTTTCTTTTTACTAGAAATAAAACTTCTGTACTAGATCCCCAGGTTGACAAACACAAGACACCAATGGCTATTACTTCAGTCAAGGATACAATCTTTAGCACAAGCACTAACACAAACTATTGCTAACCCTGATAAGAGGGTGGTAGGTGACCACACGAACAGTTGGTAAGCCAACTATTAAACCTTTATGAGTCACAAGAAAATTCATAGACATAGACAGACATGCTTATTTTCTGCAAACTTTAAAGTGCACAGAATATGAAAAATATTTCTCCATTCTTATTCTCTATGATACTTATAAATAAGTAAAAGCTGTAGATATGGCTTTTGCATAATAATGCCAACTTAGCATACAGATTTGCGGACCAATGTGTCAAATTTGAAAAAATCATTAGGCCATCTTTGCCAGTGCGATTGTTCCAATTTATATTAAAATTTAAGTCACCAATTGCTATTACAGTACCTCTTCTACAAGCCACTATTACTTCTATAGTTATTGGGGTCTCATGGACAATTTGCATTAACGACTTCTCTCCCATACTACTTCTGATCTCCACTCAAACTGATTTTACCCAGAGGATGGTAGATATATGGAACATGTTGCCTGAGGGGGTGTGGTGGAGACAGATATTCTTGCAACATTTAATAAGCACACGAGTACTTAAAATTCCAGGGCATAGTAGGCTATGAACGGAGTGCAGGTAAATGGATTAATGTTGTTTGGTGTTTGTTGGTCAGCTTAAACATTGTGGGCCGAAAGGCCTGTTTCTAGGCTGTATGATTTTCTCTAGGACTCTGTATGATTTTACATCTTGATTGTCCACACCACGATCATTTCTCATGACTGCATTGACTTTTTTTTAAAATCATACAATCAGAGAATTCCTACAGTATGGAAGCAGGCCATTCATCTATCCAGTCCATACTGATTCTCTGAAGAGCATCCCACACAGACCCAGCCTCTACCGTATCCCTGTAACCCTGCATTTCCTATGGCTAATCCACCTAGCCTGCACGTCTTTGGACTGTAGGGTTACACCCGGAGGAAACCCACACAGACAGAGGAAGAATGTGCAAACTCCACATAGACAGTTGCCCGAGGCTGGAATCGAACTCAGGCCCCTGGCGCTGTGAGGCAGCAGTGCTATCTGATGAGCCAGCGTGCCACCCTTCTTCTTCACAGTTACACCTTTTTTGCCTGCCTTTCCAAAATATCAAGTATTCAGTTCCCACCATGAGTCACATTGCAACCACATCTCTGCACTACTTATCAGATTACTGACACCAGCATTAAAGAGGAAAAGAAAAACTTCTGCTGGGACAGGCTTCATTTAAGTCTTACTGGAACCCATTGTAAAAAACAGCAGATGAATCGATAGGACAAATAGATCTTAAAATAACTACTGCATTTTGCCTTTTTTTTTAAAAACTTTTCCAAACTCTGACTTTATTTGCTAGTTACTTATATTTATGCCTGCACAATTTGTCCCTTTCTGTCACAATCTGTTTTTCATTATCCACATCACTGCCAAGCTTTGTCCTCTCTCTAACTTTCAAAATTTCCGCTCATTTGAACACCACCCCAGTTACTTAGTTTAGTCTTATCTACAGCCCTAGTTACTTGATTCACCAGTGCACTGGTCATGGTAGTTTTTAAGTGAAGCCTGGCCCAACAGTACCGCTTTTTCTGTCTCAATTTCCAAGAATAGGCATCTACTAATGTTCCATACAAACACCAAACGGCTATACTTCACGATACTTCCTCACATCTTGCTGCTCTAAGAACTCCATTCTTTTCTTCCAGTTTCTCCATCTCTGTTGCAAGTGTTCCCATGATGTTACCTTCCATAACATCACTTCCAACATGTCTTCCTTTTTTTGCAAAACAGGGCCTTCAAGCATGTCCGTCCCATTTCCTGCAATTCTTCACTTCCCCTCAATCCAGCACCATGATAGGACTCCCATGGTCCTCACTTTCCAACCCACCAACGTCCATATTCAAAGATCATCCTCCAACACTTCTGCCAACTCCAGGACAATGACAAAAGCGAACACATTTTTCCCTTCCCTATCAGTACTCAGAACAGATTGTGGAAAGAACAATGTCCTGGTCCACTCCTACATCATCCACAACATCTCATCCTCCTCCGACAGTATATTATTGTGCATCCACTGGAGATGCAGGATTTGCCCTTCTACCTCCTCTCTCGGCACTGTCCAAGGCCCTAAACAATCCCTCCAAGTAAAGCAGCAGTTTTCTTGTACTTCTAATCTCAACTCACGCAAGATAAAAATGTGGTCTTTTGTGCATAAAAACATCCAAAATAGGAGAAATAGGCAATGTGAACCTTTAGAGCCTGCTCCATCATTCAATAAGATCCTGGCTGATCTGTTTGTATTCAGAATTCCACGTTCCCATCTAATCCTGAAAAGCTTAGATTTGTGTTAGGCAAGGGAATAAATCTATTTCTGCCTTTATAGTATTTACTGACCTTGCCTCCACTGCCTTCTAAGGCAGGGAATTGCAAAGCGCATAATTCTCAAGAAATTTTTCCTCACCTCAGTCCTAAAAGGACAACCACAGATTTCAAAACAGTGTCTCCTAGTTCTGGACTGACCCCCAAAAGGAATCACTCTTCACACATCCACCTCCTCAAGACCATACAGGATCTTATACACTTCAAACAAGTCACTGCCACTCTTCTAAACTCCAGTGGAAACAAGCTCAGTCTCCCCTCACAAGATAACTCACTCATTCCAGATATCAATCAACCTAACCTCCTCTGAACTACCTCCAATGCATTTATATCCTTCTTTAAAATAAGGAAATCAAACTGTGCAGTGTTCAAGATGTGGCTTCACTAATGTCATTTAGTTGAAACATAACATCCTTACTTGGACGTTCAATTTTTCTTATAATGAAGGATAGCAGTCCATTAGCCTTTTGTGCTGTTACCAGCATATGAACTTCTTGAGACCAATGTACCAAATTCCCTCTACATTTTGGAATTCTGCAGTTGTTCTCCATTTAACTAACTTTTTTTTCCTTCTTCTTCTGAAGTGAACTACTTCACGTTATCCCACATTATTCTCAATCTGCCAGATTTTTGTCCACCCACTAAACCTATCTATGCCTGTTTGCAACTTTTTGTCTTCTTCTGACTAATTTTGGTGTTTTCTGTGAATTTAGCTATTATGCCTTTGCTCCTCTCAGCTAAATCATTGATGTAACTTGGTAAAAGGTTGAGACCCAGCACAGACCCCTGTGAGACTTCACTCATCACATCCTGCCAAAGACTCATTATGCATAATGTTTTCCGCCTGCCAGCTAATCTTCTATCCATGCTCATATGTAAACCCCTATCCCATGTGCTTTTACTTTCTACAATAACCTTTGACCTTATCAAATGTCTTTTGGAAATCCAAGCATAATATGTCTACAGACTCTCATATATGCACATTTATCCACAGCGCATGTTACTCCTATGAAGAACACCAATAATTTAGTTAAAAAAGATCTCCCTTTGGTAGAAAACATGCAGATTCTGCCCAATTACCTTGAGACTTTGAAGTGTGCAGCTATCATCTTTTAATAGTTTATCACCTCTCCCATGACGGGCATCAAGCTACACGTCTATACTTTCCTGCCTCCCTCTTTTCTTAAATAGAGGGGGTTTATTTGCTATATATAGTCTGATGGAACTTCTATTGAATCGAGGGAAGACTTGTGTTGGGGTGACCGCTTTAAGGAACACCTCTGTTCGGTACACAAGCACGAATCAGATTCTAGTCTTTTGCCATTTAACATATCCATCTCCATCTCCTACTCATATTTCTATCTTTGACCTGCTGTAGTCTTCCAGTGAAGCCCAAATCAAGCCAGAGGAACAGCACCTCATTTTCCACTTAAGCACTTTACAACCTCAACATTGAATTCAACAAATTCAGACCATGACATCTGTCTTTGTCTTTTAAAATTAATTCCCAGGATTTTCTTTCACGACTTTGTTTTTAGTCAGACTTGATTTAGTCAGACTTCAGAAGGGTCTAGGCCCGAAACGTCAGCCTTCCTGCTCGGCCTGCAGTGTTCATCCAGCTCTACACCAGCTAAAAGGGTCTAGGCCCGAAACGTCAGCCTTCCTGCTCCTCTGATGCTGCTTGGCCTGCTGTGTTCATCCAGCTCCCTTCCCTTTTGTTCTGTAACCCTTTGACCTCTAATTGTCTTTGCTCTCTAACCATTCCCTGATCTTCTGTCCCACTTGCTGCTTCCACAGTTTTTACCAGCATAAAACCCAGTGTCTTGCCACCTACTTTTTGTTCCAAAGAAACATATTGGACTTGAAATGTTAACTTTGTTTCTCTATCCACAGATGCTGCCAAGTTTCTCCAGCACTTCCTGCTTATATTTAAAGCATATTTTGAAGTTAAAACATGGATGCATACAAGAAAATTATTGCAGAGTTGGGGTGAAACTGCATTTCCTTTCAATAATTTTAGTAAACTGCACTGGAAAATACACTTCACCTTATTTTATTTTCATTTGCTAACTTAACTGTTTTATTTGGCTGATTCATAATGGCTCCTCAGGGAGGTGCACTTCTAAGTGCAATAATTAGCACACGGTGGAATAAAATTAATGCAAAAACTTAAGAATAATACTTAAAATATCTTGGCTTAATGTCCAAAAGATCCCTCAGTTGCATCATTATCTCTGTTGGTTTTCTCATTATGATGAAACACCATTTTTCTAAAAAGCTTAGACACAAGACAAAAAAAAAAAAAACTTAGCCAGGTCGGTTGCAGAGATTCATGCTATATCTATAACTGTTACCTTCTTCCATGCTTTGGAGATGGATTCATGCAAACCATATGGCATTAGTACATCTAGACCTTCACAAGTATTATATATCTGGCGACAGACAAAGATGAAAGCCCCTTTCAGAGCAGTGGATGGTTCTGTTGAAGCCAAAGTAGGAAACTCTCCATCAAGCAACCTTTTGGTGAACTCAGCAATTATTTGTGCAGCAGAAGGACTGAAAAAATAAAAACGAAACATAACTCTATTATACATGGCTCATTAAAAATAAAATCTCTCAATTTGTTAAACATTTAAATTTCTGTTGTCTGGTTATCCAGCACCATTCTCAACTGGATAAGACTGATGTTTTAGGGATGGCTTAACTCTGTATATTATCTGCTATTTTTAGTGTTAAGTATACAGGTAACCTTCTGTAGTAACTTCACTAGATTCATGTCTCAACTATTCCTGGAATGCCCTTCTAGTCTGCACTGGATTAGGATGTGTTCAGTCCTGATTAAGAAATAGGCAACTATTGGCCTATGAATTATAGACTGGAGGTAGTCAACTCTGCTAAAGCAAATGCCCCACAGTACATCAATTTTGGAATTATTGATCTTACAAAATAAGATCACATGGATTTAAGTGCAATTTGTTAGCTTGGATAGAGGATAGGCTAACAAACAAAGCAGAGATTCATTATAAATGGGTCTTTTTCTGGTTGGCAAGATGTAACTAGTGGGGTGCCACAGGATTTGGTCCTTGGGCCCTAACTATTTACAATCTGTACTAATGACTTGGGTGTGGGGTTAGAAAGTACTTTAGCCAAATTTGCAAATGACACTAAAATAGGTGGAAAGTAAACTGCAATGAAGAAATAAGAATGGATAGACAGATGAATGGGCCAAAATTTGGCAGATGAAGTTTAACATGAAGACATATGGGGTTATTCACTTTGGATGGAGGAACAAAAAGGAAACTTCAATGTGTTTCAGTGTACAGGGATCTGAGTTTCCTTGTGCATGGAAAGGAGAAAAGTAGTCTGCAGGTAGATAGATAATAAGGAAGGCAAATAAAATTTTGGCATTTATTGCTCAAGGAATAAAGCATAAAAGTAGGGAGGTGTTGCTTCAAATGTACAAGGCATTAGTGAGACCTCACATGAAGTACTGCGTACAACTTTGGTCCCCTCACTTGTGGGGGCGCATAGTTGGATCGGAGGCAGTTCAGATGAGGTTCAGTAAATCGATTCCAGAGATGAGAGATTTGAACTATAAACAGAGATTGAGCAATTTCGAACTATACTGTCTGCAGTTTAGAAAAATGAGAAGAGATCTAATAGAAATATAAAAGATCCTGAAGGGTATTGACAAAGTAATGTAGAAAGGATATTTCCTCATGTGTACCATCCTAGAACAAGAGGTCATAGCTTTAGGAAAACAGTTAGCACATTTAAAACAGAGATAAGCAGAAATTACTTCTTTCAAAGGGTTGGAAATCTGTGGGATTAACTACCCCAAACTGTGGTGGATGCCGGAACATTCAGCAAATTTAAGAAGGAAACAGACAGGATTTTAATTCATAATTCATTGAAAAACTGTGAAAAGCAGAGAGGAAAGTGGTGTTGAAACCTAATGTGATCAGCCATGATCATATCACAAATAGCAGAACGGTTCGCAAGGCTGAATTGCCTACTCCTACTCCTTGTTCTTATGCTCCTATCAATGGTAAACATAAATGAGAGAAATCGAAAGTCTTCTTGCAAGTACAATGAAAGCACCATAGCTTGATTCACCTGTGAAACTTAGCTGTCAGAAGAGAATTAGAATTTGTGCCCAATAGATCATAAAAAAAAACATATTTTAACAACAGGCTAATGTTCTCTTTCGCTTAAACTTTATATGTGTTCTTACCAGTTACTTGCAGCATCTTTATTATTTTCACCAAAAAGAAGCAGCGAAAGCCCTCGGTCTGTGGACGCTATCCTTGCCAAGATATCGGCTGCATTTATCAGCACTGTTTCAACACAGGTAACTAACATCTATTCAATATAAATAAATCAACATCACATTTCATACTGTTGTTGTATCTCAACTTTTGAGGAAAGTAACTAAAATGCAATTGAAAGGTATGATGTCGCAATTTAGCAGATTTTGTTTTGCGAGTGCTGGTGCCAGAAAAATAATGTACTAACATTTTCTGACAACATTTTTACAGAAACAAATTTCTTCTAATTGAAGGCAAGAAGTCACTGTAGGAGTGGTTAACAGTAACCACAAGGTTGGACACAGAATAAAACAAGAAATAATGGAAGCTGATCGGAAAGGGAATATGTGATCTTCATCTAGACTGGAAAAAAAAAGGCAAAACTGGCCTAGGTGAAGGGTTCATAAAAGGTTTTCAGCATACCTTGCTGTAACAGCACATTCTGGAGCTATCTAGACAGCAGAATCTATTTCCCTACGTTTCCTAGCTGCTATCAGTTCTGATGACGAGTCACCCATACTTGAAATATTAACTCTTGTTTTGTTTCCACAGATGCTGCCAGACCTGCTGGGCTTCACTAGAACTTTCTGTTTTTGTTTCAGATCTCAAGCATCTGAAGCTCTTTGTTTTAGTTTAGACATGGTACTGTGCAATAAGATAGGATTTTTAAAAAATGATCTAGTGAAGGTGATCCTTGTTAGCAGCAATTATTATATGACTGAATTTTATATTCAGTTCAAGGGAGAGAAGAGTAGATCAAAGACTAGCGTTTTAAAAATAAATAAGGTCAATCACGATGTCATGAAAGCAGACAACTAAATGGGACTAACTGAAGAAAACTGGCAACTTAGGTTAAGGGCTTTGATGAAAATGTGAAACAGCAGACATTTAAGAGGATTGTTCAGAATACCCAGAATGATACATTCCAATCAGAATGAAAAATGTCAAGAGAGAAACTCACCATCCATGGCTGACTACAAGTTAAAGATTGTGTCAAAGTTATAGAGGAAAATAAAATTAAGCAAATTAGTGTGACAGGTCAGAAAATAGGACAAAATATAAAACACAGTAAACAGAATTGAATGCAGAATTCCAAAAGTGGCCTAAGCAATGTCCTGTACAGCCTCAAAATGACCTCCCAACTCCTATACTCAATGCACTGACCAACAAAAAAAATACCAACTTCCTTCTTCACTATCCTCCCTACATGGGACTCCACTTTTCAAGGAACTATGAACCTGCACTCCAAGGTCATTTTGTTCAGCAACACTCCCCAAGACCTTACCATTAAGCGTATAAATCCTGCCTTGATTTGCCTTTCCAAGGTTTTAAACCCTCCATTCCCACTTACAGAACCATCTCCAGTTTAATTATATTCCTCATATAATAGTGACCCAGGATTGCACACAGTACTCAAGAAGAGGCCTCACCAACATTCTGTACAATCTTAACACGACACCCCAATTCCTACACTCAAAGAAAAACCGCAAGAACTGCAGATGCTGTAACTCCAGTACTCAAAAAGGTCTGAGCAATGACAGCAAGCATGCTATACACCTTCTTAACCACCCTGTCTACCTGTGATGCAAATTTCAAAGAATTATGTACCTAAGCCCATAGGTCTCTCCATTCTACAACACTACCCAGAGCCCTACAAGTGCAATACCTTGCATTTATCTAAATTAAACTCCTTCTGCCACTCCTCAGCCCATTGACCCAACTGACCAAGGTCTCTTTGTATTCTTAGATAACCTTCTTCATTATACCACCAGTTTTGGTGTCATCCACAAATTTAATGACCATGCCTCCTATGTTCTCATCCGAATCATTTATACAAAATGACAAACAAAAGTGGACCCAGTACCGATCACTGTGGAACACTGCTTGTCACTGGCCTTTAGTTGGAAAAAATAACCCTCCTCCACCACCCTGTCTTCTCCATAAAGCCAATTTTGTATCCAATTGGCAAGCTCGCCCTGAATCTCACATGATCTAACTTTACTAATTAGTCTATCACATAGAACCTTATCAAAGGCTTAACTAAAGTCCACGTAAACAATGTCTACCACATCAATCTCATTGAGCTTTTCGAGGAAGTAACCAATCAAGATGGTCAGACACGATTACCCTCGCACCAAACCATGCTGTCCATCCCTAATCATCACTTTCCTTTCCAAACATAAATCCTATCTTTCAGAATCGTCTCCAAAAACCTACCCACTACCAATGTTTGAATCACAGGTCTATATTCCTAGGCTTTTCCTTACATCCCTGCTTAAATAAAGGCACAACATTAGCCACTCTCCAGTCCTCCAGCCCCTCACCTGTTGTAATAGACGGTAGAAGTATTTCTGCCAGGGACCCCATAATCTCCTCCCTAACTTCCCACTATGTCCTGGGATACACTTGATCAGGCCCCGGAGATTTATCCACCTTTGTGTTTTCTAAGACCTCCAGTACTTCCTCTTGTGTAATGTGAACTGTTTTCAAAACATCAATTTATTTCCCGGAGCTGTCAAGCATCCACTTCTTTCTCCACAGTAAAACCTGATGCAAAATATTTATTTAATATCTCTCCCATCTCCTGAGGTTTAACACAAAGATGACCTCACTGATCTTTAAGGGGTCCGACTCTCTCTCCAATGCTTTTTTAGCCCCCGGGCCCTGATAGCCTTTTTTTTTAAAATGGCAACCAAGATAGTTAATTCGGTGATTTTAATTTTGAAAAAAACTTAAGGTTTGACGAAGGCTCCATTACATTTGAACATAGCAAATGTAACTCCTTTATTCAAAGAGGGAAGAAACAGGAAGCAGGAAACTATAGGCAGTTTGCTTAACATCTGTTTTGGGACAGATATTCACGCAGAATCAACATAGTTCTGAGAAAGGGAAACCATGTTTAACCAATTTATTGAAGTTCTTTGAGGAAGTAACACGTGCTGTGGATAAAAAAGGGAACTGGCAGATGTACTCTATGTTCCTGAAGGGATTTGGTAAGGTGCTATATCACAAGTTATTGCAGAAAATACAAGTTTATGATGTAACCATGGGTAATCAAGAGGAATGGATAGAAGATTGGTTAGCTAACAGGAAACAGAAAGTAAACATAAATGGGTCATTTTCTGGTTGGCAAGATGTAATGAGTAGCATGACGCAATGATCAGTGGTGGGCGGCTCAGCTTTTTACAGTTTGTATGAATGTTGTGGATAAAGGGATCAGAGCTATGGTTATCTTTGTGTCATCAGCAAATTTAAGTAGAAAATAAGAAAAATAATTTGTGAATGGGACATAAAGAGGATACAAAAGGAATATATAGTTAGGTGAAGATCACACCAGAGTCAACTTGGTTTCAAGAAGGGTAATCATGCCTGACAAATTTATTAGAATTCTTTGCTGAGGTAACAAGCAGAATAAATAAGGAGGAATCTAGTAGATGCAATATATTTTGATTTTCCAAAGGCATTTGATAAGCTATTGCATGCAAGGCTGCTTAATAAGATAAGAGCTCCCAATGTCGCGGAGAGTGTTTTTGCATTGATAGAGAATGGCTAACTAACAGCAGACAAAGAGCTGGGATAAAGGAGGCAGGATTTTCAGGATGGCAGCCTGTAACTAATAGAGTGTCACAGGAATGAATGCTGGGGCCATAATTATTTACAATGTATATTAATGACTGAATAACTGCAATGATCTGTCAAGTTTGTGAATGACACAAAAATGGGTGGGAAACCAAATGGTGAGCATTCATTCCTCTACAGAAGGATCTAAAATGGTGAAGTGAGTGAACAAAAAGTTGGCAAATGGAATATAATATGGAAAATGGGAGGTTATGCACTTTGGCAGAAAGAACAGAGGAGATAAATAACAATTAAATGGAGAAAGACTGCAGAGGAATTTGAAATCCTCATTTATGGGTCACAAGATGAGTATACAAGTTCAACAGGTAATACGAGAGGTAAATGGAACGTTAGTTTTTGTTTCAAAGAGACATCTCGCTAAAACAATGCAAGATACTCATTAGGCTACAGCTAGAATATTGTCAACACTTTTTGGTCCCATTACATAAGGAAAGATGTACTGGTGTTGGAGACAGTGTTTGTTTCTGGGCACGGATGTGTTTTTTTTTTTATTAGGATATACTGAATAGTTGGGGCCTGTACTTATCTGAGTTGAGGTGAATGAAAGGCAACTTTATTGAAATGTATAAAATTCTTAGGGGGCTTGACAGGCTAAATGCAGAGCGGTTGTTTTGCTTTGTGGGAGAGTCGAGAACTAGATGGCGTAATTGCCAAATAAGGAGTCACCCATTTAAGACACAATGAGGAGGGATGTCTTATCCCAGATGATAATGAATCTGTGGGATCCTTCACCTAGAGCACTGTGGATGCTGCATGATTAAGACTATTCAAGGCAGAAACAGACATATTTTCAATCAGTGAGGGAATAAAGGGTTTTGGGGAAAAGGCAGTAAATTGAAGTTAAAGATTATTAGATCAGTCGTGATCTCACTGAATGGTAGAGCGGACTCAATGCGTCAAACGGCCTACGTCTGCTCCTATGTCTTATAGTCTAAGTCAGGAAACAACTATTTCATTAGCTTCACTAGTTACTAAAGTGAAAATCACAGCTTCAGCAGTATTCCTTTACTTAACAAAAAGCATAAATAAATGAAATGCCTTTTGGAAATTATATTCTGTACTGGATCAAATTTACTCTTGTTTCACATCACTACTAATGTGGCAGCAAAACATTACTTAGCTAACTGCTATCCAGAAATATTGTCATATGCCTAAAAATGTGGGTTTGCAGGGTGTAATCCTGTCCTTGAATGACCAGGAGTGGTAAGGTGGAGGCAGGGTTACAGGATGTGGAGTAAAGCAGGAGAACAGCTCCATTGCTCGATATCATAAACAGCAAAGTACAGTGGTTTTTCTTACGGACACTGCTAAATGTGCTGTTTGTATTAAGCACTTGGTGAACTAACCACACAGGATTAAGAAAAACTGAAATCAGGTACAGCAAGATATGCAGGAATTATTCAACATTAATTCTGCCCATTGACATTCCAACCAGCAGTGTATCTATTTCATCCAATGTAACAGGAGATACATTTCCAGTTTACTACATTGGGAACAAAACAAACTATTAATGGCCCAAAAGTTAAATACTGTAGTACCTTCATTTTAATTCAAACAAAGATTCAAGCTACATGCAATTAAAAGCATAAATGAAAATAGTTACAATTCTGACTAAATTCTTAAAGCACTACTAAAATTTGTTGAAATTACCCCACCTGATCTTCTTTCAGCAATGTGGATATTGGAAAGAGAAGGGAATCTATAATAATGCTTCTGTACAGGCACTCAGTAGCACATTCCTTTCGGCCACATAACATGCGCAATACTTCCATCACAAGATTTGCAGGAGCAAAAGAATCTGAAAGAAAAATATTTGATACATATTTAACAGTGCTTAACTGTAGACTTTTCAAAATTTGACAGAAAGGCACAGAAGGCCCAACATCATTTAAAAAAGGAAAAAGAGAATGTCATTTCTAGCAAAGTTCTGTCAAATGGATTCCATTCATATGATAAACTTGACATTTGATGTACAGGCCCATTGTCAGACTGTTCCTGAAAACAATAAGTATCTCCACTTTTCAGATACTGGCAGGCCCCAAGTGTATTTCTACTATTTTCTACTTTTATTTCTATTTTTCAATTGCAGTCTTTATCTTTTTGACTGTATAGACATTTTGTAAAGAACATATTACAGTGGTTGGTTATTACCTCTTTGTGTAGTATTTCCATTCTGTGCTGATTTTTGGTTCTGGTACATCATCTGGATTAACAGTACTAATAAATCCACGAGAGACACTGGTTCTGGTTTAAAAAGAAAACAAGTTATCCATCAGTTTATAGAATTAGTTTTGATGAATACATGACTTTTGGCTTCATTCGTTGTTACATTAGAAAGGAGGGATCTTTCACAAGAAGTGCAAAGTTGTCAAGTGTAAAGTAAGTTGTTTGTTAAAGTCAAGATTCAGTATTGCCTTAACTATAATTGTGATATACATATGATACAATTTCCAAATCTGATGTGGTCGGTAATTCAGAGATCACAGCACTATCTGTACAAGAGAGGCTGAGAGGGAAGGGAAGAGATATCGGTGTTCCAACAATGTATTCTATACATTTGATATGCAGCATTCAGTTACTATTTTCTGGTGAACAAACAGCAGTGGGTTTTTGTTTCTATTTAAAACAAAATGGATAATATTTTCACATTATGTATAAAAATTAACTTCTTTGGTATTAATTATCAATTCCATGCTTTCTTGCCTACAGAGCATATTTCGTTATTTTATTTTGTGTTTATCTTTCATTTTTTCTAACCAGCAATTTAGGAATGTGAGAGGAAGCAAATCTTCAATATTTAAAACATTTTCTTTCTGCTTAAACTTAGACAAATGTTTTTTTGACAGTATAACGCCAGGTCATTGCTGAAATATATCCACTTGAGGTTTCAGATACAGCAGTGCTCAAATTGTGTTTAGTACAGAGTTACAGAATAATTGTATTTATGTTTCTTTGTTTGGAATTATTTCTTAGTATGTTTTATGCTTCCTGAAAGTTTTGGTCAGGTTCACAAAACAGGTGATTACTGACATTGATGAGAATTTTGATTCGTACCTACAATGCATTCCAAGACAAGGGAGCTGTGGATGTGCTAAAATGTAGTCTGCTGAAACCTCAACATGTCCTTTAGGAATATATCTCTGAAGGTATTCTAAGCACGATTTCTTAGAAGTATATGCTGCATGCATTAAACACACACTCAAAAATAAAATCTAAAGAACTTTTTATTTCAGAGGTTCTCTGAATGTGTAATATAGATTTTTTTCTTTGACATATTGCATAGCAAAAAAACACAACATATGTTCCAGAAAAGGAATGTGGCTATATATATTGAACAGGCAATATCACACAAATATAAGCAATGGGCAGATATTTTAATTGAATGGATAAATGAGGAAGGAGAAGAGGCAAATAAACACAGAAGAATTACCAGTTTTTGGATACTGTAGTCACAAAGAAAAAGCATAATAGCAAAGCTATTAAAGAACAGGAACATGTGAATGGGATAAACGGAGAGGACTCAGTAATGCACAAGGAAATGGGGGAGATGATATCCACAGCAAATCTTCTCAGTCTGGAACTCATTTTCCACACAAATTTCTGTTTCAAAGCCTCACTAATACAGTTCTCAATTTTTTTTTTTTTATTTCCCTATTTTCATAGCTCATCGGATCGGACTAGACCGAACAACCTCTACTGAGCACTCCCACAAGGGTGAATCTGATATGTTTAGCAATTACAGAAACAAATTTCTCATGAGAAACATCACTGCTTTGCCAATTAGCATTCCAACATATTTGATCCCTGCTTTATACAAAAATGTGTAAAACAACAGTTTTTGACACCTCATCTTGCACAAACAAGATGAATTTAATTATCCATTTCAAGCCACAATCTGAGAACGAACCTGACAGTTCACAATCTTGTGTGTTGAGGTTGGTTGGCTTGCCGAGCTGGTTTGTTGTTCTGCAGACGTTTCGTTACCATGCTTGGTAACATCCTCAGTGCAGCCTCTGATGAAGTGTCGGTGTGTTTTCCCACCTGGTTTTTAAACTCTGGGGTCTGTTGCGATGGATTGCCTCACTTCCGGGTTTCCTCTGTAGTGTAATGTATATAGGGTCGAGTTCAATGGGTTTATTAATAGCATGCTTCGTGGAGTGCCATGCTTCCAGGAATTCTCGTGCTTGTCTCTGCCTAGCCTGTCCCAGGATCTTGGTGTTGTCCCAGTCGAAGTCGTGGTTCTCCTTGTCCATGTGAATTGAAATGAGTGAGTATTGGTCGTGTCTTTTTGAAGCCAGTTGGTGTTCATGTACTCTTCCTGTTTGTCCGACATAGTGTTTCTTGCAGTCTCTGCAGGGGATCTTATAGATGACATTGGTCCTATCCATGGCAGGGAGTGGGTCTTTAGTTCGGATGAGTACTTGTTGTAGGGTTGATGTGGGCTTGTGTGCCACTCTGATGCCCAGCGGTCGTAGAAGTCTTGTGGGGAGTTCTGACGTGTTCCTGATGTAGAGTAGTGTGATGGAGTGTAGAATCTTTCTGATGCTGCTCCTGTAGGCATCTCCTGACCCAGTTCTTTGGATATCCATTATCCTTGAACACTTGGAAGAGGTATTCCTCCTCCTCTTGGCGTAGTTCCGTGTTGCTGCAGTGTGTTGTTGCCTTTTTAAATAGTGTTTGCATGAAGCTTCGTTTGTGTGTGCTGGGATGGTTACTATTGAAGTTCAATTCCTGGTCTGTGTGTGGCTTTTCAGTGTACAGTTTGCAGTTCCCCATTTGTCTTGCACTCTACCATGACGTCCAGGATTGGGAGTTGTTTTACTTCTCCTCCTCTCTGGTGAATTTTATTCCGGTGAGGATGTTGTTTATGAGTTTGTGTGTCTCTTCATGATGACAAAGGTGTTGTCTACGTAGCGTATCCATAGTTTAAGTTGGATTTGCAGAAGGGCAGTCCTTTCCAGTCTTTGCATCACTGCTTCTGCTATGAGAACTGGATCAGGAGATGCTTACACGAACAGCATCAGAAAGATTCTACACGCCCCGACACACTCATCACACTACCCTACATCAGAAACACGTCAGAACTCACCACAAGACTTCTACGACTGCTGGGTTTCAGAGTGGCACACAAGCCCACATCAACCCTATGACAAGTGCTCACCCGAACTAAAGACCTACTCCCCACCATGAGCAGGACCAATGTCATCTGCAAGATCCCCTGCAGAGACTGCGAGAAACACTACATCGGACAAACAGGAAGGAAACTAACAACAACGGTACATGAACACCAACTGGCTACAAAAAGACACGACCAATACGCACTCATCTCAATCCACATGGACAAGGAGAACCATGACTTCGACTGGGACAACACCAAGACCCTGGGACAGGCTAGGCAGAGACAAGCACGAGAACTCCTGGAAGCATGGCACTCCACGAAGCATGCTATTAATAAACAGATTGAATTTGACTGCATATACATTCCACTACGGAGGAAACCTGGAAGTGAGGCAATCCATTGTATCGGACCCCAGAGTTTAAAAACCAGGCGGGAAAACACACCAACGCTTCATCAGAGGCTGCACTGAGGATGTTAACAAGCACGGTTACGAAACATCTGCAGAACAAACAACCAGCTCAGCGAGCCAACCAATCTCAACACCCACAACCCGAGCTACAGATCTACACCAAAACCTTAACCTCAATCCTAAATGAACCTAGTCTGAGCCTGTCATCTCAAATTATCTATGAAACCTATTAGCATGTCCTGTACATGTGCAATGTATAAACTGAAGTTTTTCTAAAACTAGGAAAAGTTGACAGTGAAAATGTCTAATGTTGCACTGTATGCAGCTAAGGTCCTGCAGATAACTACAAATTCTTTCAATGGAATTTTCTGTGGATCATGTTGATGCAATTGCTTGCACACATATTTTGAATGAACTGGTGTTGACTACCTACTATTTTAAATATTATAAATCTTTTGTTATTTTTTTTAAAAATACAAACAACCATGACAGGAAAGAGCAGAGAATACAAATTTAAGAGTCAATCAGCAGAAAAAGACTAGAATTTTCAGAAGAAAGGAAAAGAATAAAACTAAAGCATTCTAAACAAAACACACAAACTGAGAGCAAAAATAGAAATGAATAAGTATGATTCAGTAGTCATCACAAAGATAAGAGTGCAGAATGAAAAGAAATAGGACCTAATTCTTAACAGGTACAGGACATTTAAGAATGACTGGAAACTAAGAAAAGATGGAGGGGTGGCTCTGCAAGTTAATGATGGTACTAGCATAATAGGGAGAAGGATGACCTAGGTTCAGGAAACCAAGATGTGGAAGCAATTGTGGGTGCCTATAAGTAGTGAAATTAATTAGAAAAAAAGATAGATATATAGAAGGACATATAGCTTTATAACAGGCTTTTTTTTAATTCATTAACTGGATAAGGGCATCACTGGCTCGGCAGCATTTATTGCCTATCCCTAATTGCCTAGAGGGCAGTTAAGAGTCAACCACATTACTGTGGATCTGGAGTCACATGTAGGTCAGACCAGCTAAGGATGGCAGTTTCCTTCCCTGAAGGACATTAGTGAACCAGATGGGTTTTTCCAACAATCAACATTGGATTCACGGTCATTATTAGATTCTTAATTCCAGATATTTTTAGTGAATTCAAATTCCACCAGCTGCTGGATTTGAACCCGGGTCTGCAGAACATTATCTGAATCTCTGGATTAACAGTCTAGCGATAATACCTCTCGGCCATTGCCTCCTCATGATGGAAGGTTGTGTGATGATTCTAGGAATAAGGGTTTAGATTTTTAGTGCACTTTCCCAGTGATGTGTGAAAATGGACAAAAGGAAGTCTATGATATTAATTCAAAGAACAGGAGACCTTGGAGTATCGGATTTGGGATGTCATGTTGAGATTGATGAGGCCTCTTCTGGAGTGCTGTGTGCAATTCTCATTGCTCTGTTGTAAGAGGGATGCGATTGGACTGGGTGGGGGCGGAGTTTGGAGAGGATTTGCTGGGATATTGCCGGGATTGGAGGGTTGAGTTCTAACGACCGGCTGGGACTTTTTCACTGGAGTTTAGATGGTTGAAGGGTGACCTTATAGGCTTTTATAAATTGTGAGGGGCTAGATATGGTGAATAGCAAGGATCTCTTCCATAAGATGGGGGAGTTCAAAACTCGGAGGCATATTTCAAGGGGAGAGGAGAAAGATTTAAAAAAAAAAAAAGACATGAGGGGCAACTTTTTTGCATGGAGAGTGATCAGTGTGTGGAATCAACTGCCAGAGGAAGGGGTGGATGCAGATATAGTTACAGTTACAATGTTTAAAAGACATTTGGATAAGTACATGAATAGGAAAGGTTTGGAGGGATATGGGCCAAATGTTGGCAAGTGGGACTAGTTTAATTTGGGTTCATGGTCGGTGTGGAATGGTTGGACCGAAGGGTCTGTTTCCATGTTGTATGATTCTAAGAATCTGTGAACCCATGATAGTACAGGATGACACTTGGTTGAGGCTTTAAGAGTAAAAACAAGACATACTTAGTGTATACTTAATCTCAGAACTACACAGACATAGAAGAGACATTAGGTGTTTAACTACATATTGTCATAGCAAATATAACGTAATATAATCATGTAATGTGAATGGGAACTTTTTTTGCAATTTCAAGGGACATGGTCACTGGACATGGCCACAGCAGGTGCTTGATTAAAACAGAATGTATTTATCCCAACCAGAAACTGGTCCAGGCTTCGAATAAGACATCGATACTGCAATTCATCTTATTGGTTATGGTCACGTGACAAATCATACCATGCAAAATGTACAGGCATTTAAGGAAACCTTCATTCGTTGAATAATCTCTCTACAGCATATGGTAGAATAATGCCTTTGCCATGTTTGCACCTCTAATCATCTGTGCTGAATGTTAGACCATAAGATATGGAGCAGAATTAGACCATTCTGCCCATCGAGAATGTTCCATCATTTGAACATGGTTGGTGTATTTCTCAATCCCATTCTCCTGCTTTCTTTGTGTGGCCCTTGATCCCCATACCAATCAAGAACTGAACTATTCCTGTCTTAAATATACTCAATGACTTGGCCTCCACAGCTACTTGCGGCATTGAATTCAGATTAACCACCATGTGGCTGAAGAAATTCCTCCACATTTCAGTTCTAAAAAGTGTTGTTCCTTCAACTCTGATTCTGTACCCTCAAGTCCTAGTCTCTCTTACCAGTGGAATTATCTTCTCCACATTCACTCTATCCAGGTCTCTCAGTATTCTGCAAGTATTAATGAGATACCCCCCTCATTCTTCTAAACTCTAAGTACAGATCCAGAGTCCTCAACTACTCCTCATATGACAAACCCTTCATCCCCAGGATCATTCTTGTAAACCTCTTCTAGATCCTTTCTGTGGCAGCACATCCTTCCTTAGATATAGGGCCTATAGGTACTGCTCATAATATTCCATATGCGGTCTGACAAAGCCTTGTATTACATCTCTGCTCTTGTATTCTAGCCCTCTCGAAATGAATGCTAACATTGCATTTGTCTTCCTAACTGCCAACTGAAGCTGCATGTTAATCTAAGAGAATCCTGAACGAGGAGTCCCAATTCCTTTGTGCTTCAGATTTCCAAAGCCTTTCCCTGTTTAGAAAATAGTCATGACTCTATAGTTCCTACCAAAGTGCGTAGCCTCATACTTTCCCACATTGTAATCCATCTGCCACTTCGTTACCCACTCTTCTAGCCTAAGTCCTTCCGTAGCCTCCCTGCTTCCTCAACAACGACCTGTCTCTCCAAATTTGTGATTTCTGCAAATTTACCACCAATGCCCTCAGTCCCTTCAACCAGATTGTTAATGTATAACATGAAGTTGTGGTCCCATCATGGACTTCTGCAGAACTCCATTGGTTACCAGCTGCCAATCTGAAAAAGACCCTTTTATCCCTATTGTCTGCTTTCTGGCAGTCAGCTAATCCTCTATCCATGCCAGTACCTTGCTCCTAAAACTTTAGCCTCTTATTTGTTAAGCAGCCTCCTGTGTGGTACCTTGTCAAAAGGCCTTCTGGAAATCCAAAAAGATCACATCCACTAGTTCTCCTTTGTCTAACCTGCTTGTTACCTCCTCAAAGAATTCTAACAGATTTGTCAGGCATGACATCTCTTTGACAAAGCTGTGCTGACTCGACCCTATTTTACCATGCACTTCCAAGTACTCCACAATCTTATCCTCAATAATGGACTCGAAACAACAGATGTCAGGCTAACTGCCCTATAGATTCCTGTCTCCCTTCCTTCTTAAATAGGGGTGTTACGTTGGCCATTTTCCAATCCTCTGGGATTCTGCCGGTCTCCAGTGATTCCAAAAAGATCACTAACAATGCCTCAACAATCTCATTCAGAGCTCTGGTGTCTCAGCAATCTGGTCCGAGTTATTTGTCCAGCATCCCCAGCAGCTTCTCCTTAGTGATAGTCACTACACTCATCTCTGTCCCCTTGATGTCTATTGAAGTCTGGGATGCTGCTGGTCTCCTCCACCATGAAAACTGATCCAAAGTACCTATTCAGTTCCTCTGTCATTTCTTTATACACCATTATTACTTCTCCAGCCTCATTTTCCAGTGGTCCAGTGTACACTCTTGCCTCTCTCTAACCTTTCAGATAGCTAAAAAAAAATATTTAATCTTGTTGACCCTATGCCGATTAGTTTGTGGCTCAGGTAGTAATCTCTGGATTACTACTTTTTTGATTCTGCCAGCTAATTTAGCCCCTAGCTGCTCATATTTCCTCAGCAGAACCTCTCTTCACTTTCTACCTATAACATTGGTACCTACGTGGACCATGAAAACTGGATCGTTCCCCTGCAGCCCAGATGAGAAATCCTGAATACAGGTATCAGGCAGGCAATACAGCCTTCCAGACTCTCGATCCTAGCCACAGAGAATAGTGTCTATTCCCTGGACTATAATATCCACAATTACAACTACATTTCTCTTTTCTTCCTCCCTCTTGCATGGCTCCCTGTACCACGACACTACGGATCAGTTTCCTCGTACTCCCTACAGTCCCAACTCTCACCCACATAGGGAGCAAGAATCTCAAACCTGTTACTCAAGCTCAAGGGCTGACACTGGATCCCTCTGCCTGTGTCACCTGTAGTCACACCCTCTGTTCCTGACCAGTGATCAAATCTGAGGTAGTTAATCTAAGGTGTGTGTCTGCCTCTCAAAACACAGCATCCAGGTAACTCACCCCTAACTGATATGTTGCAGCGTTCAGAGCTCAGTCCAAAGATCTGCAGGGTAGGTGGACTGGCCATGCTAAATTGTCCATAGTGCCCAGGGATCTTTAAGTTAGATGGGTCAGACATGGGAAATCAGGGGTAGGGAAATGGGTTTGGGTGGGATGTTCTTCAGAGGGGCGGTGTGGACTTGTTGGGCCGAATGGCCTGTTTCGACACTGTAGGGATTCTATGATTCTAGCTCATTAACTCAGCTGGAGTTCCTCAAGCAACCAACACTTGTTACAGATGTGGTCACTATGAACCACAATGGGGTACACCATCTCCCTCATTGTGTAGTTACAATACATCATTAAACCCAGCATCTCTTTCAATTACGTTATTCTTAATTTGATTTTTAATACAATTCGTATTGGTCTTTTAGTTTGTAGACTGTAATCCTGTTGTTTTAAACATTAACAGTTAGTACTTTGAGCTCAGTGACCCACTAGCAGTCGGTAAGTCAGACAATCAGATGTACCAAGTAGGTGAGAACCTTCATTTGCCATCCATTGGTCATTTGGCAGCCAGACAAATGGACCATTGAGACCATATCTGGAAACAATAGTGTTGAATAATACAAAGCGGAGCACAGAAGCCAGAACTGCCAAATGGATTTATCCCGCACAAGACCGGTGGGCAGATCAAGAGTCGTTATATGAGAAAGACATGAATTACTACAGGGTAGGGAAGCAGATGCCACAGAGGTAAGGTGATAGTTGCTGAGAAGAGTGACAAGTTCCAACATGACCCTACTAGTTGGGGACTCAGAGCATTGTTAATTATATTTCAAATGGATAAGAGAATGAAGTTAAAAGATAAGATTAAGAAAAACAGTTGGAAATCCTAGGAATCACTGAAGAAGCACAAGATCTGGTGTGATGCAGAAGTAAACTCAGACAGGAGCCAAAAGAAAGGTTAGAGAAATTACATTGAAAGTACCACGATAGTCTAGAATGTTGTGGAAAAAACAGGAAAACTAGCTCCTGTGCGAGAGTCCACATCAGAGTTTAGTCTCACTTTATGTTCAGAATCAGGTGAAATGCAAATGTGAATATATGGGAAGTGTATCTCAATAAAGTTGTATTAACTTGGTGCAAGTTAAAAGAAGCAGTGACCAGAAGAAATGTCATAAATCAGGATTTAGACTACTAGAAAGCACTGTGCTAGAATTTCTAGAGTTGGGTCCAAGTTGCACAGACTTTGAGGCAGAACAGTGGAAGCAGGTGCCCAGATGTAAAGGCAAGCAAATGAAAACAGTCTGGTCATTGGACTATCAGGCTAATGGTGAGCAGCAAGAGGAAATTTGTTCCCAGTTACATTTAGAATTGGAAAGACAATTAACAGGACAAAGAATCTATTACAGCAAGGAAGAGATAAATGAGGGGCAGAATGACACAGAAACATAGGACAGGTCAGCAAACTGGGAAAGAGGCATTCCTGAAGGCATATTGTGTAATCATTTCTGGGAAAAGGAAAAAAAAGAGAAGAGATGAGGGATGGTTGAACAAGAGGTATAGTGACAACCCGCAGGAGAGAGAGAGGATATTAGAGCCATCTACTGGATTTTACAATCAGAGTACAAAACCAAGGTAGACCATTCACAACATAACAGAATCATTAGTAATTTAAAAGTTACTGCAAAAGAGAGATCAGTTGTGTTGTATGATCAACTAGAGAAAAAAATGACTTTGTACCCAGGACAGATAACACAGCTTGAGATTATTAGTAAAAGGAAAAGCAAGATCCACATGGTTACTTTCCAGATTGAACAAAAAGGTGGAAATCCACGGATGATAATAAGTTGTTGCTGTCCATAGTATGCTCAGGGAGTTCCTCAGCCCTATCAGAGGAAAAGGAAAAGGGCTCTAGGAACCCAGGATAAATTGAAAATCTGGGTATCATGGGCTATGGGCCTGAGAACCGGGACACATCATCATACACTGACTGTGAAAGGCTGCTGCTGAAACTGTAACGCTATGTCAAAACAATCACTCAGCTCTGTTCTGGAATGAAAGAGCAAACGACAAGCTAGACAAGCAGACCCTATAGTTGGATGAATTGCAGGCTAACGTCAATGTCACTTAAATGTGGTTTAGCCCTTTGTATCTATTTTGTACGTGGCTTACAATTGATTTTTTTGTTTTCCTTCCCTCAAGAGCAAGTACAATGCTTTTGTGTATTCTTTTCATTTTTCTATTTGAGAAACAATTGATCTTTGCGTGTATGATGCTTGTTAGTTTGAAATGTGACATACCATTTGGATTAAACACCTCACATATTTAAACGTGAAGAAACTTGGAGTAACTGTAATGAATTCAGCTTTGGATTGGATGGATCTTGGGGTTAAAAATATGTTGCAGATTTTAAGAATTAAGGATTTTGGTTCCTGCCAGAGTTCTCAAAAGATTAGGCGGATTTTATTTTGAATTCATACATTGCTAATTGGGATTTAGAAGCAAACATTTTAGCTGACTTAAATTCTAAAAGGAGAAGAAAAATGAACTGAGAAGCTTGGAGAAACATGACGATTAATCTAAAATCCTGCCGTTTAGCTCAGAGCCAGGGGAGGCTATCAAGCCTAAAAAGATTCAAGTTACTAGGTAATAGTAACAGCATGATTTTAAAGCTACAACACTCTATCCACAATTGTGGATAAAGTTCTCATCATGTTTAAATACCAAACACTCACACCAAATTTTAAAAAAAAGCAATTTAAATGTGGTCAATTCCCAAGAAACACACAAGGCCAAGACACCTTGAGACCCATAATGCGTATATGAAATGACCTTCATGCGTGTGGCCAAACAATGTGCACTTTAAACAAACCGATTGCCCTGAACAGTGCTTGCTCCCAGGCAGTGATTCTAAAATTGATTTTGAGGAAGGGTCACTGGACCCGAAACGTTAACTCTGTTTTCTCCTCCACAGATGCTGCCAGACCTACTAAGCTTTTCCAGTAACTTTGTTTTTGTTCTTGATTTACAGCATCTGCAGTTCTTTTGGTTTTTATTTACTGATTCTAAAATGTTGGTTGTACCACAGGCCAAACCCCAAAGGGAAGCAAAGTGAATCAACACATACACAGAATGAAAGTCTGTATTTTTAGTTGAGAGCATGTTGATATGATCACCTGGAGCAGGCGCGACTATATATTACTTCTGGGGGAGGTCATATCCAACACAAATGGATAATTTGGAACCAGGGCAGCAGGAAGTCACAATAGTCAAAGCTAAGGGATACAAATCAAAAGAGTGGCTTCCCCCAGCTCACTGTGCATTATCTTGACATGATCCTTAACCTGTCACTGCAAGAGATCAGCCTGCAATACCCCTCCGAGAGGCAAGATCGTCATACTGCCATCATAGCCCAAGAATTCCAGCACTAGAACATCGATGTTGTTGCTCTGAGTGGGACCTAACTAGCAGGAGATTACACTTTCTTCTGAATGGGCAAACCTGAACAACACTGTCTCTCAATGGTTAGCACTGTTGCATCACAGTAGCAGGGACCCAGGTTCGATTCCACCCTCAGGCGGCTGACTGTGTGGAGTTTGCATTGTCGCCCCATGTCTGCACGGGTTTCCTTCAGGTGCTCTGGTTTCTTCCCACAGTCTAACAACGTGCAGGTTGGGTGGATTAGCCATGCATTACAGGGTTACAGGGGATTGGGGGGTGAGGAAGGCCTAGGTGCTATCTTCTTCAGAGGGTCAGCATGGACTTAAATGGCTGAATCGCCTGCTTCCAAACTGTACGGATTCTATAACTTAATTGCTGTCCCTCATCCCCAAGGGAAACAAGTTGATTCTCCACAGTGACTTCAATGCCAGAGTCTGGAGGAATGAAAACCTTTGGAAAGGTGAGCTAGAGTCCTCTGCCTGCCACATTGGATGAGATCATTTTTCTATCATCCATTGTGATAGGAATAAAAGTAAAAAGGACTATTATTTGAACGGTAAAAATATTGCAGCATGCTGCTGTGCTGACGGACCTGGGTGTCCTCGTGCATGAATCACAGAGGTTGGTTTGCAGTTACAACAGGTAATTAAGAAGGCAAATGGAATTATGTCCTTCATTGCTAGAGGGATTGAGTTTAAAAGCAGGGAGGTTATGTTGCAGCTGTATAGGGTGCTTGTGAGGCCATACCTGGCATACCATGTACAGTTTTGTTCTCCTTACTTGAGAAAGGATGTACTGGCACTGGAGAGGGTGCAGAGGAGATTCACTAGGTTGATTCCAGAGTTGAGGGGGTTGACTTATGAGGAGACTGAGCAGACTGAGATTATATTCTTTGGAATTTAGAAGAATGAGGGGGGATCTTATAAAATTATGAAGGGAATAGACAAGATAGAAGCAGGGAGATTGTCTTCACTGGCAGGTGAAACTAGAACAAGAGGGCATAGCCTCAAAATTAAGGGCAGCAGATTTAGGACTGAATTGAGGAGCAACTTCTTCAGCTAAAAGGTTTTGAATCTGTGGAATTCCCTGCCCAGTGAAGTATTTGATTCTTCTTTAATGAATGTTTTCAAAGCTAAGATAGATAATTTTTTGAACAGTAGAAGGAATTAAGGGTTGTGGTGAGAGGGTAGGTAAGTGGAACTTAGGCCATGAGAAGATCAGCCATGATCTTATTGAACGGCGGAGTGGGTTCGAAGGGCCCGATGGCCCATTCCTGCTCCTGGTTCTTATGTTCTTACGTCATAACAAACACACTGTTCCTCCAAAAGGACAAGCACATGACCTCATAGCCACGCCCAGCTCCAAAAACTGGCAACTAATAGTATACATAATCACTTCAGTGAAGGTCTGTAAAAATGTCCACATCACATGCGCCATGACGGGAGCTGATGATGGATGGAATAACAATTGACTAATCTATTCTACCATCTCCATCAACCTGGCCCCAAACCAGAGAAGCAGAAAGAAAAAACTCTGCCGGGTACTCTATGCTGATGTACTAAAAAACCTTGGAGGAGAAAAACACTTGTTTAGGCAGCGCTTCACAATCAACTTGAACTCGGTCTCTCCACCAGGAAACGTCATGACTTGTTAGACAAGAACTATCAAGAGATCCAGGATCTCCTACAGTGCAGATAAGAGGCATTCCTAAACAAGCAGCTCCACCAAAGCTCGAGTGAGAAGCAGCAAGACTACAGGCAACTGAAGGCCGAGGTGCAACAAAGAACCTGTGAGCTAGAGAACAGATAGTGAGTGGAAAGAGAGGGAAACAGTAACTTGCCGATGATGACGACGTGCACGGCTTCTTCAGCAAAATAGAAGACATTTATGGTCTGAATACCCAGCAACCTGACAGCTAAAAACAGTCACTCAAAGACCAAGAGGCCATCAGCATCTGCTGGAGAGACAACCAGGACCTCCTCAACCAACATGTAGCCTTCGATGCAAGTGCTCTCAACACCATCTTGCAACACACTACCCATCACAATCTCAATACACCACCAGCACTGCCTTCACAAAACCCTGCAAATTCACTGATAATGTAGGTGTACCAATGTGAGTACCTTTTCCCAGGGCAATGCTCCATCATCGAGACACTGGTCACGCACCACCAGTTGAGATGAGCGAGCCACGCTGTCACATACTCAAAGAATACTCTCTAAACAACTACTCTCTACTCCAAGCTCAATAAGCACTCACTACAGGGCAGAGGAAACACTACAAGGAAACTGAAAGCCTCCCTAAACAAATGCAACATCCCCATTTACACGTAGGAATTGCTTAGCCTAGAATGCACAAACTGGTAAAGCATCCATGAAGATGCCAACCACTTCAAGCAACACCAAATGGAGCACATGGAGGCCAACTGTATGCAGTGGAAAAAGCACAAAGAAAACAGTTAGTTAAGAGCTCTGAAAAAGAGTCACTGAAATTGAAAAAATAACTCGGTTTCTCTTTCCATAGATGCTGCCAGACCTACCGAGTTTCTCCAGAGTTCCCTGTGTTTGTTTCAAATTTTCAGCGTGTGCACTTATTTGTTTTATGAAAAAACAAAAATTTACCAAAAAGGCATGGCACTAATCGTGGGAGAACTTAATCTACACATCGGCAGGAAGTTCCACATAGGCAAAGATAAACTAAATGAGGAGTTCACACAATGTTTTCGTGATCGTTTCTTAGAAACGTTCTGGAGCCGTTCAAAGTTTGGCTATACCAGTCCTGGTATTGTGCAATGAAATAGGATTAATTAATAACTTTCTGGTGAAGGCTCCCTTAGTAGCAGCATCCATAATATAGCTGAATGGTAAAAAAATCGGTCATTAGAAATGTAGGGACAGCCATTTAAGGGGAAATTGTAGAATATTGAAAGTGAGTGAGTACAAGTAATAACATGCCATCCATTGTTATCTAGAAATGTTAAAGACCATATCAAACTACAAGAAAAAGCATATAGTTGTGCAAAGAAAGATGACAGTTCAAAAGATTGGTCAAAATATTTAAAAATGCACAAATGTACAAAAGATTAATAAGGAATATTTAGAAATAAGAGAAAGCTAGCCAGAAATAAAGAATCAGATTCTAAGTGTTCCCGTAAACATTTTAAAAAGAGAAAGAAGTTAAGAAAGTTGAATTGGTCCTATAGAAAGGAAGACTGTAGAATTTGTCATGGGAATAAGGAAATGTTGCATTGGGTTCTAAGTTTCCAAACATTCCTTGATTCGAAGATGTACCATTAGGTTATAAGATAGTAATTATAATTCCTTTATTCATAATGGGAGACAAGACAGCAAACAGGAAACTACAGCCAGTTATCTGAACATCTATCATAGGGAAAATGTTAGAAGCTGTCGTTAACGAAGTTAAACTGGGCACTTAGATATATTCAATGCGATCAGTTGGATTCAATTTGGTTTTTAGAAAGGGAAATCATGCTTGACCAATCTATTGGATTTCTTTGAAGAAGTAACACATGCTATGGCTAAAGAACAAACCAATAGATGTACAGTATTTAGATTTCCAGAAGACTATCATATAAAGTAAAAGCTCATGATATAGGGGTAGTGTATTGACATAGACAAAAAACTGGCTGGTGAACAGGAAGCAGGTGAGAGATACAACTAAGTCTTTTTCAGGTTGGCAAACTGTAACCAATGCTGTCCCAGAGACTGGTGCTGGTATTCAAATGTTTAAATCTTACAGCAAGGGACAGAAGGTATGTTACCAAGTTTACTGATGACACAAAGATAAGTAGAAAAGTAAGTTGTGAAGAAGACATAGAGGCTACAAAAAGATATAAATAAAGTGAATGTGCAAAGATGTAGCAAATATACTATTATGTAAGAAAATGTGAAATTGCTTTTTGGCAGGAAGTATAAAAAAATTACATAAATAGCAAGAGATTGCAGGGGTTCAATGCACAGAGGAACCTGGGTGTTCTCATCCATGAATCACAAAAGGTAACATACAAAAACGGCAAGCAATCAGGAAAGTTAGAGAAATATTATAATTGGGAATTGAACACTGAACTAGTTTCAGTTATACAAGGCACTGATGAGACTTCACCTTCAATACTGGTCACTATATTTAAGGGAAGATGCAAAGATTCTAGAAGCAGCTGAGAGCAGGTTTACCACTCTAACTGGAATTCAAAGGTTGTCTTATGAGATAAGGTTAGACAAGCTGTATGCAATACAGTTTAAGAGGCCCAGTTTCAAGCCTGACTTGCTCCAGGCGGTGTGCCATAACATCTCCAAATAGGTTGATTAGAAAATATCTGGACGAGTAAGAGGCAACTTAATTGAAACATACAAGATTCTGAGGGGTCTTGACAGGGTAGATCTGGAGAGGATGTTTCCATTTATGGCAGAAACTAGTACTGGGCTCATTGTTTAAAATTCAGGGGTTGTCTCACCTTGGTTTTAAATGGACAAAAAGAATTATGAGTGGGTCATGAGTCTTGAAAAACTATTCCTGAAAAGGTGGTGAAGGCAGAGTCCTTGGAAAAATTTTAAGGCAAAGATAGATTATCATTAAGCAAGGGGGTAGAAAATTAACGGGGATAGGTGAGAACACAATTTTGACGTTACAATCAAATCAGCCACGATCTTATTGAATAGTGGGGCAGGTTCAAGGGGCTGAATAGCCTACTCCTGTTCTTAAGTCGTATGTTTATACATATAAGTAAGTTCGTATTACAACAAAGAGTGTGGGGAGAAAGGTCCTGCCATCCTGGAAAAGATATCTTGACATCTGGGGAAGGTATTTGTACCTGGAGTCAGGCAAGAGGGAAAGGATCTCCAAGGGTTCAGCAGGATGAGAGAAAGAGGTCTTGGCAATCAATGATAACATAGGGGGTGATACAGTATGGCAGAAACAGGAGAGACATGGTGGAGGGCTAGAGGATGGTGGTGGCAGAGTGGCTGGATAGTTACACAGAAGTAAATAAAGTCTCATGGTAAAATAAGAAGTGACCAATCTTCCAAAACATGTTTGAATTTTCAGGTTCTATCTTCTTAGGTCATCAACAACCACTGTTCCCTGACCAGAATTCAAGGAACACGGATCTATTAGGTTCTCAGATCCAAACTGCAAACCTGTTCTACAACAGTTCATAGTACATTTTGCATTTTTCAGTCTGTCCCTATGAAACGTCTTTGCTACAAAGTAATGCTAAAATGCAAATGGGATTTCGTTGCAGTTGGTTTCTAAGGCTTGTTGTATACAGAGGTTTGTGCTCTGCTTCTTCAAATGCTCTTTCCTCTCATTTGGCCTGTAAAGGATCATACTCTAAATGATTGATAGCTACGTCCACCAAAAGAAAAACTGGGGTCTCTCACCATCATGTATATTTCAGTAAATATACAAAACATATATGTATCAGAGATAGTAGGAACTGCAGATGCTGGAGAATCCGAGACAACAAGGTGCAGAGCTGGATGAACACAGCAGGCCAAGCAGCATCATAGAAGCAAATATGTAGGTGTTTTGTATATCACAGTGCCTACCATTTTATGCCAATGCATTTTTATATATCTGAAATTAAAGATACAAGTCAATGAATATAGGCATTAAAAGCACTAAGCTGTAGGTGTTCTGAAACAACTCAAAAAAGCATCAGATCATACTTTACAATTTAAATTTTACTACGTAATTTGTAAATTTGTTACCTTTCCTGCTTTTCACCTTTATAGGAAATAGCTTTCTACCATCCGTGTACATCAACAATCTTCCCAGAAGACAAAGTGAATGTACAAAGTAAATATATTGCAATTCATGTTCTGTATAATACATCCTCTGCCCATTGCCTTTAGAAAGAAAAGGAAAATTAAAACTATAAAACACCGTGCGCTCAAAAGAGAATGTTTTCTCAACGTCATTCAGCTTGGCAAATTAGTCCAATATAAAACAATCTTTAACCAGCTTAATAATCATCTTAATAATCATGACCATTGATAAAATTTATACACTAATGTTAATGTTAGATTGCATCGCTTTTAACGCATTACTCCCAATATGGGAATACAGCTAACCAAGCTACTTACTTATGTGATACTGCATGGTACATAAATTGTCAGTACCATCATTCTCTACGTTTCTGGAATCAAAGTAATCTAAGCATTGGCGAACTGCAGCAGTTATCTGTACAAAAATATATAATGAAAGTTTTAAATATTGCTATGACACTTCATTTCATCTTACCAAAACAACAATGAACATTTTCTCTGTAGTTATCACATACAGATATATCACAAAATCAGTATAGCCTGTCTTGTCAGTCTCAGCTCTCTAAATGAGCAATTCACCAAGTGCTATTCCCCCACCTTCTCATTGTAATCTTGCACATTTTCCTTTCCAGATAATAATCCAATTTCTTCTTGAATGGCTTTATTGAACCTGTCTCCAAAATTATTGCTCAAACAGTGATAATGTAAGAATTTATTGTTGGATAATTTTATTAAATCCTATGAGATTTATTGGATATTATAGGAATTGTTCTCACTCTTATGACAAAACCCCTTAAACCAGATTCCTCAGCTGACAAACACAAGGCAGCCAAGGTTGTAATTTTGGTCAAGGACATGTCTTTAGCACAAGCACCGAAACAAGCTGATGCTAATCCTGATAATGGTGTGACAGGAGACCTCACAATCCATACATAAATCAAAAACCTGAAGATTAATCAAGGCTGCATAAAATTATCCATACATTGATTAATGGACTATCAATGGAAACGGGATGGATTACCTTGAATATCTGTCCCTTGACAAGAGATATTTGAATAAATAATTTGCATAATCCTGTCAGAATAAGTTGCATGTAAACACAGACTCTTGAGGGACGCTTTGAATGGAAGAAAGCTTCTCAAGGTGAACCATGCTGGCACCAGCCTAACATTTTGGGCAATTCAGAGACTTTGGACAGAATGGAGCATTTAAAAGTTACCCATCATGGTTTGGACAAATATTTTGGCTAAATCAAGATAACTGTAACAAAAAAAAAAAAAACAGAATAAATTACCACCACCAACATCCTTCCCTTGGGAGAAGGTAAAGAACTTCCTGACATCTTGACTGACGCAAGGAAGTAAAGAACAAAGAAGGTTGACTGCTGTTAGCAACGGACAAGAAACTGTCATTTTCCAGTTTCCGCCATTCCTTATTTTTAATCCGGGACCAGTAACACATGCTGAGGAATAAGCAATGGAATTAACATCCCTCTTCTTCAACCGTCTGTTTGTCCACACCGGGAGCAATAAACTGTTCTTGCCCTTTAGAGGCCATGTGTATTTTTTCTGTCTATTTAGATTATGCAACATTTTTAAATGGGTGCTCTTAATAAATTATTTTAAAATACCTTTCGGTACTTGACTATCTATTGTGGGAAATCAGTCCCTCCCAAATCTTCAAATTTACAATGAAGATATTTTGTTTTATAATGGCAATTATAAAACAAATATTATTAGAATCGAAACCATACATTTCTTCATTCATTAACAACTTTTGAAACTAAACATGTGAATTTTTCCCACACATCGAAATTTTCCTAGAATACTTGACATGGTACAAAATTATTTTCAAATTAAGATTCTTCCATTAGTTAAAGGGATGAGACTACACTTTAGGTTTTCTAGAGTGTTTGTGAAGTTTATAAATTGGATGTCTCATTTGAAAATAATTAACTACAAAATGATTCAATAACTATTTTCAGCTTTTTGAAAATAAAATGAAGAGATCCCTTGTGAACTATTACTTTCACATTTATCTGTAATGAACAAAGGCCTTTATAAGGTTCCATGCTTCTATTTTCCAATTGATCATCATGTTACTCAGCACTTGTTATGCCTCACAGCACCAGGGACCCAGGTTTGATTCTAGTGTCAGATGACTGTGTGGAGTTCGCACATTCTCCTTGGGTCTGCATGGGTTTCCAGCTGGTGCTCCAGTTTTCTCCCACAGTCTAAAGATGTGCAGGTTAGGTGGATTGGCTATGCTACATGGTAGGGGGTGTTACAGGAATAGGGAGGGATGCTCTTCAAGAGGGTTAGTGCAAACTCAAAGGACTAAACAGTCTCTTTCCACACTGTAGGGATTCTGTATGTCCATTCCACTTTGAATAGAAAAACCTCAGCCAATCTCTCCACTTTCTGAATGATACACTATTAAAAACATTTGTTTTCTTTTTTTCCCTAAGATACGGTCTCCTGATTCTCTTTCACTTTCTTTTTCATTTCTATTTGTTGATATTATTTCTCACCACTTTCTTGTCCTGTGTATCATGATGCTTGCAGTCTTTCACTAGTTTCTATGATCAATTTAGAGTTCAATAGTTATTCAAATGCAAAAAGATCATAGAAGATCACAGAATCTCTACAGTGTGGAAACAGTCTCTTCGGCCCAACAAGTCTACACCGACCCTTAGAGCATCCCATCCAAACCCATCCCCCTACAATCCACATCCTTGAACACTATGGGCAATTTAGCACTGCCAATCCACCTAGTCTGCACATCTTTGGACAGTAGGAGGAAACCGGAGCAACCGGAGGAAACCCATGCAGACACGGGGGGTATGTGTAAACTCCACACAGACAGTCACGCAAGGGTGGAATCAAACCTGGTTTCCTGGTACTGTGAGGCAACAGTGCTAATCACTAAGCTACCATGCTGCCCCCAAGAAAGTTTATGGAGGTAAAGTTTGATTTTATTTGTTTTCATCAACTGGAAGTTCTTAGGAGAAGGCTTATTCTAAGCCTCCATTAGAGCATTCCTTGAGCATAATCCAACATACCCGAATACATTATTTTTTATTTGTTGCAGTAAGAAAAGCTTCTGCTCATTGCATAAATTCAAGGAAACTTAACAACACTCATAAATAAAACATTTTATATGCTTCAGATGTTCATAAATTCTGGAACACTTACCAAGGACTTGTATTTATTTTCAAGGAGTCTTAGAACCACGGTTCTGCTGTAGTAACCATGCTATGAAAAGGAAACAAATCGTATAAATCTCCTGAAAGATCTTATAGGTGATTTTGAATTACTTTCAAATGAGAAACATGCTTTGTTATGAATTACTTTATGTAAATACAGTATTAGGATGAACAGTAATGCAAGTAACTTTTTAATGTTAAAAACAAGGAATTGTACACTTGACTTCCATTACTCCAAGCAAAATTCTGAGCCCATAAGCTTTCTTCTCATTACAGATTCATAACTGGACTGCAACACTTGCTATAATTTCCCCTAATGTTCACATGATATGCTACAGTATATTCCTAGTTTCACCTATATATGCATAGTATTACACCATCTGCACATGTAATTTGGAAGAAGTTAAATCATGAGGGTGGACTTACAATCTGACAAAGATTAGGTATGAGTATTAGAAACGTAGAAACTAGGAGCTGCAGTTTCGATCTTCAAGCCTGCTCTACCATTCAATATGATCACAGTGGATGCTCTATCTCAATACCATATTCCTGCTTTTCACCCATAACCCTTGATGCCTTTAATATCTAAACATTTATCAATTTCTTTCTTGAATATACTTAATGACTTGGCTGCCACAATCTTCTGTGGTAGAGAATTCCACATGATCACTACCCTTTGAATGAAGAAGATTTCCCTCATCTCAGTCCTGCACAGCCTACCCCATATCCCGAGACTTTGACCCCTAGTTCGAGACTCCCCAACCAGGGAAAACATCCTCCCTGCATTTAATCAGTCCCTTTGTACACATTTCCATGTATCACTTCTCATCAATAATATTTTGCCTTTCTGTTTTTCACACCAAAGTTATAACTTCAGATTTATCCACCATGCACTGCATTTACCAGGGGTTTACCCACTCAGTCAACATGTCTAAAATTACCTTGAAGCCTTCTTGCATTCTCTTCTCAGCTCTCAATCCCATCTGGTTTTGTGTCATCAGCAAATGTATAAATGTTGCGTTTGGTTGCCTCATCCAGGTCACTTACATGTGACATGATTAGCTGGGATCCCATTAATCACCGCCAGCCATCATACCATTCCTATCAACAATGTCCAGTTCTGCTGTTGGGCCAGGGAATGTTTGAAGAGGCAAATGGATGGGATGCTCGGATTTTCACGTGCTCCTTCTGCTGTTTGCTTTGGCCTCCACCTGGGCTTGTTGAAGTTGCTAAAACCATTTGACACCTTTGCAGATGCTTGGTCTCCAGTGTGGGCAGTCTTGGGCAAAAGATTCCCATGACTCAGTGGGGATGTTGCATTGTTTCCTGGCAGGCTTTGAGAATACCCTTCAAGGGCTCTCTCTGACCCCCTGATAAGCAATTGCCATGACAAAGCTTAAAGAAGAAAGCTTATTTTGGAAGTCCTGTCTCAGGCATGGAGATGATGTGGCCTCCCCAAAACAGTTAATTGACCACAACCAGCCTCAACGCTCAGACACTGGCCTGAGAGGAGCATTGGAGCATTTACTTTGTTATTGGATTGACAGCATCAGCCGAACATCCCATTTCACTTAAATTGGCAGCGAACAGGGACTTTGCTATCAGCAACTGAAGCACATCCTGACCATCACCTCATCCATTTTCAGGCTATTTTGCAATGACGGTTTTAGTGACTTTATAGAGACTTATGCATAAAACTACAAACTGTAATTTTTTATCTCCATGCAAATGTCACAACAAAGGCTAAAACTTCAACCTGCACTTGACATCAAATCCTCTCAATGTGCATCACAGACAGGCAATACCTGAGCTCTATGCTGGGTAGACAGAGGCATTAGGAGATGTGTTTTGATGATGAGTCACCAGACTCAAAACGTCAATTTTGCTTTCTTCCTACAGATGCTGCCAGACCTGCTGAATTTCTCCAGCAATTTCTGTTTTTGTTTCAGAGTTATTGGGAGATAAGAATTAAGGAATGGGTTTCGACAAATGTTATAAAGGTGCTTAAAAAAGATGATGTAGTGTCTATAGAGCCAATTTTGAAGATCACCTATCCGGCTGAAGGATCTACCTTCAATGATGGGAGAGAGACGGCAAAGAAATACTGAAAGTACCGTAGAAATATATTTGGGAACAGTTACAGGGCTAAGGAGTAGAATGTGTAAAGATGTGAGATGGAGTCAGCAACAGATTTATTATGGTATAGAAGGTGGCTGTTCGGCCCATCGTCTCTGCAAAGATTCTCCAAGTGCACATTATATTCCAGGGTTATTTTCGTGCCTTTACCAGATTACCCAGAATATCATTTCTATTTGAACAATATTCTAACATCCTTTTGAATGCGTCAACTGAACCTGGCTGCACCAAACTTCCAGGCAGTGTGTTCTAGATTCAAATGCCTATGCGAAAAAGTTTGTTCCATATTGCATTTGCATATTTTACAAATTACCTTACAGCTACGCTTTCTCGTTATTGAAGCTTTTATGAGAACAGTTTCTCTCTAATCACCATCCAACTCTCTCATGATTTTGAAAACTTCTATCAAATCTCCTTTAGCCTTCTCTCCATTGAAAACAGTCTGAACTTCTCCAACCTATCGTCATCATTGCAGTGTCTCAACCCTCGGACCATTCACAAAACCTCTTCTGAACGCTCTCCAATGTGCTCACACTCTTCTTAAAATGTGGAGCCGACAACTGCAGACAATATTCCAGCCGAAGACCAACTAGTATTGTATACAAGTTCAGCATAATCTCCTAATTCTTGTACTCTACAACACAATTAATAAAGCCATATTATTTATTACATGTTCACTGTACCTGTCTTGCCACCTTTAGTGACTTCAGCATATACACACATCTAATCCTGAATGTACCAGCACACCATTTAGAGTAGCACTCTTTATTATCCTGCACTTCCCTGTTCTATCAAAATGTATCACCTCACACTTCTCTGAATTCACCTTCCACCTATCTGCCCCTCCAACAAATTTTGTAGTTTTACAGTGGTTTTCAATGCGTCTAAGTTTGATATCATTTGCAAAACTGGACACTGTCCCTTGCACTACCAAAATTTAGATCAGTAAAATAACAGGAAAAGCAGTCGTCCCAAAACAGACCCTTGGGGGCTCCATTTCAAACCTTGCGCCAGTCTGGAAAATATCCATCAACCATTACTTTGTCTCTTCTTCCTCAGGCAATTTTGTATCCACATCGCTACAGTCACTGTAATTCAATTTGCACTGGACAGCAATAAACTAATGAAGGTAACAGATGAATGAAAATTGGGGCAACGCAGAACATACTTCGGATGAGCTGGAATTTATAGAGGGAGGAGGCAGGAATTTAATAAGGAAAGCATTAGAATAAATCTTAATTTGACAAAAGCACGCATTAGGGTTTCAGCGCTAAAGGTGATCAGAATAATGCTTTCAAAAAGAGTCCCGATAATTTTGATCAATGTTGACTTCAGCAAGACAGTACTTCAGTGCTGGAATTAAACATCTCAATTTTCTAAGTCAGAACCCTTAAACTATATTGTTTAAAATCTATGATATTATCCAAACAATTAACCAAATAACCAGAGTCATTACCACAGGAAGTAGTTGGCGCCAAAACATTGAATGTATTCAAGAGGCAACTAGATATAGCACTTGGGGTGAAAGGGATCAAAAGTTATGGGGAGAAAGCAGGAATAGGCTATAGAGTTGGACGATCAGCCATGATCTGAAGAATGGTTGAGCAGGCTCAAGGGGCCGAATGGCCTCCCTCTGCTCCTATTTTCTGTGTTTCTATGTGATAGATATTCCAATATTGTAACAATTTTTTTTTTCAAACCAAAAAAAATGACTCATACGAATTTTCAAAGGCAATTTGAAATTAAGACTTTAGCCCAATAAAAACAAGACTGAGACTTCTGAATCAATATTTAGGTTAGATTCTTGCATCATAAATTACGCTCCAGGATAGATTCCAACTGATCTGCAAGCTTAATAATCCAGTCACAGCAACGTCCTAAAAACAAGCTTTAACAAATTACTTATTGCATTAGATAGCTGTTAGCTGGTCGCAACAGCAAATTGTTTTATTTTGTAAACAGTGCCTTTCACTTACTGTACTGAATGTCTGTGCTGATACTGCTTCTTGAGCTCCAAAATCTTGAGGTTTCAAATAAACCTGTCGGACTACAACGCGGTGTCGTGTGATTTTTGACCAGGTTGCGGGGAGGCACAAAGAAGGGAATGAGGAAACAGGTGTTGACTGAGAACTTCAGTTAGACATTGAAGTACTTGAAACTACTTCCAGTCAGTTGAAAATCTGAGCCTTTTAGATGTATTTTATGACAACACAGTGCTGTAAAGCATTACTGTTCAGAACTTGTACAAGTTTCTGGACATCAAAGTGTCCTGGGAAGTCTGTTCTGCAGTTGAATTGCTGTTTTGTTCCATTTGTAAATGCATTTTAGCTACTGCTTCGGTCATGAGCCCATAATTTCTATCTCTCTCTCTCATCCTCTTCACTCAATACTGCCTTTCCTTTTTTTTCCCCCCAATTGGTGCTTTGTCACAACCTACATGTCTCAGCCAACACTCCACCCCTCTATCTTTCTATTCTCATTCTATTTTTTTCAGACTTGAATTTCCCTTCAAAAAAGATAAATCTCACCTCTGAGGCTTTATGAACATCATCTGAAGAAAATATTCTCCTAAACATCTCCAGCTGCCTCAGTTCTTTTCATGTTTCTCTTAAAACCTCTTTGACCAAGTTAATATTTTTCTTTGGCTTATATTAGTTTTGATTCCTTTTGCCTCTGTGAAATACCATTCTGAGAATATATTTTACAATTTTTGCTTATGTTAACTCTGTTCAGTGAATGGATGATGTGCAGTTCAGACTAACAACAACACTGCCTTGATTCATGACCCAGTTGAGGTAGTCTTGGAATCTGCCTCCTTGACGTGCCACTGAAAATAGAGGGTAACGACAAAGGACTATTGACAGAAACCAGCGCGAAAAATGGCTTAGGATGAAACATCAACAGACAGTGACAAAAGACATGCCTTCTGTCAGAGCACAGATGATTAAATTAAGAAATAAACCATAGAGCAGCATGTAAGAAAAATCAAGAATGAGCCTTGCATGCAATTTAGAGAATTTTGTCACAGTAACATAGTTGGAACTTTCATAAAGTAAATAGAAATAAATAATATCTGGGATTAAAATGGTACAGAGTTCTTAAAGTGCATGTAAGGAAGCTGCACCACTGCTAGACTGCAGTCCTTAAAGTGAAGCAGGCAACAAAAGTGAGTTGAACTTTGGACAGCAACTGGGCAATATAGGCCAAGACTGGATTAAAGTTACATTGAAAACTGGCAGGCCAAGATTGTGTGTCAAAATTTCATGACTCTATTCGCTGGTCAAAAGTCAATCATGTGGTGGAAATATTACTGATGTTTTAAGATTCCTTGCTTGTTATCATTAAATTTCTTTTATATTAATTATTTTTACCATCCACTTATTGAACCAGGAGGCTTTTGTATCCAACAATGCTAGAAAATGGACAGGTTTCAGTACATGGTACGAGGATTCAGCTCCAAAACTCTGTTCATGAGTTACTGACAGCAATGACAGAGTGCTCTCCACTATCTCTTCCATAAACCTGGAGAAAATTGAAAATCAGAGATTTACAATTGCTGTTAATGCTGAAGAAAATTCTTAGCTGTGAATCACATAGATATGCAACAGAGAATTATTCATGCTACTTTTTAAGGTGACAAGGTGAAGCAAAATATTTCACTTTTGCAGGATAAACTTCAGAAGCAGAGTATTTCAAAGTTCTCATATGTTAAAATTTCTGTAATTTGAATTTTTCAGATATACGATTAAGTATTCTGCTAACCAACGTGATAAACCACAAAAAGTAAATGATTAAGACTTTAGTTACAATGTAAAATAAGTCCATTAGTAACAATCCATAAAGTCTTAACAGATATAAAAATATACTTCTCTGGATGGCGTATCCAAAAGGATGGAGCTTCCTTCTGAAACTCATTAAGAAGGCGAAACTGTAAAAAATGTTAAAGTTTTAAATTTTTAAAAAATGTTTACAAAGATTGACTACAGTTTCAAAACAGAAACATTACAACTTTATATCAATACTCAGAGTCACCTTTTTAAGTAACCGTATGACATCCGGGTTTGTTATATCGATGCCAGCAGAAAGAGTGGGAAATGAACTTTGATGTGACATAAAGCAAGACTCCAAATGATTAGCTACAAGAAAATAGATGCACGTTAAAAGAACAACATTTCATTAAGATGGAGTAAGTTGCCAAAATTAAAATTACAACAAGAAAATACATTTTGTCACAGATCCCAAACTTTAGCTAAATTAGAAATGTTTAACTAAAAGACAAAGTTAGCCAAAGCCAAGAGGGATTACTGAAGTAGACAATGAGGGGTTTATCAGGTTGTGGAATTTCACAATTACAGAATTGATACATCACAGGAAGAGGCCATTCAGACACTGTTCCTTCCAAGTTCTCCATAGTCCTGCATATTTTTCCTTTTTGATGATTATCAAATTCCAACTTAGATGCCTTGATTGAACCTGCCTCCACCACATCTCAAGCAATTTACCCAGATTCCAGCCACTCGCTGCACGAAAGAATGTTCTCTGCTGCTTCTTTTGCCATTCACCTTAAATCTGTGTCCTCTTTTTCTCAATCTTTGCAGTAATGGGAACAGATCTTCCCTATCTACTCTGTCCAGACCCCACATAAATTTGTTAGAGGTATACAAAATCATCAACCTGGAGACAGATAGATGGGATTACGTTGAAAGATTAGGAGGAGGGAAAATTTGATTCTAAAAGAAAAAGGCTTGTTGGGCTGAGTGACCTTTTAATGTAGCTGAAGTGTCTGAGAGTGGTGATGGGATTGAAGGTTTAAGTTAATCAATGGGGTATCAATCATGTGACCTGCTCTGTCTCAGAGTTCTCCATATCAAGCGAAGAATATTCCATCACACTCATAACTTGTGCCTTGTAGATGGGTGACAGATTTCCAGGACTCAGGTGGGAGTTACTTCCTCAGAAATCCAAGTCTGTGGTTACAGGAGCAAATTAGAGTATTGAACCAGTTCAGTGTATGGTCAAAAATAACCTCCAATTTATTGTTAATGGGTACTTCAGCCTGGGCACACAATATGCGGGGCGGGGAGGGGTGGGAAAAACTCATGAGGGGTGTGCAAGAGAAAGGGCATACAAGAGAAAGAGAGTGTGTGTGTGTGTAAGGGAGCACGTGAAAAGAAGCACATGAGAGGGTGCATATGAAAGCATGTGAGAGACAGTGTGTGACCAAAATAAATATATATTTATTGTAAACTAACAAAATTATCTTAATCTATGGACTCCAACTTAAAACTTAGACAATATTTCATCTTTGATATTTGTGCTACACCTTTTTAAATATGAAAATCCAAAATAAAATTCAGCAAATAGTGTGGAAAATAGTAAATGTGACTATTCACATAATCATAAGGGAGACAGAGAGACAGCAGGGAACTCCAGGCTGTTTAGCATAACTTCTGTCAGAGGGGAGATGCTAGAACCTATCAGTAAGGAGGTTACAGCAAGGCCTTTCAAAAATCTTAATGTAAAAAGGCAGAATCCACATGGTTTGAGGGGGGAAATTTGGATTTCCAAAAGGCATTTGATAAGGTGTCACTTCCAAGGCTATGATACAAAATAAGAACTCGTGGTGTGACAGTAGCATATTAGTATAGATGCAGGATTTGTTAACCAATAGGAAGCAGTAGGTAGGCATAAATGTATCGTTTTCAGGTTGGCAGGATGTGGCAGATGGCATGCCAGATGGATCAGTGTTAAGAGCTCAACTATTTGCAATTTATATCAATAACTTCAATGAAGGGATCGAATATACGGTTGCTAACTTTGCTGACAAGATCAGTTGGAAAGCCAGTTTTGAAGAGGTATTAAAGGAGTCTGCAAAGGGATATTGATTGGTTAACTGAGTCAGGAAAACATTTGGTAGATGGGATGTAATGCAGGAAAATGTGAACTGGTCCTCTTTGACAGAAAGAAAAGAAAAATAGTATATTATTTAAACAGAGATTCCTCAATTCTGAGGTATAGAAGGATCTGTATGTCCTAACACATGAATCACAAAAAACTTAGCACACAGGTACAGCAACTGAAGGCAAATGGGATGTTGTGTTAATTGCAAGGGAACGGAATATTAAAGGTGTTTTGCTATTGTTGTGTAAAACACAGGTAAGGTCACACATTGGAGTATGGTATGCAGTTTTGGTCTCACTATTTAAGAAAGGGTGCAATGTGTTAGAAGGAATTCAGAGAAGGTCTGCTTGACTGATACCTGGGATGGGGTGCTATCTTGTGATGAAAGCTTGTGCAGGGTGAGGCTCTTTCCAATAAAGCTGAGACAAGAAATAAGAAAAGCAAAGAGGGAAAAAGACTAGCATCTAACATAAAAGGGGAATTCCAAACTCCTCTAAATAATACGAGTGGTTAAGGAAAGAGTGGGGATGATTGGAGACCAAAAAGGAGGGGGCATGACATTATGGGAGGGGGCATGACTGAAGTATTAAATGAATATTTGCATCTGTCCTCATGAAAAAAGTTGTTGTTGCCCAGGGCATATAGTGACAGAGAAGGAAACTTGTCACTAGGAAGGTTTAAAATTAATAAGAAAAAAGTCTTGGATAGATTGTAGTACTTAAAATTGACAAGCCACCAGGACCAGATGAGATGCATCCAAGGATTTTGAAGGACGTGAGGGCAGAAATTGCAAGGGCATGGACCAGAATTTTTTAGTTATCCTTGGACTCAAGGGAGGTGCCAAAGAGTGGAGAACTGCAAATATTTTGGCCTTGTTCAAGAAAGGTTGTAAAGAATAATTCCAGCAACGACAGACTAATATACAGCTGTTTCTTGATATCATGTGGGGTGAATTAAACCAGCTGTAGATTGGTATCTCGTTTCAGGAGGCGGCTAAGATAGATCAGCCACTTGATACCTCAAACTGAAAATGATTGTAAATGCTTCAGCCCTGGGTCGTACAATGATGTTCTAGGCTCCTAAAATTATTAAGGATAATGTTATTTCTGGACTCGTCTCTTTGATTTGATTTATTGCTGTCACATGTATCAAACTACAGTGAAAAGTTTTGTTTAGCATATAGCACAGGCAGATTATACATACAAGAACATATAGATCATCGGGTGTTTAAACAGAGGGAGACATACAAGTTATGGCTGGACAGGTGGTGCACAAAAGCAAGATCAGCATTGGATTTGAAATTCAAAAGGTCCATTCAGTAGTCTAATAACAGCAAGGAAGCTGTTCTTCAACTTATTGGTATATCTTTAAGCTTTTGTATCTTCTGCCTGATGGAAGAGGTTGGAACAGAGTTTAACTGGGGTGGGAGAGGTCTATGATGATGTTGGTTGCCTTTCCATGGCAACAGGAAGTGTAGATGGAGACCATGGACGGGAGGTTGACTTGTCTGATGGTATGGGCTGTGTTCATGATTTGCTGTAGTTTCTTACAGTCCTGGGAACTACAGTTGTTACACTAAGACAATTAGATAATAAATTGGATGTAACAGAACTACAATTCTTTGATTAGATCAAAAACAAAGTTTTCTGAGGAAGGGTCACCGGACCAGAAACGTTAACTCTGTTTTTGCTTCCACAGATGCTGCCAGACCTGCTGAGCTTTTCCAGCAACTTTGTTTTTGTTCCTGATTTACAGCATCTGCAGTTCTTTTGTTTTTCTTTGATTAAATTCTTTGGTTGAGGAATCACTTAATTCTTTTATCATATGCTGATTTTTGGCATGCACATAGCACCTCCATTTTGCTCCCTAGTGTTATTCCTGGCATGCCTTTGTGCACTCTTCACTGAATCAGGTTTGATGCTTCAGCTTGATGGTCGATTGTGGGATATCCAGGCCATGAAGTTACAGATGCACAATAAATATAATTCTGTTGCTGCTTATTACCATGGATGTCCAGATTTGAGATGCTAGGTCTGTTATAAATCCATGCCACTTAGCTTAGTGGTTGAGTCACACAATAGGATGGAAGAAATGCTCAGTGTGAAGACGGGATTTCATTTGTCTGCCCAATAGGATAGTACAACACCATTACCTCTGTCGGGTCCATCCTGCTGGTGGGACAGGACATACCATCACAAAGGGATGGTGCTGCCTAGACCTTCGGTATAAAGTATAAATGTGAGAGTATGACTATGCCATGCTATTACTTGACCAGCATATGGGACCTTGTTCCAAATGGTGGCACAAATCTCCAGATGTTAGTAGTGATGACTATTATTGTAATTATGGTACCCAAACAGATGCCATATAGTTTCATATTTTTAAATTTTTGTCATGGTTTGATACAACTGAGTGGCTTGCTAGACCATTTCAGAGAATAATTTCAAGTCAACCACATTTCTGTGGCTCTAAAGTCACATATAGGCCTGGAAGGGCTAAACAACTGCACTAAGAAATGCTTTTAGTAAAATAAATGCAACTTAGCAGGTGTATTCTAGACAGGATAAGGAATAAAACTAGAGTAAAGGCTCACTGAGTGAGTGATAGAAATAAGAACAACCTAGGCTGCACAATCAGGGATAAGGGGACTTAGGTGGACATGAACAATATCTGATATAAGTACTGTGGAAATAATTATCACTAACTAAACATAGGATTGCAAATTGATCAGATGAGAAACTGAGCAGGTGACATCAAGCACATGAGATATGAGAACTTATAGCTTTTTGCCAGAATTCACTCTTAGAATGTTTAAGACTGATGCTTCTTGCGTTCACATTAATAAATGATTGTAACATGTATACTAGTCTCCTGGTGATTTGTCAAGTTGAACCTCAACAGTATTTGACGTAGTCAGTGGATCTCATGTCATGCCCCCAGAACCAGAGTCACAGTGTGTGCATGTGGTCCATTTTAATTTACTACCCACAAGTAGGGCAGAGAGCCAAACTGGACTGACTTGGGCAAGATCCAAAGAAACTGAAAGAAGACTCGGGTTAGATGACATCAGGTGATGAGGCAGGACCACGCTGGCAAGACAGGAAAGCCAAAGCTATACAGATTGATCAGACCCCACAAGCTGCTGTGGAACAAGTCAGCTGTAGCTTCGCTGGTCAGGAAACTGCAACCAGGTAGAGTGGGTGAATGTCTAAATGAAAGACAAAAAATATTTTCAGGAAAGAATCAGAAGGTAAAGTTTAAAATGGTTTATTCTAAACCTTAAAATGGATTTTTTTTTCTTAAAAACAAGGTCACAGAAGATGACGTGCCTTTTGTTTGGTTCTGCCCCTTAAAATGGGCACTAGTTTTTAATGAGTCTAACTTCACACTTACTGCCTTGTGTTTTTAGATGATATTAATTTTCCTTTAAGTTTTATAAGGTGTGATTAACACATTGAAAGACTTATCCTGCTCCTGACAGGGCCACAAGGCATCTTTGTTTCTTTGCTTTCTTTTTTGGAGGACAGCCAGAAAAGAACGTCAACTACTTGTTAAGGTCAAGGGATTAAAAAATAATGAATTAATACACAGACAGATATCAATACATACAAGTTGTTTGTACGGAAATAAAAATTTTCAAAACAAGGATATTGAAAAATGAAAGGAAACTTGTTAGCCCACAATACCATTATTTGCATCTGGAATAATGTTGCAATGTAAAACATCTAAAAGGAATTTACCAAGTTATTTTCAATAAACTTAGATAATATACAAGGGTAAAGAAATATTAGTGCCTGGAATATTTTAATTGTACTGTAAAGGTACTCCATGGCTCAAAGTCATGGAAAATAGGAGTAGGCTATGCCACCCTTCAAGCCTGTTCCACTCTTCATTATGACCACAGCCAATCACCTAACTCAGTAACCTGTTCCCACATTACCTCCATACCCTTTGATCCCTTTAGCACAAGTGATATATCCAACTCTATCTTGAATTCATACAATGTTTTCAGCCTTGACTGCTCTGACAGAAAATTCCACAGGTTCACCACTCTGTGGGTGAAGAAATTTCTCCTCATCCTAATCCTAAATGGTTTATTCCATACCTTAGATTGTGACTACTCGTTCTGGACTCTCCCAGTGCGGGGAACATCCTTTTTGCATCTTCTCTGTCTAATCCTGTTAGAATTTTATAAGTTTCAACGAGAACCCTTCCCCATCTATCCTTACGAATTCCAGCAAAGAAAGTCCTAACCAATTCAACCTCTCCACATATGTCAGCCCTGCTATCCCAGGAATTAGTCTGGTAAATTTTCACTGCACCCCCTCTACAGCAAGAATATCTTTCTCAGGTAAGAATGCCAAAACTGCACACAATGTTTCAAGTATGTTCTCACCAAGGCCATGAATGAAATAGAATGGGAACAATAGTAGAGAAAATGCTAGAGTCTTTTATAATAATCCCTAAAACCATAAGAACTAGTAACAGTAAGGTGTTTGCCTCCTTAAGTCTGTTCCACCTTTCCAACAGGATCATGCTGATCTGACATTCTTCATAATCACTCTCCTGCATTTTCCCCATAACCTTGGATTCCCCGACTGAAAAAATAATCTCTCTCAGCCTTAAATACACACAAGTATTCTTCGCCTACAGGTCTCTGTGGCAAGGAGTTCCAAAGACTCTCAACCATCTGAGAGAAGAAATTATCTCAGTCTTAAACCCCTTTATTCTGAGGCTGTGCCCCCTGGTCCTAGGTTCTCCCAAGAGGGGTAACATCCTCTCAGCATTTACCCTGTCAAGTCTTATAAAGAATCCTGTACATTTAAATGAGATCACCTGTCATTATTCTAGACATTAGTGAGGACAGCCTTTGCTCATAAGACAATCCCTCCATACAGGAATCATCATAGTGAATCTTCTCAGCTGCCTACATCTTTCCTTAAATAAGGGGGCCGAAACTGATCACAGTACTCCAGATGTGGTCTCAACAGCACTTTGTACCATGACAGTAAGACTTCCCTACTTCTATACTGCAACCCCCTTGAAATAAGAGGCAACATTCCATTAACCTGCCTGATTACCAGCTGCAACTGTGTGCCAGCTTTCGGTGTTTCGTGTTCAAGTACCCCCAAGTTGCAGCTTTCCGCAGATTTTCTCCATTTAACATTCTGCTGCTTGGTTATCCCTTCCAAAATGAACAACTTCACATCCAATCTTGAAGGCTTTTGAACAAAATTACCTCATATTTGAGGGTGCTAGTGAGGAAAAACTGAATTTTCACTGTTTTTGAGATGTTTCCTAAAAAGTAGCACCTAATTTTTTATGTTAAAGAAATTACAGTTCAAAAATAAATAGGTGGCTTTATGTTCTGCAGACAGTCGAAGAATGTGATAAGATTCCATATAAGTGGAAGTTCTTTCTTCCTTCAATAGTATTAATTGCATAAAAAAAGTTCCAACCAGTTTTTGACAGTTTTGCAATCATTTGCTGACTGAATATGATCTTGTGAACAGAAAGTTGAACTAAATTATTTCCATCTTGAATCAAACAGTGAATGAGATAAGCAGCCAGATTTTTTTTGTGGTATTGGTTAAGGAAGAAAAATTGGCTACAACCTTACTGTCACAGTATCTTTTAATTCTACGTGAGCAAACAGGCAGGACTTCAGTTCAGATCAGCATTTAAAGGTCAATACATCTGAAAAATGCTGCAGTCACTTAGTACTGAAAGGTCTCAATTATCTCCTCAAAAATGCCTGCTAATATTACTACTGAACAAGTCAAATCACAGAATGAAATCTAGCTTGATGGATCACAATTTGTTCCTTTTAGTAATTCAACATGGCAGTCTTTCACACCAGATTTCAGACTTGGATTTTAGCAACAAAACAAAACGCACGATAAAACAAACCAAGCTATATGCATACAACACAGTTTAAAAGATTTCAAGCACTCAGCAAAACAAAATTCCCTCTGCTAAAATCTGCAGTAACTTTCCTCCTGTATCAAATCTGTAGACTGATGTAACTGTTACTGTTCAGTTCCAGTCACATGAGCAGCGAAGCCTCTTTTACATTCACACAACTGAGTCCTTCGACTTTCACAGCGCAAATTTCTAAATAAAACAATCCTGGACTGGAAGTCTTCACAAACTGAAACCTTACACTGAGCTAACTTACTCTTTTAGTGGTCTGAACAAATGCTCTTTTCTAGGAGAAATTATTTGTATATCTAACTTCAATCAGTTCTCTTTTGAAATTAATTCAAAGCTAATAAGCAAGTTCTTTTTAAACAAAATAGACATCATAGCTTCGGCTAAGCTAATGTTTCTTTATCTTTTGTCATAAACTTCATAATACAAATCAAACTTCCATTAACATTTCAGAAGGCCTTCAGTCACCTGGTCTTTTGACACATACAGGATTAAAACCTGGTTCTGAAAATATTAACCAAGTTAATTGTTAAACTTATTCTTCTTATTATTAAACACAAAAAGACCATCCCATCTGCCACTAGTTTAAAATCCAAACTCTTTAAAAAAAAAAGGCAAAATTCACACACACCTCTTATCACATTACAGATTGAAATTTAAACTTTCAGCAATTTGACTGCAAAACAACTGAGTTGCCAATGGAGACCACAACCGGAACTCACTTTTTTTTTTATATTAAGCAAGTTCCAGTTACCATATTGTTTCATCTTTATATCAAGTGTCATCATGCTTCCAGATCTCTGCTTTTTAGCTTCCTGTCAATTCCACATTAATATGACCTTTTGCAATTGCTCATTGTCTACGAAATCTCTGACCTTTTTTTCCTTCCAAGTATTGGGAAACACCACTTGAATAGTGTACTCAATTAGTGCTTTCACCAAACTGAGATCAGCAAACATGTATTAAATGCATCAGAGCCGAGGACACTTTGAAGACTTGAAAAAATTAAGTGATAAAACTGATGACAGTTAATCCATGCTAGCAAAACAAGCTAATGGAACTATTCAAAACCCGTAAATAACTCAAATGTCATAACTCAAAAGCAAGTCAAAGGCACAGAATGCATACAGATCATAAAATTCAAAAAGGACAAGGTAAAGTACTGTAAAATCAAAATAGTTTTTTTTTTAGAAACAAAAGATCACTGAGAAATAAACAGAGTCTGGTCATTTTGTATCTTCTTTTATGTAGTTACCCTCACTCAAAAGGTTTGTGACTAAATACTAGAACCATACTATGGAGTAAACTGACAAATATTGTATAAACAATTTTGTTTGTACTAATTGCAAATGAAAGAAATGGAGAATGATAATAAAGTGGCTGCAAAAGAAGTATTAGGAAGTCAGTCCTTTGGCCTTCAAATAAAACCATTAAGACCAATTTGACAGTATGAGGCAAGTATTTTCAAAAGTTGATTGGGGGAAGTTTGTTTGTAGGTGAAGGGACATTTGGAAAGTAGGAGACCTTCAAAAATGAGATAATGGGAGTTCACAGACAGTATGTTCTTGTTAGTGTAAAGGGCAAGATGTAGGGAATGTGGATGATTACAGAAATTGAGGCGGTGGTCAAAAAAAAAAGGAGGAAGCAAATATCAGGTATCGACAACTGGGATTGAGTGGACCCTGGAGGAGTATAACAGCAGGAGTATACTTAAGAGGGAAATCAGGGGTCAAGGAGGGGGCGTGAGATAGCTTTAGCAAATAGGGTTGAGGAGAATCCAAAGAGATTCTACAAATACCTTAAGGGCAAAAAAGTAACAGGGAGACAATATGGCCCCTTAAAGATCAAAGTGGCAGTCTGTGTGTGGAACCAGAGGAGATGAATGAGATACTAAACAAATATTTCATGTCAGTATATCCATGGAAAAGGGCATGGAAGCTAGGCAACTTGGTAAAATAAATAATGATGTCTTGAAAAGAGTTCAGAACAGGAGGTGCTGGAGGTCTTAAAATATATCAAGGTAGTTAAATCCCTGGGGCCTCATCAGGTGTATCCAGAACGTCGTGGGAAGCTAGGGAAGAGGTTGCTGGGCCCTTGCTGAGATTTTTATATTGTCGATAGCCACAGGTAAGGTGCCGGAAAACTGCAGGGTGGCTAATGTAGTGTCACAATTTAAGAAAGGTGGTAAGGAAAAGCCAGGGAACTATAGACCGGTGAGCCTGACGTCAGTGGTGGGTATGTTGCTAGAGGGGATTCTGAGGGCTGGGGTTTACATGTATTTGAAAAGGCAAGCACTGGTTAGGGATAAGCAGCATGGTTTTGTGTGGGGGAAATCATGTCTCACTTGATTGAGTTTTTTTTGAACAGTTGACAAAGAAGATTAATGAAAGCAGAGTGGTAGATGTTGTCTATAAGGACTTCAGCAAGACATTGAACAAGGTTCTGCATGGTAGACTGGTTAGCAAGACACATGGAGTCCTGTGGGGGGGTGAGGATGTTGCTGGCTAGGCAGTAGTTATTGTCCATCCTTAATTACCCAGAGGGCAGTTAAGAGTCAACCACATTGCTGTGGATCTGGAGTCACATGTAGGCCAGACCAGGTAAGGATAGCAGTTTCCTTCCCTAAAGGACATTTGTGAACCAGATGGGTTTTTCCAACAATCAACATTGGATTCATGGTCATCATTAGACTCTTAATTCCAGATGATTATTGAATTCAAATTCCACTATCTGCCATGGCAGGATTTGAACCCAGGTAGCTAGAACATAATCTGGGTTTCTGGATTAACAGTCCAGTGATAATACCACTAGGCCATCGCCTCCGCTGAACAGAGACCTAATGGTGTAGGTGCATAGTTCCTTGAAATTGGCATCGCAGATAGAAAGGGTGGTGAGGGGGGCATTTGACATACTTGTCTTTTTTGGTCAGTGCATTGAGCATAGAAATTAGGACATCATGTTGAGGCTGTACAGACATTGTTGAGGCTACTTTTAAAATACTGTGTTTAATTCTGGTCTCCCTACTATAGGAAAGTTGTTGTTAAAAGGGTTCAGAAAAGTTTTACAAGAATGTTGCTGGAATTGGGGGGTTTGAGCTATAGGGAGAGGCTGAATAGGCTGGGGCTTTTTCCCTGGAGCATCATAGCTTGAGGGGTGACCTTACAGAGGTTTACAAAATCATGAGGGGCACGGATAGCGTGAATAGCCAAGGTCTTTTTCCCAGGGCAGGGAAGTACAAACCGAGAGGGCATAGGTTTAAGGTGAGAGGGGAAAGACTTACAAAGGACCCGAGGGGTAACTTTTTCATGCAGAGCGTGGTGCATGTATGGAATGAGCTGCCAGAGGCAGTGGTGGAGTTGGGTACAATTACAAAATTTAAATGGCATCTGGCTGGATACATGAACAGGAAGGGTTTAAGAGGGATATGGGCCAAATGCTGGCAACTGGGACTAGCTCAGATTAGGATATCTGGTCAGCATGGATGATTTGGACTGAAGGGTCTGTGTCCATGCTGTATAACTTATGACTCTATAACTGAAATGTTACTGAAGTACCCTACTCTAATTGAAAACAAATTATGTGACAATTCTAAATCAAACACCCACCCAAATATGTTTAAAGAGCTAAGCAAGTCACTATTGCCACCAATTCAATTAAAACACAATGTCACAATATATACTTTTAATTGCATCATTTTTTTCCCCCTCATTAAAGCAGTAAGAGTATTGTGTTATTACACTATGATAGATGGGTAAATGAGATTGAAGCTATTTTTACATCAAGACTAGTTTCAAAAAGACCAAAATGTTTTTTAATTACAAACATCCAAAATTAATCATATAACTGGAACAAAAGCAAAAAACTGAAAACTATTAATACCATAAACTATTCATATCAAATGAGCAGTAAATGATCCCACTTTTGTGTTAGAATTCTATTAGCCCCATAACATTCAACTGGAACTCATTTTACTTCTACTGAACAAAATTTGCTATCATGTGTTTAGATATAACTAATATAGTTTTGTTTTTAGAAATACTGCCAAAAATAGACATTCTTGTCTGCTGCTGCTTATAGCAACTCCCGCCAGGGCTCTGCAGTAATAATAAGCCACATTTGCCTTTGTGCATTATCCTCACACTTCCACTATAACATCAGTCATCTTACTGCATTTAGGTCAACCCCTCTTTCTGCTGCCCTCAACCTTCCCTTTTAGCAGAGACATTTGAAGCTTTTACGCTCTGATCAAATTGTCAAAAGTCTGACATTTTCTTTTCAGGATATCTCCTTTGAATGTTTGTTGGCCTTGCAATTTCAAGTACCACTTCATTTGCCATTAGGTTTGACTGGTTCACAAAACCATAAAGAACAGATTTAAATTTCAAAACTCTCATACATTTTCAAAAGTTTAAAGTGCAAGTCATTTCTAATCCATACCCAGACTTGTGTAGGTTTCTCTCGTAGCACTGAATGTTGAAGATGAAAATGTTTTTGCATAGAATCGTAGGCTTCTGTCCTAAATAAAATGAATATAGTGCATCATTTTTAAAATCCTTAAAGTTTCCATCACTATGGTGTGTCCAGAAACATTACTTATTGTCATTAAAACAGGAATAAATCATGAAAAATAACAGCTTTGGACAATTAAAGATGAGCAATTGAGAAATTACATTGAGAAATTCGGTCTATGGTTTAAAATGAGTAATTCTAGCCATGCATTTTATTCTTAAAATATAAAATGTGCTTTGAACAGTAAGTTGTCAGACAAAACCATTTCCCCCCGTAAACAGTGAAACAAACTTTCTTCATCCTAGAGTAAATCTTTGGAAGGATGCTCTATGAATGCAAGGAAGTGTGGCCAAGAATTTATATTTTTTTCTGAAAATCCAAATTTTTAATTTTATGCAAGCAGGAGGGCTGCATCCCTAATAGATTCCAAATCAATTTAGCAAATGTATTACAGAGTTATACATCAATAAACAAAGGTTTAACTCTAAAGTCTCACTCTATTAATAAACCTAATAGTTGCTTATCAATGCTTAGTCATTTGGAGTACTTATTTTTATTTACACTTAATATAGGGTCTGGATCTGAAAGAGCTGTAGCAAGGTGTTTGCGGAGAGTAATCCAGCATTCACAATTCAACACATCAGATGGAGGAGCACAGCAAAGAGACTGCAAAGCCTCCCGACGAATCTAAACAAAAACAAGGAAATTCAATCAATTTCTGGTAAACTATAAGTATATTAGACAATCTAACCATTAAAAACAAAGCTAATCAACATTAAAAGTTTTGCATATATCACTGATTAAGTTCTTAAAATCTCATTGAATAGAAACAAAAACAGTCTGAAGAAAGGTCGCTGGGGCCAAAACGTTAACTTTGCTTTCTCTCCACGGATGCTGCCAGACCTGCTGTGTCTTTTTTTCAGAAATTTCTGTTCTTATTTCTAATTTCGAGCTGTTCTTTGCTTTTTCATTCCCTAGAAAAATGTTGTATATGCTTAGATAGGCAACTGAAAGGCTGTGAAAATAGTTTAACAGCTAATTCAGATGGGAAATAGAGGAAACTTGCTAAGAAAAAGGAGCTTTTCTCAGTGCTATAAATTTAAACTTTACTTGGCTATTCTTCCCTCTTAACTTATGCAAGTTATTCCTCAGCTACTACAACAGAAAAGTACTCGAGAAAATTTGACATCTGAATAAAAAGTTACAAAAATATGTTACCTCCTTTGGTTGGCTAGGATCCAGTTTTCCTACTATAATCTGTAGCTGTTCCTGATTCATGAATGTGTAGCTCTGCAGCAAAATATAAAATCATATTTAACAATGCTATTATTTACAGACATATTAAAAGCTTAAATTACTACTGCTTATTGACAATACATGATGCAATAAAAAAAATCTTCCATACAAATAGAAACAAATGGCTCTTACACCATTTGGGCTTTATCATTGTTTTAGTTATATTATTAAAAATCTTTAGACTGTAGGACACATGTCATCCCGAGGCAAAAATTTACACAGAAGGCAATGTACATTTACGTCAGATTCCTGTTCTCCCAGACGATATGCATGAAGAAAATTGTTGTCACTAGAAAAGACGTTGTATCCCCACTTCTGATCACATGAAAAACACCCACTGGAAGTGGTTAGCAAAATCTCCTACTTTCATGCTGGCAATCTATCCCTTAATAGAAAATTTGCTTTACGTAAAGGAAATGAAACTACTAACTTTTGGCCAGCTCAATTAACGTACATGAAATAATGTCAAGATGACTCTTAGCACATTGATTCCTTACAAGACCCATATTCTCACCACCTTGTTGTATGGCTGTGAAACATTAATAACTAACTAATTAACTAACTATTATAAATAAGAACAGATCAACAATGATAGTTTTTGTTAGTTGCTGCACATTATGAGTATACCCTGGCAGGACAAAATTACAAATGCAGTAATCTTCTCGAAGGCAGAGTTTCCAGGTTTGTTAGCAATCAGCAAACAAAGGTGGCTTTGATGGCGCAGATGTGTCTCCTAGGCCTAACCATCTTCATCAGCTCTTTCATCAATGACCTTCCATTCATCACAAGGTCAAAAGTGGGGATGTTTGCTGATGTTTCTATAACGTTCAGTACCATTTGAGTCCTCACACACTGGAGAAAACTGTGCCAAAATGTAGCAAAACCTGGCAAACATCCAGGATTGGGTTGATAAGTGGCATGTAACATTCACACCATTATGTACCAGACAATAACCATCTCTGATAACCTAAGCATCACTCCTTGATATTCAGTGGCATTACGATCACTGAATCTCCTATTATCAACATTCCAAAGGTTAATATTGTGCCCAGAACCTCAACTTAACCAGCCTCTGACCAGACATTACTGTGGCTACAACAGCAGGCTGTGAAATCTGCGAGTAATTCACCGATTCTCTCCCCAATGTCTATCGGGAGTGTGATACAATATTCTCACTTGCTTGGATGGATGCAGCTCCAACAACACTTAAGAAGCTTGATACCATCTAGGATAAAGAAGCTCACTTGAATGGCACCCAATGCCACCTTCAAAATTTACTCCCTTCATCAGGATCCATAGTGACAGCAATGTGTACCATCTACAAGGTACGTTGCCGTAACTCATCAAGGCTCCTTCGACATCAACATTTACTAACTAGAAGGGTAGCAAATGCATAAGAACATCACCACCTATAGGTTTCCTTACAAGTTACACGCCATTCCTTCATTACCACTGAGTCAGATTCTTGGAATTCCCTCCTTTGAACACTGTGGGTGTCTGTACAACCCAAGGTTACACAAGTTCAAGAAGATAGCTCACCACTTTCTACATGACAATGAGGAATGGGCAATAAACGCAGGCTGAACCAGTGGTACCCACATCTCATGAAAGAATAAAAGTGAAAAAATGTCTGCACAATAGAAGATGATCTTGTTCAAAATGACTTTCAGTACGACTGGTAGATAACAGACAGGACATCCGAAATTCAGTTTCAAGTATTCTTGCAAGCAAGAAATTGCAGTAGTGCTGCATCTCTCAGATAATTATTGATCATTTTAAATCTTACTGCTCATGCCACATTCTAATCACACTGAAAATTGCTTAATGCCTGAACAATAATGGTGCACTGCTGCTTATGAAACCTCATGAATATCATGCCCATTGGTCTATCTACTGAACCAATTAAAGAAGGTAGTACAGGAAGAAATGATTAAATAACAGTGAAGTAAAATGTCAGAGTTTGGATCAAATTAAATACAGAACACATTGAAAAAAATGAAATCATCAAAGGAAAATAAACAATGAAAAAGACCAAACAGAAGACAAGCACATTGCAACTTAGCTATTTAGACTCATTATATTGATCCTTAAGAAGTTAACGAGCAAATGACAGTGTGAATGAGCAAACTTTACATATGTTCTTGATAATATGAAGTACAGAATCAGCAGCCACCATCCATCATTATTAGCAGTGGAGCTGCATTTATAGGAACATAGAAGAGGCTACATGAAAACAGAAATCTCTACACATACTACTGATCAATTGTATTTCAGACTTTCAACATCTACAATACTTTGCTTTGCACTCAATTCTTCTAGCATCCTGACTGATGCACATTACAATGATAATGGAGCTATTGACTAACCATAATAATCAAAAAATCTCTATCAATTAGTCAACAATTGAATTAGAAGTGACATGAGGAAAGTCCTAGTATAGTGCCTTGTGAATTACAGGTCCATAGACACCTTTTTACTTCCAATCATGCTAAACATAACAAATCATGTCTCAAATTATTCAACCTAACTTAAGTTGTTATTTTCTGCAATAATAATTTTTGAGTGTCAACAGTTGAGAATGCTGGGCTTCAAGGTTGCATGCCATGTTCTCAACTACGAATCACTCCATTAGTAGGATTTCTTATGACATTAAATTACCAGCTCTAAATGACTGAGGAGGGATGAATTTGCATTAACATCATAAATCCAGCCATTACATGACACACCATAAGATTAATGGCAAGTCTCACTACAAAATGGTAACTTGTTCAGTTTGTCAATATCAACGGCACAGACACACAAATCACCCAGCAATTTGTACAGGATTGCAACTCGTGACAGTTCTTCTACTCCTGAAATTGTTCAAATTTATAAACAAATAATGGAAAACTTTTTTTCACATTTATTTTAATTTTTATGTTCGAGAAAAAAGCAGATGTTAGTCAGGATGAGAGAGAGAGAGAGAGAGAGAGAGAGAGAGAGAGAGAGAGAGAGAG
>NC_063336.1:57212753-57225556 GCF_021869965.1 Rhincodon typus
AGAGAGAGAGAGAGAGAGAGAGAGAGAGAGAGAGAGAGAGAGAGAGAAAGACAGGTGAGGGGAGTCATAAATACAAAGAATGACAGGCAAGGCAGTTCTTTCTTCTTCAATTCAAGAGGACGACTATTTAAGGCAATGGGTCACAAGCCTCTGACATCCACCCTTAAGAGAAGTGAGTGAGGGTGGATGGGGAGGGGAGTTGAATGACAAGACTAAAAGGAAGGATACAGTTGCTGACTGGGTCAATGATAATAAAGTTAGGAGTATGAAACTGCAAGTAAGATGGAACATTGGGTTAGAAGAAGTTGAAAAGGATAGTAGTAATACTGGGAAATAGGGGATAGGATGAAACTTGAACAACTGTGGAGGAATTGGATAGGGACAGGCTGAGGGCCCATTTTCTCAACAATCATCAACCTAAATATGTAACTTGCAATCACTGGCATCTCCTTTCCCCATGAAATCATGTCATGCAACAACAACTTGCATTTATATAGTACCTTTATTGTAAAATGCCACATGATGGTCCACAGAAGTATGATCAAATAGGTTAATGTCAACATCAAACCAAGCAAATTAAGATATTAAAATTGATTATTAAAAGCCAAGTCAAAAAGGCAAGTGTTAAGGGGTATTTTAAATGAGCAGTGTACATAGGGAGGCATTCCACAGCTTAGGGTCTGGATAGCTGGAAACTAGGTAAATTCCTCGTAAGATTATTCCCTACGTGCAAAGTTCAAAAACTGTAATTAAGTCAAGCAGCAATTATATGGCAGAGTGTTGATTGGATAAAAGCTTAATGAGGGGAAAGGGAATCAAGTAATAGGAACAGAGATAGAGGCCTAAATCTTAAGGATTTTCTTTGGCTAACTCAGTTGTGTCAAGTCTTTGAGAGGGAGGGATTTACGTTATGAGGCCGAGCAGGTTCTCTTGCCAAACCTTAGCAAACTGACCTATCATGTCCCCAAGGCATCTCTCATGTCCAAATTTCCATCCATTTTACCATATGTCACTCCCATAAAAACATGCTACTCAGTAGTTATCTCAGAATTCACTGCCATTTCTTGTGCTGGTACCATCTTTAAAAGTCAGTTGTGCACCGTTTAAGCACGGTCACTCTACAGCGGCCTAGCATAGTTTCTGACATTTGTTCCACGTGACTGGCAGAGGGAAACTGACACCCCACTTAAAATTAAAATTCAAGATGGCTTTATTGTTCACATGTACTCAAATGAGTACAGTGAAAAGTTTATAAGTTGCCACTTACAGCACCATCTTAGGTACAAAGGTACCTAGGTACAGCTTCTTCAGTTACAAGATTAGTTACAGAGTTACAATGTCACCAACACACAATACCACCTTAGGTACAGAGTACCTCGGTACAATCCTTAGTTACAGAATAGAGAAATGAACATAAAAACTTACACTATGGTTGTATATTTTGTACGCAGGATTCTGGAGATCCTGCTGGACCAGGTGGTTCCAACGCTGGACTTCCACAGCCCTCAGGACCAACAATGATAGCTATGACACCACACAATGCCAGCCTGGTTTGAGGTTGCCACCTGAGTTAAAGCAATCTCAGCCATTTTGTGGAATGCATAACATCAACTGGCCTGCTTTCCCAATGTAGAAATTCTATGATTATCAGAAGAAGGTCAATAACCTTCTTCACTTCATCAGGGTAAGGCTCATCATCTTCTTTCCAATATCTTATACTCACTCTATTTCTGTTATTGTGCCCATCTTTCATCAAGACTCTTGCTCTACCATTCTCACCTACTACAGCTTCCCCACTTATTCTCTCACCCCACACTATTAACCCTCCGTACTGCCTACTCGCTCACCTTGGTCACTTCCTCACCTGCACCAACAGTACCAGCGATGCCATACACTTTCATCTTCCATAATACCTCTCTCTCATATTCCAGAGGTAAACAGTCCTCAAAAGGCTGACGAAGTCAAGATAGGATACGTACTGCCCATTATTTCAGCTCCTCACCCATAAAGGGAGAAGGATGCCCCCAGACTGCCCCAAGCTAGGTCTGTACTGGTATTGAAGGTTGCCCTTAAATGATCGTGCTGGTGAAGGTTATTCCACTTGTCTTGATTGAGGCTTGATGACAACAATGGTAAGCTTCCTGGATCTGTGTCTGCACCAAACAGCAAGGCAGGACAGCAGTAATATGAGAGATAGTAGAAACTGATAACAGTAACATGAGCCTAGTATCTTTAGCTAACACGGAAAGTGCACAAAAGCAAGGTAAAACAATGCAAGGCAGAAATGTGAGAATCCAGTTAGGCTCAGAGTGAGTGAGTTATGATGGAGCAAAAGAAGAGTCTGGCAATACAGTTTGGTCCAGTACATGTCCCTAAGCTCAGAATGTCCTTGCTGCACCACTACAATGATAGTTGCCAATGCAGCCTGTGATACAGCATTGAAACACAGAGGCAACCTGTAAATTAATCAGAGCTACGTCATGAGGGGTCTTCAAGGTTGGAAAATGTCAGATGCCAAGGTCCATTGATGTGGGATGTGTGCGGATGGTGCCCATGGAGCATACCGAGGTGTTGGTGGCCCGCTTCCAACAAAGGCAGTTCATGTTGAGGTTGGTTGGCTCGCCAAGCTGGTTTGTTGTTCCGCAGACGTTTCGTTACCGTGCTTGGTAACATCCTCAGTGCAGCCTCTGATGAAGCGTCGGTGTGTTTTCCCGCCTGGCTTTTAAACTCTGGGGTCCGTTGCGATAGATTGCCTCACTTCCAGATTTCCTCTGTAGTGGAATGTATATGGGGTCGAGTTCAATGTGTTTATTAATAGCCTGCTTCGTGGAGTGCCATGCTTCCAGGAATTCTCGTGCTTGTCTCTGCCTCGCCTGTCCCAGGATCTTGGTGTTGTCCCAGTCGAAGTCGTGGTTCTCCTTGTCCATGTGGATTGAGATGAGTGAGTATTGGTCGTGTCTTTTTGTAGCCAGTTGGTGTTCATGTACTCTTGCTGTTAGTTTCCTTCCTGTTTGTCCGATGTAGTGTTTCTCGCAGTCTCTGCAGGGGATCTTGCAGATGACATTGGTCCTGTCCATGGCGGGGAGTAGGTCTTTAGTTCGGGTGAGCACTTGTCATAGGGTTGATGTGGGTTTGTGTGCCACGCTGATGCCCAGTGGTCGTAGAAGTCTTGTGGTGAGTTCTGACATGTTCCAGATGTAGGGTTGTGTGATGAGTGTGTCGGGGCGTGTAGGATCTTTCTAATGCTGTTCCTATAGGCATCTCCTGACCCAGTTCTTTGGATATCCATTATCCTTGAACACTTGGAAGAGGTATTCTTCCTCCTCTTGGCGTAGTTCCATGTTGTTGCAGTGTGTTGTTGCCTTTTTTTAAACAGTGTTCGCACGCAGCTTCGTTTTTGTGTGCTGGGATGGTTACTATTGAAGTTCAATACCTGGTCTGTGTGTGTGGCTTTTCAGTGTACTTTTGTTTGCAGTTCCCCATTTGTCTTGTGCTCTAATGACGTCCAGGAATGGGAGTTGTTTGTTCTTCTCCTCCTCTGGTGAATTTTATTCCGGTGAGGGTGTTGTTTATGAGTTTGTGTGTCTCTTCTAATTTGGTCCGTTTAATGATGACAAAGGTGTCGTCTACATAGCGTATCCATAGTTTAGGTTGGATTTGTGGAAGGGCAGTCCTTTCCAGTCTTTGCATCACTGCTTCTGCTACGAGTCTGGAGATAGGCGATCCCATGGGTGTCCCGTTGATTTGTTCGTATGTTTGGCCGTTGAATGTGAAGTGGGTGGTCAGGCATAGGTCCAACAGTTTAAGCATGTTGTCCTTGGAGATGGTTTCACTGGGGTCATGTTCTTGTTCAAGTAGCGTTGTCATTGCTTCCCTTGCTAGTGGTATGTCTATTGACATGAATAGGGCGGTGACATCAAATGATATCATGGTCTCTTCGTCCTCTATCTTTATGTCTTTGATGGAGTTGAGGAATTCTTGGGCTGAGTGGATGGAGTCGGATGACTTGTTGACTAGGTGCTTGAGTCTTCTTTGTAGTTCTCTGGCTAATCTGTGCAATGGAGTCCCTGGTAGGGAGACTATGGGTCTGAGGGGGACTTCCGGTTTGTGCACTTTAGGGAGGCCGTAGAATCGGGGTGTGTTGTTTCCTTTGGGTTTCATTCTTAAGAAGTCTGCTTTGTTGATCTGTCCTGTTTGTTTAAGTCCTTGTAGCGCGTATAGGATTTTGTTGCCTAGTTGTGGTGTCGGGTCAGTTTGTACTGGCCGGTATGTGTTCTCGTCGGCGAGCAGTGCTTGTACTTTGGAGATGTAGTCCTTTTTATTCATTATCACTGTCATGCGCCTTTTGTCTGCAGGTAGTGTAGTGATGTTCTTGTCCTTCTTTAATCTGTCCAGGGCTTGTCTTTCCCTTGTGTTGAGGGTGTTGAGTTCCCTCTTTCTGGTTAGTGTCGGGACTACTGTCTGTCTTATAGTTTGTTGTGTTTCTTCGTTGATATTGTTGGTCTTGAGTGTGGCTTCCAGTGTAGCTATCCATTCCGTTTTCTTGGCGTCCCTGCAGTTGTAGTTCAGTCCCCGGGTGAGAACGGCTTTTTCCGCGTCTGTCAGTTTCCTGTCGGAGAGGTTCCTTATCCATGTGTCAGTTCTGTTGTTGTCGCTTTTGTGGGTAAGTGTGGTTAGCTTGTCTTGCAGGGTCTGTCTTTTCTTGGCTCTTGTGGTCTGTCGGCTGATGTTAATGGCTCGTTCCATGTCGGTTGTCCAGTCTTGATTGGTAGCTTCCTGGAATAACGTTTTTTGGCACGTAATTTCTCTGTTGTATTTGTGGAGCCGGTTGTGTGCGTCGTTTATCATTACCCTTACCATCTTGCGGTGGTTTTGTTCTGCTGTTTTCCGAGCCTGTGGGTTGTTGATGGGTGGTTTGTACCTCACACTGCGTGGTAATACCTGGTTCCTGAGGCATCCATGTAGGAAGTAGAATTGTTCGCGGGTTGCGCTCTCTTGTCTGGCGTAGTTTTCCCATTTCCTTGCCAGCTTGAGCGTGTTGCGCCCGTAGGTCTCTAAGGTTTTGGAGTAGATTTGTAGCTCGGGTTGTGGGTGTTGAGATTGGTTGGCTCGTCGAGCTGGTTTGTTGTTCCGCAGACGTTTCGTTACCATGCTTGGTAACATCCTCAGGGACAGGCTAGGCAGAGACAAGCACGAGAATTCCTGGAAGCATGGCACTCCATGAAGCAGGCTATTAATAAACACATTGAACTCAACCCCATATACATTCCACTACGGAGGAAACCTGGAAGTGAGGCAATCCATCGCAACGGACCCCAGAGTTTAAAAGCCAGGTGGGAAAACACACCGACGCTTCATCAGAGGCTGCACTGAGGATGTTACCTAGCATGGTAACGAAACGTCTGCGGAACAACAAACCAACTTGGCAAGCCAACCAACTTCAACACCCACAACCCAAGCTACAAATCTACTCCAAAACCTTAGAGGGGGTTCATAGCAACTGGTGAACTGAATCTATTACATAATGGTCTAGTTTGCTTGTCAGGTTTTCCGGATGCAGAGCTTGTTTGGTGCCTTTGGCAAGAAAGGAGTATGAATATTAATGAGGCAAGTTTTGGCGTTAAACAAATAATAATGAGTGTCATTAAAAAGTGATAAAATATCAACTGACAGTCACATCATATCTCTTGTTAAAATCTTAAAGACAGAGCATAGACCCCCAAAGTTGTAGTAGTAATATTGGGGAAGGTATTAAAAAGGAAATTAAATATGAAAATAATAAAAGGCATGTCTGTAATTATGGGCAACTTCAAACTGCGTGTGGGTTGATCAAATCAGTCGCAATACAGTCGAGGATGAAATCTTGGAAAGTATATTGGATAGTTTTAAAAGTCAATACAGTGAAGAACCAACTAGAGGAAAGGTCATCCTTGACTGAGTATTGTGTAACAAGGAAGGAATAATTGGCAACCTAGTTATGCGTGGGCCGTCGGGGAAATGTGACCACAATAGGATAGAACTCTTCATTAAGATGGAGAGCGAAATAGTTGTTTCTGTGACTAGTATCCTGAATTTAAACAAAAGAGGCAAAAATTACAGATCGTTACATAAAGAGATGACAGCAGATAAGCAATGACAAACATTTTCAAGAGCACATGGAAAAACTGCAGAAATTATTCATCCCAATCAAGCATAAAAATAAAACGGAAAACATGGTCAAGCTACAGCGAACAAAAATAATTAGGGATGGTATTAAATCCAGGGCAGAGGCATACAAAGATGTATGTGAAGAGAAAGAGATTAGTAAAGGCAAATATAGGTCCCCTACAGTCAAAAACAGGGAAATTTTATGAAGGGAAACAAAGTTGGCAGACCAATTAAAAACATATCTTTGTCCTGTCTTCACAAAGAATAACATAAATTACATTAAAAAAATACAGGGAACACAGGGCCTAAGGGAGGGAAGAATTAAAATATATAATATTATTAGGAAAATGGTGTTGGGGAAATTATTGGGATTAAAGGCAGGTAAATCCTCAGGGCCTGATTATCTTCATTCCAGAATATTTAAGGAAGTGGCCCTAGAAATAGCAGATATGCTAGTGGATCATGTGCCAAAATTCTAGACTCTGGAGTGGTTCCAATGGATTAGAGAGTAGCTAACGTAAACCAATAATTTAAGAAAGGCAGAGAGGAAACAACAAATTAAAGAGCACTTAACCTGACATCGAGACTGAGAAAAGTGCTAGAGTCCATCATTCAAGTGCTCTTGTGATTATATATCTTGTAAGACAAGATCAGTCAGCATGGATTTATGAAGGGGAAGTCGTGCTTGACAAGTCTGCTGGAGTTTTTTGAGGATGTAACTAGCAGAATGAACAAGGGGGAAACCAGTGGATATGGTTTACTTGAATTTTCAGAAGGCTTTTGACAAAGTCTCACATAAAAGATTAACATGCAAACTTAAAGTGCATGGGATTGAAGGTTGTGTACTGAAAGAGAGTAAGAACAGGCTGTCAGACAGGAAACAACAAGTCTTTTTCCGAGTGACAGGCAATGGCTAGTTCAGCAAGAAACAGTGCTTGGACCCCAGCTATTCACAATATATATTAATGATTTAGATGAGGAAATTAGATGTCATATCTCCAACTTTGCAGGTGACACAAAACGGGATGGGAAGGTATGCTGTGAGAAGGCAGATGAAGTATCATGTGGATAAATGTGAGGTTATCCATTTTGGTAGTAAAAAAACAAATTATCTAAATAGCAAAGGATTGGCAATGGAGGTACATGTAACAAGATATGGATGTACTTGTACACCAGTCACTGAAAGCAAGCATGCAGGTGCAACAGGTGATGAAGAAGGCAAATGGTATGGTAGCCTTCATAGCGAAAGGATTAGAGTTACAGGAGCAGAGATATCTTGCTGCAACTGTACAGACATTGGCAAGACCACACCTGCAGTACTGTGTGCAGTTTTGGTCTCCTTATCTGAGAAAGAATGTTTGCCTATTGGAGGAGTTAAAGAAGATTTACCAGATTGATTTCTGGGATGGCAGGCCTTTTAGAATTGGTTTCTGGCTAATCTTTCTCATTCCTCCACAATTTTAAACATCACTAATCAACCTATAATCTTACAAAAATAAATCAGTGAAAATGTCAAAAATGTGAAACAAAATTGCTAGAAATTTTCAGCAGCTTTGGCTGCACCTGTGGAGAAGGAGACAGAGTTAACATTTACACCAATAACTTTTCCATTGCCATTGACATGAAAAGTCTAACTGCTTCTCTCGCAGTGGATGTGGCCAAACCTCAATATTTCTACTCCGTAATCTTCTGTTTTGAAAAAGACATCATTTTTATTTCAGTTTTTGTGTTTGTATTTACTCTTATCTGGCACCTATTCAGTGATGCTGTACTCTACTGTTTCTATTTTTTCAATATGCTTTATACTGCACAAACTGTGTAATATAATTATAGCATTCCTAATGTTTTGTGCAGTTCCCCTGAGGGCAATGAAGAAGGATAAGGCCATAAGCATATTGGTCTTCATCGGTCAAGGCACCGAGGATAGGAGTTGTGATGTTATGTTACAGTGTGCAAGTTGTTGATGAGGCCGCACTTGGAATATTGTGTACAGTTTTGGTCACCTTGTTATAGGAAGAACATAGTTAAACTGGAAAGTGTGCAAAGAAGATTTACAAGGATGTTACCAGGGCTAATAGGTCTGAGTTATAGGGAGATGTTGGCCAAGATAGGACTTTATTCCTTGGAACGTAGGAGAACGAGGGGTGACCTTATTCAGGTGTACAAAATCATGAGGAGCATATAGAGGATGAATGCATATAGTCTTTTTCCCAGGGATAGGGAATTGAAAGCTAGACGGCATAGATTTAAGGTAAGAGGGCAAAGATTTAAGAAGGGCCTGATGGGAAACTTTTTTATGCAGGGAGTGATGAATATATGGAATGGGCTGCCAAAGAAAGAGGTTGAGGCAGGTAAAATAGCGACATTTAAAAAACATTTGCATAGGTACATGGATGGAAAGGGTTGAGAGGGATCTGGACCAAATGCGGGCAATTGAAACTAGCTGAGTGGGCACCATGCACTGGTTTGGGCCAAAGAGCCTGTTTCCAAGCTGTATTACTCTATGACTCTATCTAATCATAAAGCACAGTAGGTGCCAGGAGAATTTGGTGGGGTGTGGTTATAGGGTAGTGTCCAATTAATTGGAAATCAGTTCTCAAGGGGTTCCCCAAACATAAAGCAGGCTTCCTTGCTCCTCGTTCGAGGACTCCCCCTCCCACTACCATCCCAAAAGACTGGAAAAGCTTGTCTACTATGTGTCCGTGCCATTTCTTGCCATTCTGCTCTGACCCCTTCCCCTTCCTCAGAGAATCATGGTCAGCTCCACTAGTACTCACTTTCTACTCCATTAGCCAGCATATCAATAGATCATCCTCCACCAATTCTACCACGATGCCACCACCAAACACATCTCCCCCTCCACTCCCAACGTTAGGAAGGAATCGCCCTCTCCAGTCCTCAAGTCACCTCTAAAACTCCATGCCCTTCTGACATCTTTCCATCCACGTAAGCACAGTGGATTCAAAATTTGCACTGCACTTCCTCTCACCATCCAAACACTCCTACAGGGGGAAACAGCAATCCAAATATTCATCTTCCAATTCATTATACTTGTTTTAACTGCTTAAAACACTGTCTGCTCTACATCAGCATGACTAAACAAATAAGAAGTTAGTGCAAATCCAAGAATGTTCTATATCTATAACATAAAACAGAAAGAGCAGATTTCATAGATTTATCTGTTTAGGAAGGTAACACAACTGTGAGTTAAAGTTCAAGCAAACAGATCAACATCAATTGATTGACCAGCACATATAATTACATGTTTTGGCTCCATGTTCATTGTTCTGTGCCCCACATTTTAGATTTTTAACTTAATTTTTTGCTGATATGCAACCATTATAGAATAACGTATTAGAATATACTATTCCCAGGAAGCTCCTGTTAATATCTTCATCTCTCTCTTTTATTTAAAAGAGGGGGTTAGCATAAAGGAAGAAGAGACAAAGGACATGCTTTGCGGCCAAAGTTCAAAATACTTTTGAACCAATGCAGCAAATATAACTAACGCAGACGATACTAATTCCTATTGATTTCCAACATATATCACAGCTACCAGACACATATGCAAAGCAACCACACCACAACCACCTCTCCTACCCTTCAGGCTTGATTCTTCAATTCGTTGTACTGTACATCCCATGTTTAACAAAATCACTAACAACTAACCAGCACAATATTTAAATCAGGCCAAGTTCATTCATTTTAACCAGTGTATTATTTGTAATACTATAGTTTCAGTTTAGTTATTCTTTCACATTCACTGACCTATTGTGGGGGGTGGGGGGTTATAGTCAATGGGTGGACCCTGTGCTGAAAATACTAAACACAAGTAACAAAGTCTTTGTAACCTTCAGAAATTAAAATGAACCTTCAGCTATCCTCTTAACAGTACACAGATTTCAGTAATGATTTTAGTAATGAAACACTACTTTGCATCATTATACTTCCAGCTACTCTGACAAAAGCATTTTGGTCAGAATTTTACTCTCTACTGAGAAAGAGAGCTAAAAAATTAACAAAGATTATTACTTTTAAATAAAATAATTAACAAGCAAAGAGAGAGGATAAACCTATCTACATGACATCTATAGCTGACTCGAGTGATGGGTGCATTTGTCATTCTCTGGAAGAAAAATAGCTCAAATGAGTTTTTAATTCATCTAGTCATTTGAACAGCCATTACACAGGTGATTCCAAAACACACGCATTGTAAAAGCTCAATTGGGCAAGACTGTGCCAATTGTCGGAATATTTGTAACATGATTGAAAAGTTCTGAATGAGAAAGGCAGCAAAACGGACAAGATCAATAGATCATCTGACAAGAAATTTTGCAACTCTTGAATGAGCAATTCAGATGAGAAGTGGAAAACAAAAATCAACAGAATGGGAACAGTAAATGAACAAAGGCACCAAAGCAAAATGTTGTGGCCACACCTGTCATCTAGTGCTTTACATTGAGAATCTGAATTTGTGATTTTTTAAAATCCAAAAACTAAAAAGCTAGTATCAGTGAAAATGATCAAAAATAACCTGATTGTCATTAAAAGCCCAACTGGTTTGCTAATGACCTCAAGGGAAAATAATATGCACGGTCACCTGATTTAGCTTATACATGACTCCAGTCCTTCACTAACATGGTTAATTGTTAATTATCCCCTGAAAAGGTGCAACTGTTGTGTCTTAATTGAATGCAAACTGCAAAAGAGCAGCACCAGGCATACCTGCACTTATTTAATTCAAATAGCTTTGAGGGTACAAAAGTGCACATTCCTTCCAAGCAAATATACTAATCACAGGTTATGTTAAAAATAACTGCTGCATGACACAAACATTTAACCAAGTGTGGTATCAACAAACAAAGCAAAACTGAAATCAATGGTAATCTGGAGGAAATGTTAGTGTCATTCTACCTCAAATCTATTTGGTACCTTTGTCCTTTAGTGTTTCCATTCCACTGGTTTTAGGTTTCTATTTCTTATCTCAAAAGCAGATTCCTGAGCACCAAGAAACACAATCATGGTTACTAGAGATCAACCAACTCATTCCCAGGACAACTCTGCAGTAGTTCTTCAAGTTGATATCTTGGACCCAACCATGTGCAACTGCTTAATGAAGTTAGAAAATGTAATGTTCGCTGATTGCAGAGTGTTCAGCACTGTTCATGGCTCCTCTAATACTAAAGAAGTCATGCCTGCATGCAACATGGACAATATTCAGACATGGGCTGATGGGTAGCAAGTAGCATTCATGCAACAAAAATTGCAGACAATAGCCATCTTCAAAAAAGAGAATCTAACCAACTCTTCTTGATTTTCAACAATATTATTATCACTGAATCTCCCATGATCAACATCTTTGGAGTTACCATTTGATGTGATTCTGCCTCCAGCAGGTATTTTACTGCATGCTTGTATTATCTCCGATAAAATAAGAAATTGGATGTGCACATCATGGTTGTGAAAAATATAATGGACATTTATTACAGCTAACTATCAAAACAATTAGTAGATTACAACAAAGCAACATTTACCAGCATGCTATGTTTCAAATGATCCTGGGGTAAGATGGAATCTGTGATCTTTATACCCACAGGTCACATGCTATGATACAAAATTATGTCATGAGCGTATCTCTTAAATGTATACAGGGCATAAGACATAACACAATGTTGTTGACCAGAAAATGAACTAGACCAGCCACATAATATTGTGGTTCTAAGAGCAGGAAAATGGTTATGAATTTAACTACAAGTAATTCACCCATTGACTCCCCAAAGTCTGTCCACCATCTAAAAAGTTACAAAGTAGGAATAAGGTGGAAGACTTAATAAAAAGCATTAACTCTGCTTCTCTCTGCACAGATACTGCCAGACATGCTGAGATCCTGCAGCTTTTCTCTTCATTCTAGAGAATTTGAGATGTGTCTCATGAACAAGGTGAGCTCAGGGAAAGCATGTGGGATGGGAAGCAAGGAGAGAAACCAGAGAGAAACTAGAAAAAGATGCAAATTCAAGATTAAGCCAAGCCACGGTGGCTCAGTGGTTAGCACTGCTGCCTCACAGCGCCAGGGACCTGGGTTCAATTCCAGCCTCAGGCGACTGTCTATGTGGAGTTTGCACATTCTCCCCGTGTCTGCATGGGTTTCCTCCCACAGTCCAAAGATGTGCAAGGTAGGTGGATTGGTAATGCTAAGTTGCCCATTGTGCCCAGAGATGTTTAGGTTAGGTGTGTTAGACATGGGAAATGCAGGGTTAGGGGAATGGGTCTGGGTGGGATGCTCTTCGGAGGGGCGGTGTGGACTTGTTGGGCCGAATGGCCCATTTCCACACTGTAGTGATTCTATTATATGATCTATGATTCTATGAAAAGCATTAAAGGGAAGCTGGCCATGGGGACTTGTGGAAAAAAGGGATCCAGCAAAGGCAGCTGATTAAATTGCCTCAAATAAAGTGACAGTCTTCCATGAGCACCTTGCATTTGGAAAGTGGTTTAAGAAAACATGAAATCAGAGATAGTAGGAACTGCAGATGCTGGAGAATCCGAGACAACAAGGTGCAAGGCTGGATGAACACAGCAGGCCAAGCAGCATCATAGGAGCAGAGAGGTTGACGTTTCGGGCCTAGACCCTTCATCAGAAAAGGGGGAGGGGAAGG
>NC_063336.1:57225956-57276922 GCF_021869965.1 Rhincodon typus
CCTTCCCCTCCCCCTTTTCTGATGAAGGGTCTAGGCCCGAAACGTCAGCCTCTCTGCTCCTATGATGCTGCTTGGCCTGCTGTGTTCATCCAGCCTTGCACCTTGTTGTCTAAGAAAACATGAAAATTATTTTTTGTTTAAATCCTAATCTGATTACATTTAAATGATGATTCATATTAAGATAGGAGATACATAGGTTGTGGATCTAGAACAAGCAGAAATTAAGATGGGGACTACCACGTGTTTACATAATTACTCTTAAAATGGTCCTTCAAGAGAGATGGGAAAACTTGAAGTTAAGAAGTTGTGAAATGGCCACACAATTAACAGGCAAAGATTATTTAAATTTGGAAAATAACACTATTAATTCAATTAAACATGATTTGGAAAAGCAAGGGACATAGAATTCAAGAAATGTTTGTTTGCTTGTTATAGTCTAGTATAATTACATCTATAAACAACCTTTGTTTGAAAGGATGAGACAGAATTTGGTTCAGCCAAATCTCTCTCACACCACTCTCTCTCAAACTCTTTCCATCTGCAAATTTCTCTTTATATCTTTAATCTCTTTCCTTTCATCTCTCATTCAGTCTCGTTAAACATTTCCTCCACCTCCAAATCTTTCATTCTTCTCAATGTCTCAATTTCCAAAATCTCTCTCTCTCTGTCCCCAATCTCTCAATCATGTTCTTTTCACATTATCTAACCCACCACAGACCTTTCCAGAACAACCTCTTGTTAGATCTGGACTCACTGGCTTTCATGGTCACTTTACATGGCCCGACCAAAGCAGACCATTTGTCTGCTATCTTAAAATTCATTCTTTGTTTTCTTACATAAAGGCCCCAGTTTGTCTCCCTCTGGCTTTTTCCCCAATGTATCAATAATACACTTTTGATTTATTGCCTACGCTTTCCCTCAATCCTTTGATCATTCTCTCACTCAATCTTGAATTCTCCTCTGATCACATAACTCAAACATCTTTCACTCCTTCAATGATTCAGATCTCCGATGCGGTTATTTGCTCTAGGACTGCCTTCCACTGCAATCTGGTTCAACTGCTCTATCTCCAAATCTCTCTTTCTTTGACACAAACTTCCTTTGTTTCCCAACTTTCTCAGTCTTCCCAGCTCAATCCTAGATCACTCTTGGTCCTCAAGTTTCTTTCACTCTGGTGCTCGATTTCTATACCTTTAGATACTTCCGTACCACGATCAAGATCTCGGTTGTCTTCTTGCATGTGACCTCCTCACCTGGAGTGTGTAGCAACATTAAAAAGTGGTTTTGCACAGCTGGGTGCACAACATCTTAACGTGTAACAATTGTGTGGCAAATTCCAGATAGATGTGAGAGATACCTCTACAGAGGCCAGTATCCAGTCACCCAGTTACACCTTATTACACGTGGCGAGTCCTTGACACTGATCCAGCTGCCTCAGAGCCAGCTCTCAGAATGAACAGGATGTCTGACACTGTTTATGTCTGTCAGCCAGGGCTTCCTGGTTCGATGAGATTAACAGCCCTAATCAGAGAACTCATATTACATGAAGTCCACCCAGCTGATCTCATTACCATCACTGCATCCCTCCCCCTCCTAGTCTGAGGACATACGCCTATTTCTTTTGTACCTCCTCCTGGGGTATTTTAGCACAGCGTCAGGTTGCTCCAACTCTGCCTCTGACACGGTCAGTGTGTAATGCACAGTAGCTTACCTCTCGTTCCCAGAGCATCTCGGAAGTAATTCACTCTCCTCTTCAGGCAACAAAGGCATTGAGGTGGCAACATCTGCTGTGTCCATCTCAAATTCCAAGGTATCTTCACCGATTTACGGAGAAGGAGATCTCACATATTCCGGAACAGACAGAACAGCAGTCAAGGAGCCGGGCACATTTTGCTCCCTCGCAGTTTGCCGGTTTACGACTTTCTTATGGTCCACATGCTTGTTCAGGACCATTGCACCTACCCAAACTTTATACGTCACCGAACCTAACCTCATGTCAACCATGCCTCTTATCCACACAGCCCTTGGTTCCTACTTCAAACTTCACGCCCTGAACTAAACCGTCTCTCTCACTTAGTGGAGTCTTGTGTCTGGCATTTCTGATGATGTTTCACTCCTCCCTCACCCACCCCAGGCCAGGATGATCAGACTTAACCTGGTGCGAGTCTTTTCCCCATTAGCAAATCTACTGGATCTATCCCTGTAGTTGCACGAGTATCCAGTGAAGTTGCAGGCTGTTTCTTTAACCCTGCCCTCAAAGTTTGGATTGCTCTTTCTGCCAGACCACTGGATGATGGGTGGTATGGAGCAGTCCTTATATATCGAATACCATTCAACTTCAGGAAATACAAAAAATCCCTCGGGTAAATGATGCCCTGTTATCTGTGATGAACATTTCTGGGTGTCAGTGTATTGCAAAAGACGTGTACTTCGGTGGCGTATCTGCCAGCTGGAAGAGGCTCAATGTATCCACATTTGCTACTTCACATACTGGACAGTGTTTCAACTTATAGTTATATGCACTTAGTATTAGATACCACTGCTGAATTCGGACTGATGCTACGGGTAGCACTGCCTTGTCCTCTTTAAGTAAACCTATCAGAGGTTTGTAGTCCATTATTATTAACAATTACTGTAATGGTTTAAGTATAACTTCCTGATTCCAAATATCACTGCCAAATCTTCCTTCTCTATCTGGGTGTAATTATGCTCTGCACTACCCAAAGTCCTGGCTGCATACACTGGTGGGCGTTCCTCTCCATTGGGCCACCTATGAAATAAAACTACTCCGATGCCATACAGAGAGACAACACATGTCAATACCAGATCTTGTTTGGGATTATAGTGTGCCAACACACGAGAGGATGATAGCGGTTTCTTCACCTTCCTGAAAACTATGGCTTGGCAATGCAACCATTTCTAAGGCTGACCCTTCTTTTAAAAGAGTATTGATGCAAAGGTGCCAGGTTGGAGGTCAGGTTATGTATGGCCTTTCTGTAATAATTCACCAGCCCAAGATCCGGTACAGACGTGGGAGCCAGAGCACCTTTTATCTTCCATGGGTGTAAACTGGTCTTGTCAACTCTATAGCCCAAGTAGGTCACTTGGGGCACCTGGAACACACATTTTTCCCTTCTAAGGTATACGCCTGCCTGGCAGAAAATGTCTAAGGTCTATGTCCAAATTCTCCAAGTGCTCTTTATTGATCTTCCTTGTTAATAGCACACTATCTAAAAAATTGGTGACACAGGGTAGTCCTTGTAAAATGTTCTCCTCCATCCGCTGATAAATTGCACAGGCTGATGATATTGATACAAACAGTTATGGGGCTGGAGGCCAGAGTGGAGCAGGACAGCCAGCATGCCCTGGTAGAACAAGGATAGTTGTTGGACTGGAGACCAGTGCGGGCGGTCAGCAGCTGGAGAGCCCGGTCAGACCATGTGTGAAAGCTCCCTTCATTGATCTACTGCAGGCCATTTATAGAAAGACTGTAATGTTTATCTTTTTAGCTTTATTTCTTTTCTTTAAACTTATATATGAATAACTGTAAAGGAAATGTAATTTTTTTTTTATTTTTTACCTAGGTACTTTGTACCTAAGATGGCACCATGTGGGCGACATTGTAAACTTTTCCCTGTACTCTACTTGAGTAGATGTGATAATAAACCTAATTCTAACTGTAGTATAATTCTGGGAATCCTCACCTAACCAAAATTACAAGTACACATGGCTCATATCTATCGTTAGACTATTAATCCAGAAACTCAGCTAATGTTCTGGGGACACGGGTTCGAATGCCACCACAGCAGATGGTGGTGTATTTGAAATCAATAAAGAAAAATCGGGAATTAAGAATCTACTGATGACCATGAAATCATTGTCGATTGTTGAAAAAACCCAACTGGTTCACTAATGTCCTTCAGGGAAGGACATCTGCCATCCTCACCTGGTCTGGCTTACATGTGACTCCAGACTTACAGCAATGTGGTTGACTCTCAATTGCCCTCTGAAATGGCCTAGCAAACCAATCGCTACAAAGTCTAAAAGAAATGAAACCAAACAGATCAGCTGGCATTGATCTAGGCACCGGAAAAGACAACGGCGGAAACAACCCTATCAATCCTGCAGGGTCCTCCTTATTAATATCTGGCGGCTAGTGCAAAATTGGGAGAGCTGTCTCACAGACTAGTCAAGCAACAGCCTGACATCGTCTGTATAGTATGACTCCATAAGTATGACTATGTCGCAGACACCACCATTGCCATCCCTGGATATGTCCTGTCCCACCAGCAGGATAGACTCAGCAGAGGTGGCGACACAGTGGAATACAGTTGAAGAGAAGATGACTTCGGAGTTCTCAACATTGACTCCGGACCCTATGAAGTCTTGTGGCTTCAGGTTAAACATGGGCAAGGAAACCTCCTGCTGATTACCAGGTAACATCCTCCCTCAGCTGATGAATCTGCACTCCTCAATATTGAACAACACTTAGGAGGAAGCACAGAGGATGACAAAGGTACAAAATGCACTCTGGGTGGGGGATCTCAATGTTCACCACCAAGAGTGGCTCAGTAGCAGTATTGCAGATCAGGCTGGTCAGGTCCTAAAGGACAAAGCTGCTAGACTGGGTCTGTAGCAGGCGGTGAGGAAGCCAACAAGAGGGAAAAACATACTTGACCTCATTCTTACCAATCTGCCAGCTCTAGATGCATCTGTCCGTGACCATATCGGTAAGAGTGACCACCTCATAGTCCTTGTGGAGACAAAGTCTGGCCTTCAAATTGAGAATAACCTCCATCGTGTTGTGTGGCACAATCACCATACTACATTGGACAGATTTCGAACAGGTCTAGCAACTCAAAACTGGGCATCCACAAGGCACTGTGGGCCAACAACAGCAACAGAATTGTACTCCAGCACAATCCATAACCTCATGGCCCAGCATATCTCCCACTCAAACATTACCATCAAGCCAGGGGATCAATCCTGGTTCAACGGAGAGTTATGGAGGGCATGCAAGGAACACCACCTGGCATATTTGAAGATGAGGTGTCAATCTGGTAAAGCACCAAAAACAGGACTACTTGCACGCCAAACAGCATAAGCAGCAAGTGATAGACAGAGCTAAGTAATTCCACAAAACCAACTGATCAGATCTGAACTCTACGGTCCTGCCACATCCAGTCGTGAATAGTGTTATACAATTAAACAACTCACTGGAGGAGGCGGCTCCATAAATATCCTATCCTCAATGACGGAACAGCCCAATACATCAGTGCAAAAGATAAGGCTGAAGCTTTTGCAGCAATCTTTAGCCAGAAGTGCCAAGTGGATGATCCATCTCAGCCTCCTCCAGTGGTCCCCAGCATTACAGATACCAGTCTTCAGCCAATTCGATTCAGTCCACGTGATATCAAGAAACGGTTGGAGACACTGGATACTGCAAAGGCTACGGGCCCTGACAACATTCCGGCAATAGTACTGAAGACTTGTGCTCCAGAACTCCCCGAACCATGCTGTTCCAGTACAGTTACATCACTGGTATCTATCCGACAATGTGGAAAATTGCCCAAGTATGTCCTGTACATAAAAAGCAGGACAAATCCAACCCAGGCAATTACCGCCCTATCAGTCTACTCTCAATCATCAGTAAAGTGACTGAAGGTGTCATCAACAGTGCTAACAAGCAGCACCTGCTTAGTGACGCCCAGTTTGGGTTCTGCCAGGGCCACTCAGCTCCTGACCTCATTACAGCCTTGGTTCAAACATGGAAAAAACAGCTGAATTCCAGACGTGAGGGGAGAGTGACAGCCCTTGACACCAAGGGTGCATTCGACCGAGTGTGGCATCAAGGAACCCTAGCAAAATTGGAATCAATGGGTATCAGGGGGCAAACTCTCCAGTGGTTGGAGTCATACCTGATACATAGGAAGATAGTCATGGTTGTCGGAGGTCAGTCATCTCAGCCCAGGACATCTCTGCAGGTGTTTCTTAGGGTAGTGTCCTCGGCCCAACCATTTTCAGCTGTTTCATCAATGACCTTCCCTCCATCATTAGGTCAGAAGTGGGGACGCTTGCTGATGATTGCATAATGTTCAGCACCATTCATGACTCCACAGATACCAAAGCAGTCCATGTTCAAATACAAGATCTGGACCATATCCAGTAAGTGGCAAGTGGCAAGTAACATTCGCGCCACACAAATGCCAGGCTATGACCATCATGAATAAGAGACAATCTAACCACCGTCTGTTGGCATTCAACAGCATTACTATCACTGAATCTCTGACTAGCAACATCCTAGGGGTTATCATTGACCAGAAACTTAACTGGACTCACCTCAAACACAGTGGCTACCAGAGCAGGTCAAAAGATAGGAATACTGTGGCAAGTAACTCACCTCCCGACTCCCCAAAGCTTGCCCACCATCTACAAGGCACAAGTCAGGAAAATGATGGAATTACTCCCAACTTGTCTGGATATGTGCGGCTTCACCAACACTCAAGAAGCTTGACACTATCCGGGACAAAGTAGCCCTCTTGACTGACGTCACATCCACAAGCATTCACTCCCTCCACCACCAATGCTCAGTAGCAGCAGCGTGTACTATCTACAAGATGCTCTGCAGAAATTAGCAAAGATCTTCAGACAGCACATTCCAAACCCACAATCACTTTCATCTAGAAGGATAAGGATAGCAGATATATGGGAACACCACCACCTTCAAGTTCCCCTCCAAGCCACTCATCATCCTGCCTTGGAAATATATTGCTGTTCCTTCACTGTCACTGGGTCAAAATCCTGGAATTCCCTCCCTAATGGCATTGAGAGTCAATCCACAGCAAGTGGACTGTAGCGGTTCAAGAAGGCAGCTCAACACTGCTTTCTCAAGGGCAACTAGGGATGGGCAATAAATGCTGGTCAGCCAGTGACACCCACATCCCACAAATGAATTTTAACAAAAAAAACTGTCCACCACACCACCTATTTTGATGTCATCATACTAACAAGACCTCCTTTATTCACATCCAAATCACTTACATAAATGACGAAAAGCAGTAGACCTAGCACTGATCCTTGTGGCCCACTGCTGGTCACAGGCCTCCAGTCTGAGAAACGTTCCTCCACTTCCACTCTCTGTCTCCTACCTTAAAACCAATTTTGTGTCCAAGTGGCTAGCTCCCCCTGGATCCCATGTGATCTAACCTTACTAACCAGTCTACCATACGGAATCTTTTGAATCCTTTACCAAAGTCCATAGAGACAGAGACAATGTCGACCGGTCTGTTTTCATCAATCTTCTTTGCTACCTCTTCAAAAAAAAAAACACGTTCAAGTGAAACACGATTTCCTACACACAAAGCCATGCTGACTGTCCCGAATCAGTCAGTGTCTTTCTGGAGAACTTTCAGAGTGAGGTCACATGGCACAGTTTGAGGGAAGTAAGAATTGCATTTTTGAACTTCCTGAAGAGACCTGCCTGAAGTGCAGTAGCCCATTGTTACCTCTCGCTTTCTTTACGGCTTCCCTCACCAAAAAAAAATTAAGCTGAAAACCCACCAAAATACTGTTGTAATTAGCCTTCCCCTAATTTAGCACTTTCACCCGAGAACTAGTTTTATCTTTATCCATAAATATCTCAAAACTTAAGGAATTATGTTCATTGTTTCCAAAATGCTCTCCCACTGAAACTTTAATAACTTAACAAGGCACTTCCCCAATACAATGTTCAGTATGGTCCTTCCTTACTTGAACTATCCACATATTGTTTCAAGAAACCCTCCTGGATGCACCCAACAAGCTGTCCCATCGAAGCCCCTGGGAATAAGGGGGCCCCAGTCAACACTGGACAGATTAAAATCACCCACTTCAACAGCTCTGTTGCTTTTATATCTTTCCAAGACCTGTTCATGTATCTGTTCCTCTATCTCCGACTAGCTATTGAAGGCCTATGGTATAAGCCCATCATAGTGATGCACCTTTTTTATTCCAGAGTTCTACCCATATGGTCTCCCTGGATGAGCCGTCCAAGAATGTCCTCTACTTATCACAACTGCACTTTCTCCTTAATCAGTATGGCAACTACCCCATCCCTAACATCACTGTCAATCGCACCTAAAACATCTAATGCATGGTTGAGCTGCCAGTCCTGCCCTCCTCTCAGCCAAGTTTCTGTAATGGCTATAACATTGTAGTTTCATTAACTAATCCAGGCTCGAAGATCATCTGTGTTACCTGTTATACTCATAGCATTAAAATAAATACACTTCTGCACTGTGTGATATGATGATTTTATATTCTTGGAATTTACGCCACTGTCCAAATTACAGGCAATACAGTCAACTACAGCTGCTCCTGGAAGTCACACCAGTGTCAGCAACCTGATGTGAACAGCTTTGGAATCAGATCATTTGGGACAATCCTTATCCTTTTGTCAGTCAGTTTAACTATTACTTGCCAAAGTGCTTTAACGTTAACACTGAGTAGAGCTTTGATTTTTCCAGATTTATACATGTATGCCTTTTCCTAAATGGGTATTTATATGTAGTAGTGTGCATGTGCTTGTCAATAATCTTGCATCTTTATTTCAGCAAGTTTATTTGTGATAGAAAACCAGTTATTTATTACTCACTGAAGAAACCTGGTTGATAGCCTCTTAGAACTTAGACAGTATGAGACCAATATAATTGGCCATATCACCAACCTGGTTAAATATAATATTTGTTGTGACCAGTGCAATAGTGGAATAGAACAGGGATCAGTGCACCCCTCCAAACTCAGTCCTAAGATATTTGAGGACTGAACGAATAGACAAAGACTTATTTGGAATTAGGGACAACAAGCTATTAGCAGCTTCCTGTCTGGCACCTTTTCAAAGGCCTTCTGAAAATCCGAATAGATCACATCCAATGGCTCTCTTTTTCACCTGCTCGTTACCTCTTCAAAGAATTCAAACAGATTTGTCATGCATGACATCTCCTTGACAAAGCCGTGCTAACTCAACCCTATTTTACCACGTCCTTGCAAATATTCTGCAATCTCATCCTTAATCATGGACTCTAAAATCTTACCAACAATTGAGGTCAGGCTAACCAGCCTATTACTTCTTGTCTTCTGCCTTCCTCCCTTTGAGGACAGGGTGTTGCAATAGGCATTTTCCAGTCCTCTGGGACTCTCCCTGACTTCAGCGATTCCTGAAAGATCATCACCAATGTCTCCACAATCTCCTCAGCTATCTCCTTCAGAACTCTGAGGTACAGTCCATCTGGTCTGGGTGATTCATCCAACTTCAGACCTTTTAGCTTCCCCAGCACCTTCTCCTTAGTGATGGCTATTACACTCACTTCTGCCCCCAAGCTCTTGAAGGTCTGCGATGCTACTGGTGTGTTCCACTGTGAAAACTGCTGCAAAGTACCTATGCAGTTCCTCTGCCATTTCTTTGTTCCCCATTACTACTTCTTCAGCCTCATTTTCCAGTGGCCCAATGTCCTCTTACCTTTTAGATATCTAAGAAAGTCTTGCAATCTCCTTTTACATTACGAGCTAGCTTACTCTCATATTTCATATTCTCCAACCTTATTGCTTTTTTAGTTATCCTGTGCTGTTTTTTAAAGGCTGCCCAAGTCTCTGGCTTCCCACTAATCTTCACCACATTCTATGTTTGTTTTCTTTTGTTTTCATGCTGTTCCTGACTTCCCTTGTCAGCCATGGTTGCCTCATCTTCCCTTCATATGTTTCTTCTTCCTTGTGACGGATTTCTCCTGTGCCTCCCGAATTACCCCCAAAAACTCCTGCTATTGTTGCTCTACCATCTTCCCTGCTCGGCTCCCCTTCCAATCATCTCTGGCCAACTCTTCCCTCATGTCTTTGTAGTTACTCTTACTCAACTGCAATACTGTTACATCTGATTCTAGCTTCTCCCTCTCAAAACGGGAGCTTCAATGCGATCATGTTATGATCACTGACTCCTAAAGGTTCCCTCACCTTAAGCTCTTTAAGCAAGTCTGCCTCATTACACGTCACCCATGCCAGAATTGCTTGCTCCCTAGTGGATGCCACCATAAGCTGTTCCAAAAAAAAAACACCTTGTAAACATTCCACAAATTCCTTTCCTTGAGATCCACTATTCACCTGATTTTCCCAGTCCACCTGCATACTGAAGTTCCCCATCATCTCATTAATACTAAAGAATTTTGGGGAAGGAATTAAGTACCATCACTAGGAGAAGTAGTAGTAGATAAACTAATTGGGCTAAATGCAGATAAGTCCCCTGGCCCTGATGGCTTGCGTCAGAGGATCCTGAAAGAATTCACTAAAGAGACAGTGAGTGCATTGGTTGTAATTTTCCAAAAATCCTTGGATCCTGGAGAAGTAGCAGAGGATTGGGAAACTATCAAGGTGATATCCCTACTCCAAAAGTGAGAGAGGCAAAGATTGTATAACTATAGACCAATTAACCTAATATTTGTTGTCGGAGCCAATTATTAAAGGAGTAACTGCAGCACATTTGCAAAACTATAATCTAATCAAAGTCAACATGGCTTCATGAAAGGGAAATCATTTCTGACTATGTTTGAGATTTTTGAGGAAGTCCTGACCAGCATGGATAGAGTGGAATAGTAGATGTGCTGTATATGCGCTTCCAGAAGGTGTTTGACAAGGTACCTCAAAAAAAAAGCTTTAGTCGTAAAAGGGTATTGGAGGTCATATATTGGCGTGGATAGAGAAATGGCTAATGGGCAAGAAACAGCGAGTGAGTATAAGGGATTCTTTTTCAGGTTGGCAAATATTGGGATTCAACAGGGATAAGTGCTGGGACCACAACTGTTTACAATATATATTAATGACTGGGGGGAAGAAAGTCAGTCAATGTACTGTCACCAAATTTGCAGACAACACAAAAGTAGGTGGAAAGGCAGGTTGTGAGTGGGATACAAAGAGTTTACGAAGAGATATTAACAGATTGAGTAAGTGGGCAAAAAGTTGGCAAATGGAGTATAAGTGGGCAATTTTGAAGATGTTCATTTTGAAAGGAAGAACAAACTAACAGAGTATTATTTAAATAGAGAAAATTTTCAAAAAGCTGTAACACAATTAGACTTGGATTATTTTGGTATAAAAACAGACAGCCAACACCCAGGTGCTACATATAATCAGGCAAATAACAATCACATTGGAATGATTGCCCTTATTTCAAGAGTGTTGGAGTAGGAAGTCTTAGCGCAACCACATCTGCAGTATTGTTGCTGGAGCAGTTTTATTTAAGGAAAGATATCATTTCATTGGAGACAGCCTGCCTATGACTGCCTGTATGGAGGAATGAGCAAAGGTTAACCAGGTTAGGACACTACTCACTGGGGTTTAGAAGAATGAGAGGTGATCTGATTAAAAAATATAGGATTCTTTAAAAAGCTTGATACGGTAAATTTTGAGAGGATGTTTCCCTCATAGGAGAGTCTAGAACCACAGGGTACAGTCTCATAATAAAGGAGCATCAACTTAAGAGTGAGATAAGGAGGAATATCTTCTCTCAGAGGGTTGAGTGTCTTTGGAACTCCTTGACAGAGAGAGTTGTGGGGTCAGTTCTTGTGTATATTTAAGGCTGAGATAGATAGATCCTTGATCAGTAGGGGAATCAAGTGTTACAGGGAAAAGCAGGAAAGTGCACGAGGAATATCAGATCAGCCACGATCCTATTGAATCACACAGGCTCGAGGGGCCGAATGGCCAATTCTTGCACCTATTTCTAATCATCTTATAGTTTTATATGCTACCAAACTATGTAGGAACCCTACTGAAAACAAAAGGGCACCAATCACGTTCACAATTATTGATGCTGCTATATTGTTCCCTGAAACCATCCCCTTGAAAACCATTTTTAGCAAGATGGTCTTTATTCTTTAGTCATTCACGGGATGAGGGTGTCGCTGACCAGGCAGCATTTATTGCCCACTCCTAATTGCCCAGAGGACAGATCAGAGTCAACAACATTGCAGTGGGTTTGGAGTCACATGTAGGCCAAGCCAGGTAAGGATGGCAGTTTCCTTCTTAAAGGACATTAGTGAACCAGATGGGTTTTTCTGACAATTGACCATGATTTCACGGTCATCAGTAGATTCTTAATTCCAGATATTTTATTGAATTCTAATTCCACCATCTGCTGCGGCAGGATTTGTACCCAGGTCCCCAGGATGTTATGTGGATCTCTGGATTAACTGTCCAGCAATAATACCAATAGGACAATGCCTCCCCCAGTGGTGGTGCAGAAGTAAACCTAGCTCTTCACCAGATTACTGATCACGATCCAATGGACCAAATTTATGTTTAAAGTTTTTCAGAAAGTTGAGGTGCCTGGGTACAACACAGCTAAAGCCCTCAGTCTATCCCTTCCAGACACAACACAATTTAAAATAGTACCATCTGATGATTAGGGCATACTGTCATGATTACCCCTATGATTGAGACTAAAGGTTGGCATTTCTCTTGTTGTCAAATGGGAATCACCTAACAAAATCACCAGTTTGTCCCTTTGAATTAGTTTATGGACACAAGGCCTTCTGTAACTAATCAAGGTACAGCTCTTTGTACAAAAAGATATCTAGATTAGATTTCATATCTGTGTCCCTACAGTTCATGAGAACTGTTAAGATGGCTCAAGAAACTTAAAACTTCACAAATAGCCATGACAAAATGGGCAGAAACCAAAGCCAGGAGTTCACTATTTTACAATTTCCTTTACCAGCACTGTTAAAGTGAGGGCAGAGGATATGCTGTTTTATAAAAAGACAAGCACATTATATCATGCAAATTAGATGTATTATTATACTATTAATGTGTAGGAGTAAATTTCTTCAACACTGCTGGAAATTAGAACCTCGGTTTGATTATGAAAAGGTCAATTAAGAAGCTTCAGACTGATGAGACGAGGTGATCCTGAAGAGTTTTTCATTCTGTATCTTGCAAAAAAAACTACCATGTATCCTCCTAATTTTTTCTTTAGAAGTTGTGTTATAGAAGTAGCAGCAGTTCAGGAAATCTGCAAATATACATTTAAGAGGAAGTTAGAAAATTCTGCCTAACTAGCATTCGTACTCCTAACATTTTAAGACGGACCGCACGGAATCTGTGGAATTCACAAACTCGGAGTGCGATGGACACTGGAGCGCTAAATAAGTGTAAGGAGGCTATAGACAGATTTTTAATTTGTAAAGAGGAATAGGGAAAGAAAGCAGAGTTGAGGTCGAGATGAGATCAGCCATGATCATATTAAATACCGGAGAAGGCTCAAGGGGCTGAATTATTTACTCAGGCTCCTTGTTTATAAATGTCATCACCCTTTTTCAGACAGCTAGGGCCAGGCAGTTAAATGTTGCACTTTCCAACTATGCCCCTCACCCAAGATTGATCATCTTTTGCAGTGTGTCACATAGCTTTCCCACCACATAGGTTAAATTGACTGGCCTGTAGTTGGTTGGTAGCCCACAAATATCTCAGGGTATTTGCTAAATCAATGTGATTACTATTTTTATAATATGTTTTAAACACACACGTACGTGGTAGGCTTTTTACAATAAAGAAACTTGGATAAGCTAAAAACAAAATGTATTTTAAAAACAACATTGTGATAATGTAATTCAGTTCAAAATAATTCACTAGCCTTACCAGACTGTGTCTTATTATAATTTTTTAATGTTATGGAGTATTTCACACTGTTATAATTGTACTGTGTATTATTCCAAAAGTTGCAAAGGATATTCTCTGTCGAAAGGGCTATATTAGAAACTGGTTAAATTTATTTGTGCAAAGCAGCCAACCATATTTACACAACCTGACACATTCTGATGAAAACAGTATCCTTGCTGTAACAACATAAAAAGGCAATTAACTAGTTTTTCTGAATGAAACAAGAATAAAATTGTGGCAAAATTAAAACATCTTGGTACCGTTAACCAGCAGCAATTTTGGTGTCCTGCAAAAGTGATACACATCTACATTATACAAATTCCATTATGTCATATTCTATGTTTCTATTCAAAAGCAAAACAATCCGCTGTGCTATATTTTAAAATGATCTTGTCATGTCACATTCACTCTTAGCAAACTCGTCAAGTAAGAACCCATGGATCCAAGCAAAAAAGTGGCACGTTGGATCCAAAATTGCCGGATAGACAGGAAGTAGAAGAACGTTTCCGTGACTGGAAGTCTATTTCTAGTGGAGTTCTGCAGGGCTTGATGGTCGGGTCCTTGTTGTTTGTTGCATACTTTAATGATTTGGACTTAAACGTAGGGGGTACAATCAAGATGTTCGTAAATGACATTGTGTGACAAATAGCGAAGAGGATAGCCACAAACTGTAAGAAGATATCAAAGGGCTGGTCAGCTGGGCAAAGTAATGGCAAATGAAGTTTAAACTGGAAAAGTGTGAGGTAATGTACTTGAGAAGAGCAAACAAGGCAAGGGATTACACAATGAATGGTAGGGCCCTGGAAGGTCCATGGGGATCATCGTGCTTTTCCACAGATCCCTGAAGGTAGCAACGCAGGCAAATAAAATGATTAAGAAAGCACACGGGATATTCAACTTTTTTTAAAGCCAAGGCACACAATACAAGTGCAAGGAGATTAAGCTGGAACTGTATAAAATCCTGGTTAGGCCACAGCTCGAGTACTGTGTGCAGTTCTCATCACTACATTGTATGATTACACTAGAGATGGTGCAGAAGAGATTTACCAGAATACTGCCTAGACTTGAAAATCTGAGCTAAGAGAAATGATTGGATAGGATGAGATTTTATTTTCCCTTAGAGCAGCAAAGAATGAGAAGTATAAGATTATGAGGAGGATACATTCGTTGGACAGAAAGGCACTTTATCCATTTGTAGAACGGTCAATAACAGAGGACATAGATTTAAGGTAAGATGTAGAAGGCTAAGAGGGGAGTTGGGGAGAATCTTTTTCACTCAGAGGGTGGCAAGAGTTTGAAACTCTCTGCCTAAAAGGGCGGTTGAATCAGAAATTCTTGGAACATTTCAGTAACATTTAGATATCCACTTGGGTTGCCATAGCTTCCATAGTTATAGACCAAAAGCTGGAAAATGGGATTAATGTAGTCAGATCTTTGTCAATTGATGCAGACACAATGGTCCAAATGACTACCTTTCGTATTGTAAATGTCTGAGAATATACGGCCCGGACTTTCCGCTGACTAAACAGTCGTTAATACAGCATAGATAGGAATTGCACGTGGTATCCGTGGAGGGGCCCAAACATAGCACACTCAAAAGGAACTGCTTGGAAAATTGAGTTTTCTGCTAAGAACGTCCTCTATGCTTGGAATCTTCCAAAAGTCTCAGTTAAAATCAGAGGCTTTGGATGATTCCAATGAAATTAAATAAAATAGTTACCCAGGAAAAGTAAAATTATTAAGTACACAGTCTTACGTCTGAGCAACTATTCAGACCCTATACTTAACTCACACAACCCACCTGAATCAGTACTAATGTTGCTTATTGTACTGACTTGGTTGATGCCATTTTGATACAATGTTCCTCTCCCTCTGACTTAGGGCTACTCATCAAGCCCTTCCTTCCAACTTCTCCACGTGCTACAATGTTGTCCAAGGTCTGCTCCATTGATCTCCAAACTATCAGGCTCCAGGACTGCCTGCCAGAGCTGCCACTTTTTCTCTGATGGCTGCCCAATAGCAGTCCCCCGAGAGGTAGCAGCGCCTCTCCTCCACAAGCCATGCAAACGAGACAGAGTCATCCTTCCTGGCTCGTACCCACCCAGTTATCAGGAATGGGAATAGAATGCAAAAGGTCCCCCTCAACAGGTCTTTCACGTAGCTTTGCCATGGTTAGCAACCTGCAGACAAATGATTCAGCAGGTACAAAAATTAAACCTACACTGTTAGCATGATGTTGCTCAAGTCACCTAATCAACTGGGTAAACTGTTCCATTTTCTGTTCACTAAGAAGTCACCTGTATCACTTATTATAATTCACCTGAAAGCAAACACACCTCAAACCAAGGCTTAAATTTCACACATCACAATTTATATAGCCCACTGATAAATTAAACTGATGTGCCTAAACAGAGAGATCTTTTGTTAAAAACAAATTTCACTTCATGCAAGAGGAGATATTTTTAAGAAACAGTTTTATTTTTATAACTTTTTGTGGAGACCCCTGCACTTGAATGGACTTGTACCGCTAATTGCTACTCATACAGCAAATGATGTGGACTCCTTTTTAGTATACTCAGTCAAGAAAAGGTAGAATTAATCCGGAGAGATGAAGGCGATAAGTAATATCATTTAAAACTTTAAATGATAAAAATTAGGTAAGACTGGATTTAAGTATTTTTTTAAAACATAAAATCTCTCTTTAACTGCTTAGCAGGTCTGTGCATTTATAGTATACCACGTATATATTTAAACCAGAATAATTCCAAATTTCATCACTGGTTTGTCCTGACACAATTAAACAAAGCTCGACAGGTTAAATATTTTTTACAACAAAAACAAAGTTGCTGGAAAAGCTCAGCAGGTCTAGCAGCATCTGTGGAGGAGAAAACAGAGTTAACGTTTCGGGTCCGGTGACCCTTCCTCAGAACCGAAATATTTTTTAGTCAGGTTTAGGGAGGAACAGATCTCACCAGAGTCTCTTGCACTCGATAACTCACCAGTGATCATTTATTTATTCTCAGACTGTTAACAGTCAGCAATTGGAATACTTCAAACAGAAAGAAAAGACCCTAGATTAAGAAGCATTTATTTACCTGATTGAATGAGGATCCACTGTCAGAGCAACTGTCCATGCAGTAACTAGTGTGCTGCTCATGTGTTTTCTTTCTGTTTTGTTCTTCTTTCTTTAGTTGATCTTCTTCAAATTTATTAATTAGAGATTCAACTACAATCATCATTGTACTTTTTAAAGATTGCATCATCTCCTTGTATCTGTAACAAAGCATGACAAGGTAACAGTTCACCAAGCAATGAACTTTAGCTCTTAAACTAGTAAAATTGCACTTAATTATCTCTTAGTAATTTTACAAAGCACAAGTTTGAAATAAGAGTAAATTTAAAAATCACGCTGATACGTGCAGTCCCCATTCAAATCAAGTGGTACACAACTACCTGCAATTAGAAAGTATATGACAAATTAACCTAAGATACAGCAACATCCTTGCCCCAGAAGGAGATAGTAGTGACGGGCACTGGAGATCAAACAAATAAACTGATCACAAAGGGATCCATCCATCACACTCAAGTGAACACACCATTAATAGGTAGCTGTGGGATAGCTAGTAAATGCATCCTCAGAAGAGGTGCTGTGATGGAGTGGAGGAATTTGAAGCCTGTCTATTACCTCCTGCTTACAGTCAAGGCTGAAGGTACAAAGCTATAAGTTATTTCCATCGCTATCATTAAATTTCATAAAACCACGTTCTCCAATGAATGCCATTATCAAATTGTGATGTGAGGTATTACCGTAAACACCATATTATTGTGCATTATGATGTGCATTGAGCATTTGGAGCTTAATCTTATAGTCTCAGTTAAAAAGAACATGGTGTTTCATTCATGTAACTGCAGGTTTTTCATGGGAACCTTCAATTCTATATTCTCCAATTACACACTGTAGAAGCCAGTCATTCCATAAACTTAGAGGTTTCTGCTTTTGCTTTTGGACTAATCAGCACAGGTCCCTGTGGATGTCTAGAATAACCCAACATGTAGAAGCAGAGTGTGTGCAAACTTTCATATCATTTTGTGGAATGAAACTTCAGAATGTCTACATATAGAATTCCCTGATTTCCAAGTAATCAAAATCTCTTAAATCCCATACCTTATTTTTGCCCAGTTTGAGTAAATAAAAAGGGTGAATACTACACACAACTTACTCTTCAGATTCCCGAGTTTTCCTTGTAACTTGTTGAACAAGTGTATCTTGACCAGAACCTAGAGATGGGCCCTCTGCAGAAGTACATTTCTCAGTCTCCTCTTCAATCACAGAGCCCAATGCAGTGTCTATATAGTTTCGTAGATACTTCACCAGTTCATAACTGAAAAAACACAGAAATTAAAGATCTGAATGAGTTAAAGATTTTCACTGAGTTTTGTTTCAATAATCATAAGTTATAATAAATACAATCACATTTTCATTATAAAAAGCAGACAGAAATACCTGTCATTCACTGATTATAAAATATGGAGTCAACTGGAACACAAAATAAGAAATAGGAGAAGTCGGCTATTTGGCTGTTGGAGGCTGCTCCATTACTCAGGCAGATCATAGCTGATGTTCTACCTCATAAGAAAAAAATCTATTGATTTACATTAGGCAACAGAATTAAGTTGACATCACAAAAATAGCACCGTCTTATATCTTTGCATTATAAGATGATGAGCTACTGATCTTACAGGGGATGTCAGAGAGGAACTGGAAAGCTCCAGAGGCTCCTAGTGGAATTTGCGGAGAGTTGGGCCGAAAATTGAGGGACAATGCAACTTTTGAAAATCGAACACTAAACCCTGAAGAGATAGACATATCACCAACCAATGTCAAATGGTGAAAATGGTATACAGTAGAGAATAGAGAATAAAGGAAAATACTTTAAAATTATTAATTTAAATATGCTATGTGAACACGTTAGTACCAGTTTTAAGCAACCAAATTCAGCTGCCATTGGTCAAAATTGAATCTGTAATATATATTTTCTATAATATTATTTAAAATTGGTTATGGTTTCTACTACTTTTGGTTTGCTACTCATGCAGTTGTTTCTCTGACAGAAGAACTACATAATAAGGCCATGAGGCACAGAAGCAGAAGTAGGCCATTCAGCCCATTGAGTCTGCTCCCTGTCTTTTTCTCAAAATCTTTGTTTCACTTAATGATTAAAGTCTTTACATCTTAGCCTTGAATACAAGTAATGACCCAGCCTCAACAGCCCTGTGTTAAGAATTTCACAGATTTAGTACATTCAAAGAAAAAAAAATTCTTCCTCATCTGTGTCTTAAATGTACAACCCTTTGTAGCGATTGTAATGAAGTCAGCCAGGTGGACCTTCTGGAATATGAGTTCCCCGATTGGACCAGATTAATAGCCCCAATCAGGGAACCTTGGCTGACAGATAAGAATAGGAGAGCCAAACATCCTAGTCTCGGAGAGCTGGCTTTGAGGGAGCTGGATCAGTGTCAAGGACTGTACATGTATAGATAAAGGGAGACAAGATACCTGCCTCTGTGTAGTTATTTCAGTGGCGATGAGAGTGGAATTGATGACGTAACCATGCAAAAGCACCCAATAGCTGAAGCCCAACTGGACTTCAAACAGATACTGTAACTAGCTTTATCAATGGAAAATGCAGCAAGTAAAGCATATGAGTTGCTTTCAATGGAAGCAGACACCCTAGCCAGTCCCACTAAACTTGGGAAACAACACTTGAGTAAAGGTAATTGCCTAGCCTCAGTCAGGGCATATCCTGAACAGAAAGACTGTAGGTTAGCCCACAGCAAAACCTCAAAACAAAGACAAGTCTCAGCCAAACAGTTAAAATTTTCTTCAGGATCCAGACCGGCAAGGCATTGTAATTGTTGCCAGTATATGGACTCAAAACAGCAAGAGAGTCCCACATGACCTGAATTAAGTAAGAGAACTCATAGGCCGGTATCTAGAAGTGGGCACACCCTGGAAAGTCCACCTACATCTGGTTTGGAGCAGTTAAATTGTTTAGCAACATCCAAATCAAAACCAATCAAAATAAACATCTGGTTTAGCAGTCAACTGGTCATAATGGAGGTCAACATACAAGGACAGCTCCATAACATACATCATCCAATGGTCTGGCAATAACAGCAAACCAAGCTTTGAAGGTAAGCTGAAAGAAACAGCCTATACACGTCTTCGAAGGGAAAGGGATGTAGTGACTATAATGAGGTCAGCCAGGTAGACCTCATAGAAGATGAGTTCCCTGATTGGAGCAGATTTACAGCCCCAATCAGGAAGCCCTGGCTAACAGATCAAAACAGGTGCGTCAAATATCTAGTCCACTCAGAGCTTGCTCTTAGGGAGCTGGATCAGTGTCAAGGACTCTCCAACTGTAAATAAAGGGAGACTTGGTGACAGGATACTGCCCTTTGTGGAGCTATTTCACCCCTATTCAAAGATCATGCTTCTGATCCTGGACATTCACACAAAGGAGAACAGTCTTTCCCCATCTACCTTGTCAAGTCCTCAAAGAATCTTGTATGTTTCAATTAGGTTGCCTCTCATTTTCCAATATTCCAGTGAGTACTGACCCAATCTACTCAACCTCTCCTCATATGACTGTTCTTCCACATCTGGTATTATTAATCTAGTGAGCTTCTTTGGACTGCCTCCGATGCCAGTTTAATCTTTCTTTAGATAGGGCCAAAAATTGGTCACAATACTCCAGCTATGCTCTGTCTGCTGCTTTTTACAGTTTTAGCAAAATCGCCCTACTTTAATAATTCATTCCTTTTGAAATAAAGGTCACATTCCATTTGGATTCCCTATTACCCACTGAACTTGAATGCTAGTTGTTTAGTGATTCATTGACGAGGACACCCAAACCTCTTTGTCCTGTCACTTTCTGCAGTTTTTCTCCATTTAAATAATGTTTATCTATTGATTCTGCCAAAATGCATAAATTCATATTATAAACCTCCAAATTTTTGCCTACTCACTTAATCTGCCTATATCGCTCTGCAATTTCTTTACGTCATCCTAGTCACTTATCTTTAAGTCATCCAGAAACTTGGTTATGGTATATTCTTCCTCAAAGTCACCAACATATATATTGTAAATAATTGTGACCCCAGCACTGATCCGTCACACACTAACAGTTACAGGTTGCCAGTGTGAAAATACCACCCTTTCCCCAAATCTCTATCCTCTAATGGCTAGTCAATCCTCTATCCTCTATTGGCTAGTCAATCCTCTATCCATGCTAAATATTCTACCTCCATCACCATGGGATCTTATCTTATTATTTAGCCTAATATGCGGTACCTTATCAAACACATTCTGAAAATAAGAGATAGTAAGAACTGCCGATGCTGGAGTCAGAGATAACACAGTGTGGAGCTGGAGGAACACAGCAGGCCAGGCAGCCTGCTGTCTGCTTTCTGCCTTCTGAAGGGTCCCAATCTGAAATGTCAACTTTCCTGCTCCTCTGATGCTGCCTAGCCTGCTGTGTTCCGCCAGCTCCACACTATGTTATCTTCATTCTGAAAATAACATTGTATTTTGCTAAAAGCTGACATCACTGATATGTCAGAGAACAAACTTTCCAAATCTAAGTTCTGCTTTCCTCGATTATATGTTGCATATTTCTCCAATGGAATATTATGGCTGCTTCATGAAGAACATTAATATCAGGCACAAAGTATTATTGGTTAAAATGGCATTAAATCCTGGATGAAGTGCTTACAATTCAGTTGAAGAGGCAGAAAATTAGAACACACAAGTATTGTTTATTATTATTATACAATCAAGGGGTGTGAGCAACATTGGTTGGGCCAGCATTTATCAACCCCATCCCTAATTGACATGAGAACGTGGTGGTAAGCTGCCTTCTTAAATGCTTCATGTCCAAATGCTGTAGATGAACCCATAATACTTTTAAGGAAGAGTTCTACAGCAGCCATATATCTTTCAAGTCAGGTCACCTATTGATATTAACTTGCAGATGGTGGTATTTCCATGTATCTGCAGCCCCCTCATCATTCTAGGTGGCGATGATCATGCATTTGGAAGGGGCTAAGGCGCTTTGGTGAATTTCTGCAGGGCATTTTACAGATGGTAAACACTGTTGCCAGTATGTGTTTGTGATGGAAGGAGTAAATGTTTTTGCTTTTGGTGCCAATCAAGCCGACTACTTTGTCCTGGATGGTGTTAAGTTTCTTGAGTGTTGCTGGCGCTGCATCCAGGCAAGTCCATCACCCTGGTGACCTGTGCTTTGTATACAGGGACAGGCTTTGGAAGTCATTCACAGCAGGATTCCTAGCATGTGACCTGCTGTTGTAGCCACACTATTTATAAAGCTAGTCCAGTTTAGTTTCTGGTCAATAGTAATCCCCAGGATGCTGACTGTGGGGGATTCAGTGAATTTAATGCCACCAAAAGTCAAAAAAGTTAGATTCTCTCGTCGGAGTTGTCCGTTGCCTAGCACTCAAACTTGTCACTTGTCAGCCGAAGCTGGATATCGTCTCGTTCTTGTTACGTCTGGACGTGGACTGAGGAGTTGCAAATAGCACTGAACATCATGCAATCATCAGCGAGCATCCCCACTTCTGACCTTATAATTGAAGAAAGGTCGTTGACAAAGCAGGTCACTGAAGGTTTGGCCAAGGACACTAATCCGAGGAACTCCTGCACCGATAGTTGGTCATAAAAAGTGTTTTGTAAGAAGTTAGTAATCGGATTACTTAATTCCAAAATAGATAGGGATTGTTACCCTTTACAGTTTGGCCACTCTAGTAGCATTTGACAGTGCAAATAGTAAATGAAATGTTCTCTATTATTTCATTATGTAAATCTAGGATTCTCCCTTTATCTCTAAATCTCTTTTATAAAACTTAGTTTTTTGTTTTTCCATATTCTGTGATAATGTGCTTTTAATTTTCTTTGTAATTTTACTCTTGTGCAAGTGGCATGTTGAGTGCAACTCGCAAAGGTAAGTAACAAAATTAACTCTTCTATACTAGAGACCCCTCACCAGAAAACATACCCAAGTATGTGAAAGAAGTCAATTATTTCTTTTAATTTGAATTCTAGATCAACATTGACCCACCCAGGTTGCAAATGCCACGTGGAGCTAGAATTCAACTTCCAAGTCTCTTAATTGAGATTCATCCTCTACGTTAATTTGGTTTTTAAAATCAACCAATTGTAGAATTTTCTCAACATACTTGTGAAAATTTTCATCTGTTTCCTCCAAGTGTAGCAAGATCTCTTCTGCACATTCAACTGATGGTGCTGCTGAAATTCTCTCTTTTATGCTCTTCAACAGTTGCCCAAGCAAAGGCTGAAGCTCTGCTTCAACCTTGGTAGGAACCTGGGACATTTTGCTGTGAATTATAATGAAAAGTATTAGAATGTGACAAAATAGTAAATTATTGATCATTCATTGACCTTGCATAGAGAAAAAGTTAGGTAACATAAAGGAAATGAACAAAAGCCGCACTAACAACATGAATACGAAATTGGCTGAAAGACAGTCACTATTTTGTTTCTCATTTCTTGTTTTTCAGCTTGGAGGACATTTTATACGGATTTCTCCAAAGATATATGATAAGACTCCTGTTCTTCCTGATGAATATTAAAATGACCTAGATCTAATTTAAAAATTGTAGAAGCTCTGAAGCCGAACATTGTGAACCATGAGTTGACAGGCCGAAATGGTTTTCCTTTGAGAGGAGAAGACTGAGGGAAGGATGTTTGCAATGTATAAAATTATGAGAGGCATACGTAGGGCAGAGGAGAAGAAACTTTTTCCATTGATGGAGGGATCAATGACCGAGGTCATGAACTTACTGTAAGGGACAGGAGGTTTAGAGGAGATGAAGAAAATCATTTGCACCAGCAAGTGGTGGGAATCTGGAACTCACTGCCAGTAAGGGTGGTACAGGCAGAATCCCTCATAACACTGAAGTAGTATTTAGATGTACACTTGCATTGCCAAGGCATATAAAGCAACAGGCCAAGTGCTGGAAAATGGATTAGAAAAAGGTGGTTGTTTTTGACCAGCGCAGACACAGTGGGCCAAAAGACCTTTTTCTGTGCAGTAGACCTCTATGATTCTATAAAGGATGATTATCTCGAACTTCAAAAGGATGTCAACAGATTGATAGAATGAGTGGACAAGAGACAAATTAAATCTGATGCAGAGAATTTAGAGATGATTCACCTGGTTGGGAAAACTGCAGCGATACAATCTAAAGTAAAGGGGAGTTAGAAAATATCGCTCAAAAAGTTTAGTGGAGGCAGGGTCAATTAAGACTTTCAAACAAAAAGGGAACTAGATCATTCTCTGAAAAAAAAAAATCAGGATATGGGGAATAGCAAGTGAATTATTCATTCTGAGTACCAGTACAGACAAATGGCTGAATAACTGTCTGCTATGCATTCTTAATGCTAAATAACACAGCAAAATAAGAAACTTAATGATAAAATTATTTGTGCTGTCAGATAATTCAAATTAAGCAGCTTTGAACTGAGAATGGGCTGTATGTCAACACTAGAATCTTCCAAATTAAAATAATGTCTACTTTTATTCACATTGTACCTAATTCATCTGGTTTATTCAATAACCCATGGCAATCCTGACAATAGAATATATCCAATTTTCTTTATTAAAGCAACATACACTTAAAAGTGCAAAAATCTTACCTATACAATGCCTACAATCACAAGCGAACCCTCATTTCATGAGCTTATCCAAGGATCAAACTAGAACAGGTCATCAGCCTAATCAGTCCCACCTTCAGCCTTAGTCAGATGACTGCCATCCTCAGCTAGCTGACTGTGTTCTGAGGCAAGCCTTTTTAATATTCTTTCTATACAAAGAAGCAACCATCTCACAGGTCAGTCATGTCCAGTTTGATCAATTAACTCACTAGAATTTCCCAGGAAAGAGACTTATGCTTGTAACAAACTTTGACCTCAGCTTTAGCTTGCTCATGCTTTATGTCACCCAATCAACCATATATTTACACAGCACACTTTTATAGCAATTACAAATTTCACTGATAGTCACATAATTACATTGATTCATCATGTTTTTAAAAAGGACTCCAGTCTTTTCCAGAGCTTCTGTGACAGTTAGTCTATTACTACTGAGTGACAGCACTCAAGCCACTCACACATACACACCTTCAAAGGACAGAAATACCCTAAAACTTGATAGGTCTTCACCGGGCTTCACATGTTTTTAAACTTCTCACTTCATTTAACTTCATTTTGACTAACCCAGCAAATTTTAGATTAATAACTACAATATAAAAAGGACAAATAAATAATTTTTTGATGCAGTAAAATTTAAAGAAAACACGAGGAGGGACTAAATTCAATAGCTCCCACAAACAGGCAGAGGAATTGTGATGTAGGACTAACCCATTGTTTCCTATGCAGACAAAACAGAGACTTTGGCTGACAATTAATTAATATGATCACAACCTGCAGCCAAACAACTTCAATATGCAAGAAGTAGTAGTTGAGGTTAGCTTGTACTACTTAAAGCTAGCCTGCAACTCTCAGAAGAAATGCATTGTGGCTGGAGCAGATGCTGCAACTCAGCCTACACAGGATCTGACTAGAGAAAGTCAGGAAAAACGTGACAACGTGGAAGACAGCAGGATCAAAGATTTTTCAATTCTGATGCGAAGGCATTAGCAGAGGAGATAAAAATGATAATATGTATCTGCAGTGGTCAAGAGCTCAAACTCTCAGAAGAGAGCGAGATCAGATAGTCATAATGATGATGTTAAATAGTATTAGTTGGGGGTCTTTCCGGTTACTAAACACACAAGAAAAAAGGTAGCAAACAAGTTAATCAATTAATGGATGTTACCTATTACCAATGGTATGTTCTTATGATAAGCACTCATTGGGCATACAACAACACCCTTAACAATATAGTGTCTGTGCAATTCACTGGAGCATGCATGCACCATAGCCAAAACTCTGGACTACTCAGACAACATGTGCTACCTAATTGTGGGTGGGATGGATCTGAATTGTGTTCCAGTGGATCTTAAAATCTCACCTTTGCTTATTTTACCCCAACTGGACAAGACTGTCATTTTTTTCTTTCATCCTCCCACTCTTAAAACAGCTCTGCTTTTTGCCAAGGTTAACTGGGACAGCAATGTCAGTCCCTGTGTTTTCTAAATAAGATGAAAACAGGGTTTAGACTAGATAGGTAGATTCATAATTCGCATTGTAAACATTCCAAAAATGAACAAATTTCTTCTTGGGAGTAAAGTTATATTTCCTCAAAACATGCTTTTTCCTGGCTGATGGAAGATTACATTTTCTGAAAAGTGAGGGACAAATCTTCTCTGATACAAATTCACTATTGTTACATATACCACAAATATTTTAAGGATGCATACACTTGCTGACATTCAGAACAACCTTGAGGGATGAGCGACAGCATTAAAAATTATAGACAAGTCTGGAACTTATGCCTTCAAAAGCAATCCTGCAATTATGTCCATTACTGAAACCAGAGAATCAAAGATATTATCTCAGTTACAGAAAGTCACAAAAAAAATTATGCATTTTTTGGTTTTTGTACTTTCAAGTTTTTTCCCACCAGTAACTTTGATTTGATTTTAACTATATACAAAATTGCATAATTATACAATGATTATAGCACAGAAAGAGACCATTGTGCACAGATGAGAGCCATTCACTGCAAATATAGCTTGCCTAGGTCCATTTCCCATTTCCCTACTTTTTCCCTGCAGATAATTGTTTTTATTCAATGACTCAGATTCAATTGAATCTAAGGGAATCTATCTCCACCACACTCTCAAGCACTGCCTACAAGATCCTAACTATCCACTTTGTGAAAATGACATAAGAAACAAGAATGACATGATATAATTATCAGTACATGGTTCTCAATCCTTCCAACGATATGAACTGTTTCTCCCTATCCATTCTGTTCAGATGGCTCATCATTTTGAAAACACCTATCAAAACTCCACTCAACTTTTTCTTTCCCAACGAGAAAGCCCAGTTTCGCCAACCTACACAACTCAAATTCTTCAGTTCTGGAACCACTCTCTCAAATATTTTCTATAAAGCCACTCATGTCTTTCCTAAAATCTAAGGTACAGAATTGGACAACATACTCCATTTGAGGCAAAACTAGTGTTTTATACAAGTTTAGTACAGAAACTTGCCTGCTTTTATACTTGATGTGCCAAGTCCAGAATCCCTCACGCTGTACTGACCATCTTCTTAACCTGTCCTACCACATACAATAATTTGCACACATATACCCACAGGTCCTGCTGCTTCTGTGCCCTTTTTAGAATTGCACTCTTCATTTTATATTGCCTCTCCTCAGTCTTCCTACCAAAATGAATTATTTCACACTTGTCTGCATTAAATTTCATCTGTCATCTGCCTGCCTATTCCATTACCCCTTATGATTTCTTGAAATTTAATCAATAGCCTCCTCACAGTTCATAACATTTTATGTAGAAAAGTTGGGCATCAATGCCAAGTGTATTCACAATACGCTTTCCGAAGAGACACATTACCATTCAATACAATTCGCTAGGTTTAAAAAAATGGATGGGAAAGGATTGTGGCGGTGAGGAGAGCTCTTGGTTTTGAGGTTTTTTTCAGCGCTCAGCTGGATTTGCTCATTTCCATGGGGCAGTAATTACTGTTTATTTTTTACAAGCTTTGTACTGTTTTTGGAACTTTTTAAAAAAAATCACAAACAAAGATATTTAAAAAGGGGGGAAGGAAAGAGAATTTCAGGCGAGTGACCATGTTGCAAGGTCGGAGACTGAGGAATTGCAGAAAGCTTGGATTCTGGCTTTTTATGAAGCACCTAACAAGAGCAGTTTCACAGCTGTCAGGCTGAGAAATTGCACAGCTGCCCTGGGTTTAACTGAAATGACAAACAAGCAGTGTAGTTTCATAGCTGACTTGGAAGGTCTAATATCCAGCTTCAGGTGCAACTGTGGAGGTACCAGTGATTTAGAGCAAAATAATAAAAATTCACTGCCTGAAACTACAGGAGAAGAACCTTTGGCTTTTGAGGCTGATCAGCTAACTGTTTGAATTTAAAACTTACAAATCTTAATTAGTTTTGTAAATCTATAATAGTAAGTAAGATGAGGCCATTTTTTCTTGCGTTTATACTGTGATCTCTCTCAATTGACTTTTAATATTAAGAATTGATATTAAGTTATCCCAGGCAGTGTTTTTGGTAAGTAAGACTATGCTAATGCAGCATTTTTGAGCCAAGTGTGTTATGTTTGTTTTTAGGTAATTTCTGGGTCTGTAGATTGTTAAACGGGTAGAAATGGTGTTTAGTATGGTGATGTGCTCTTCCTATCAGATGTTAGAGATCAGGGAGAATTTGAATGTTCCCGAAGACAATTACTGCAGGAAGTGTGTTTGGTTACGAATTCTATTGAACCGCATGAATTGGTTGGAGTGGCAGTTACAGACAATGAGGAGTTAACAAGAGCAAGGGAGTATGATGGGCGGCAGTTTCAGTAAGGTAGAGAAACTGCAGATACAGTCAAGTAGATGGTTGACCGCTAGGAATGGTAGGAACAGGTAGTCAGGTAGTGCAGGAGTTTCCTACGGCTTTCCCCATCTCAAACAGGTATGCCATTTGGATACTGTTTGGTGGGTCGGGAATGGCCTCTCAAGCGAGTATAGCATTGACATGCAGGTTTCTGGTACCACGAATGGCTCAATTGTAATGAAGGGTATGTCAGGTTCCAAGCACTCAATCATAATAGGCAACTCTCTAGTCTGGGGCTCAGACAGACGTTTCTGCGGCTGTCAGCGAGACATCAGGATGGTGTGTTGCCTCCCAGGGTCAAGGATGTCTCAGAGAGGATGCAGAATATTCTGAAAGGGGAGAGAGATCACGTTGGTACCAATGACATTGGTAGGGAAAGGGATGAGGTGCTGCAGAGACAATATAGGAAACTAGGCAAAAGGTTAAAAAGTAGGTCCTCGAAAGTAGTAACATCCGGACAGTCTATGTGTAGAACCACAGGAGATGGGGAAATACTAAATGAATATTTTGTGTCAGTTTTTACTGTGGAGAAGGACATGAAAGATAGAGAATTTGGGGAAATAAATAGTGATATCTTGAAGCGAGTTCATGCTACAGAACAGGAGGTGTTGGAGGTCTTAAATTATATCAAGGTAGATAAATCCCTGGGGCCTGATCAGGCGTTCCACAGAACTTTGTGGGAAGCTAGGGAAGAGATTGCAGGACTCCTTGATGAGATATCTGTGTCATTGTCAATGAATGTGGTGGTACTGGAAGACTGAAGCTTGGCTAATAGAGTCACAGGGTTGTACAGCATGGAAACAGACCCTTTGGTCCAAACCGTCCATGCTGACCAGGTATCCTAAATTAACCTAGTCCCACATGGGGAGGCAGTGGTATTAACACTGGACTGTTAATCCAGAGACCCAGATAACATTGTGGAGACCCGATTCGAATCCCGGCATGGCAGATGGTGGAATTTGAATTCAATAAATATCTGGAATTAAGAATCTAATGATGACTGTGAATCCATTGTCGACTGTCAGGAAAAACCCATCTGGTTCACTAATGTCCTTTAGGGAAGGAAGCTGTATCCTTATCTGGTCTGACCTACGTGCGATTCCAGACCCACAGCAATGTGGTTGACTCTTAACTGCCCTCTGGGTAATTAGGGATGGGCAATAAATGCTGCCTAGCCAGCAATATCCTCATCTCATCAATGAATAAAGAATCTGCCAGCATTTGGCCCATATTCCTCTAAACCCGTTCTATTCATATACTCATCCAGATGCCTTTTAAATGTTGTAAATGTACCAGCCTCCACCACTTCCTCTGGTAGCTCATTCCGTCATTATTTAAGAAAGGCTACAAGGAAAAGTCAAGGATCAATACATCGGTGAGCCTGACGTCAGAGTGGGCAAGTTGTTGGAGGGGGTTCTGTGGAACAGGATTCACATGCATTTGGAAAGGCAAGGGCTGATTAGGAACAAAAACAAAGTTGCTGGAAAAGCTCAGCAGGTCTGGCAGCATCTGTGAAGGAAAAAACAGAGTTAACATTTCGGATCTGGTGACCCTTTCTCAGAACACTTTTTGCATGGGAAATGGTGTCTCACTAACATGATTGAGTTGTTAGAAGTGACAAAGAACATAGATGAAGGCAGGGCAGTAGACATTGTCTTTATGGACTTCAGCAAGGCCTTTGACAAGGTTCTTCATGGTAGGCTGGTTAACAAGGTTAGATCACTGAAGTTTTTGAGAAGATTTGTAGCTCTGGTTTTGAATGTGGTTGTAGACTTGTTCACCAGGCTGCTGTGTTTGATTGCAGATGTTTCGTCACCCTGCTAGGTAATATTGTCAGTGCACCTTCAGTGAAGCACTGGTGTTCAGTCCCGCTTGTTATTCCCACACCTTGGTTTGCTGAGATGGTTGGCATCACTTGCAGTTCTGTTTTTCAGTGATTTGTATACTGGGTCCAGTTCAAAGTGTTTGTTGTTGGAGTTCCGATTGGAATCCAGGCTTCCAGAAATTCCCTGGCATGTCTCTGTTTGGCTTATGTTATTATGAATGTGTTGTCCCAGTCCAATTTGTGTCCTTCTTTGTCCGTGTTTATTGAGACCTGTGAGAATTAGTCGTGCTTCTTGGTAGCCCGTCGGTGTTCATGTATCCTTATTGTCAGTTTTATAGATGCCCCATCCATAAAATGCACTTTTATAGATGCCCCATAGAAAGCATTCTATCTGGATACATTACTGCTTGGAATGGTAACTGCTCTGCCCAGGACCTTAAGAAACTACAGAAAGTTGTGAACACAGCCCAGTGCATCACGCAAGCCAACCTTTCATTTATTGACTCCATCTATACTTCTCGATGCCTTGGAAAGGCAGGCAACATCAAGGATCCTTCCCACCCTAGTATAATCTCTTCTAAATTCTTCCATCAGGCAGAAGATACAAAAGTCCAAACACACATACCAACAGGTTCAAGACAGCTTCATCCCTGTTGTTATTAGACTTCTGAATGGACCTCTGAAATTTCAAATCTAATGTTGATCTTGCTCACGAACCCATAACTTTGTATTCCTCGCTCTGTTCAATCACCCTACGATCTTCATATGTCGCGATCTGCCTGGACTGCATTCAAAACAAAACTTTTCACAGTACTTAGGTATGTGACAATAATGAATCAAATCAAATATCACAGGTTTAGTTAAAGATCAGACAGCCTCAGGCATAATAGCATAATTGCTGTCCTCAAAAGCAAAGCCAGTTAGACCTCTGGCACTTGCTTGGGCAATATTGCTGACCATACAATGACCAATTAGTAGTATGTGGGGTCATCACAGACAAGGCCACAGGGTCAAGACTGAGGAGTGTTGGAAATTTGGGTTCTCTTTAAAACTCTGCTCTCTTAGCATTCCTTATTTAGTATTTTTCACGTACAGAAGACGTCACATCATTCTGTTGTAGCAGTAACTAGCCTTCTACAAGCATAAAGAAGAGATTTATCAGGAACTGCACTACCCTATTATGAACGTAGCATTTTGCAAAATAAGGAGTTTGTGTTCTCAGAAGGGATGAGACAAACTTGGGCAAGGGGCAGGTCATCCAATGTCATAAATAGCTGTCCCATGGTCATTTGTCAAATGGATTCAAGCAATTGATTGACATAGCCTAAGCTACCAGTCCCCAAAACAAGATATATCAACAGGGGTAGGCGGGGAGATAGAGAGGGAGGATCTGGGGAATGAGCAACAATCTTCTTGGGAGAAGACCAGAAGTTCCTCTACAGTAGCCTGAAAGAAGAACAAAGACTGAACAAAGACATCACAACGCATGGGTTTCCTCCGGGTGCTCCGTTTTCCTCCCACAGTCCAAAGATGTGCAGGGTAGGTCAACTGGCCATGCTAAATTGCCCACAGTGCTCAGGGATGTGTAGATTAGGTGGGTTTATAGGGGAATGGGTCTGGGTGGGGTGCTCTGTGGGTCGGTGTGGACTTGTTGGGCCAAAAGGCCTGTTTCCACACTGTAGGGGTTCTACGATTCTACACCACTTCAAAACCACTTGCTGCTGCTCTTTCACTCTGTCAAATAGCTTCTAGATCAATGAAGCATTCACATCTGTCGTAGTTATATACTTTCTTTGTCTAATTAAATAATTACTATATGTAAACTGCTGCTTCTTAACAAACTCAATAAACTTTTAGAAAATTATTATAAATTGTCAACTGCATATTTTTTCTACCTGTGATCACAAACGAAAATCAACAAGAGGATACAGGGACAGTGAAGATCCAAGGTTTCCACTAGAACCGGGATAGAGATCACCACCACAACCTCACACAAGCCCCGCCCCCTACCTTCCATGAGATAAAACTCTAAAAGAAGAGGCAGTTGGTAGTGACAGTGGTACAAATACAGATCCCCTCCCCATCACATCAACATGTGATTTTTCTTTAAATCTCTCATACTTGGAGTCAGAGAAAGATACCTCCCATAGGTCCTTACAGCTGCAACTCCTTAGTTAAAACTGACAAATGGACTGAAGCATATTGACCAAATATTTCATGAGGTAATAGAGGCTATTGCTGGTAGAGCCCTAGGAGAAGAGAATATTGACTTTAAACAGGTTCTACATTTTTAATTTGAACAAAGTGAACAACCCCAGAGGGAAAAAAACATAAAATACTTAGGAATACTTGGAAACAAATGGACTGGATGCACTGAAGTGCCAATTCAAAGTGTACAAGATAGATAAAACCTATATGTATCATTCAAAATATTTACTGTTTTTATCCCCTTCTGGGAAATTAGCGTAAACAGTTCTAAAGGGGAAGCATAACAAATAAAAATCAAAATTTTTACACTAATTAACTTCTCGTTAACAACAAACAGACCCTCTTAAAATAGCACAATACATCTACAAAGAGGATCCATCACTGTTATTAGTGTACAAGTGATCAAGGGGGTAGTGACAAGACACCATTTTTGACTTCCCAAGCTTCAAGATCCTTTGACTAAAAGGGCTTCAGTCTTTAGTCTGTACCACATCAGACATTAATAAAAACTATAACAATGTCCTAGAATAACATCTCCCCCTTTGCCTGTACATAGTCAGCTAATTCCTGATTTGCCACAATTCTAATTTGCCAGAATTAGGCTGGTAGAAATTAGCTTCAGATTCCCAGTGACTCTAGCAGGCTTCCCATTGAACAGTTTCCCCTCTCTGGTGTAATGGTAGTGGGCAGCCAGTGGTCTATACTGTTGATGTGGAAGGCAATCAATAATTAATATCTGTTGAGGCCTGTCATGTTCCTGGCCTCCAACACTAGCTTACACACCCTGGTGAATGATTACAAGAGTTTTGTTTCTTTTTAAGTTGAATAACAGATTATTTACAGGGATATAGTACAGCTCAACATACACACATGATCAGGATCAGTACTGCTCTAAATTCTGCACCATGCTACATTACATCATTTCATGTGGTGATAGTGCATTTTAATTTAATTGTATACATATTCAATGATATACTAATTCGAACAATAATATATTACTGCAATACAGTATCTCCTTTTCCTTAAATACAAATATTATACAAACAGAATACATATACCTAACAGGGTAGAATTGGTGTGAACAATTTTTACACAGACCTATCATTCAGGTACTGGTGGTTTATTAACTCGCCCTGATCAAGTAATAGTAAATCCTCTTAAAGATCAGAAATTGCCAACATTGAATCAAGACCACATCAGTGTAAACATACAGGTGCTTGGACTTGTGTTGTGCTGGTTGTCTTCCTCAACACAACTCTTATATCTTGAACATGAACAACCTGTACGTCCCACCACAGGAGTGTGAGGCATCACGTTGTTGATTCTTCCAATTAACATCTGTTCCTCCTCAATCCTTGACTACAGTGTTCTTGCCATGTTTCAACAACTGTGTTAGTGTCTCATTGATCCCAGGCATCATGTCCTTTTTCAGAATCTTGATGGCACGTTGGATTTCTGCTTTGCTCATTTCTCTAAGGTTGACCCTCAGCTCCCGGAAGTACAGTATGGTCTTCAAATTCAAATGTGAAGCTAGGGATAAGTTAATTTGGGATCTGTAAAATTGTTCTACCTATCTTGCCTCCTGCTGGTTGAATGAGAGCTATGCTGGGCAACGAGGCTGCACACTGCAGTTAAACAAATGGACAATTCTGCTATTACAGTACCTCAGGGATATCCAGCCTGCTTGATTTGCTCTGACCTCATCTATCCCATTTAGCATAGCTGTAATACCACATAATATATAGAATCCCTACAGTTTGGAAACAGGCCATTCTGCCCAACAAGTCCACACCAACTTTCCAAAGAGCATCTCACCCAGGCTCACCCCCTCCCCTATCCCTACATTTCTCATGGCCAGCCTACACAACCCTGGACAGTATGGGCAATTTAGCATTTACCAATCCACCTAACCTGCACATCTTTGCACTGTAGGAGGAAACTGGAGCGTCCATGGGGAGAATGTGCAAACTCCACATAGACAGCCACCCAAGGCTGAATTTGAACCCAGGTCCCTGACGCTGTGAGGCAGCAGTGCTAACCACTGAGCCACCCCAAATATCCTCAAGAGTATCTGGAGAGCATCGTCAAAGTTATTGTGGAAGTAATATCCCATAATAAGATCATAAAATGTAGGAGCAGGCCATTCAGCCCATGAAGGTTGATTTGATAATCCTTAACTCCACTTTCCCATATTACCATTGGACTTTAAATTGGTTTAAAATTGTGCAATGAGGGGGCACTGAACACAAAACAAGAACTACTTTCACTCCACAGACGCTGCCAGACCTGCTGAGTTTATCCAACAAACTCTGAGGAACCCTTGCAATTATTCCTTGGTCTGAGTTGATTGATCTCGAACAACCAAAAATGTTGCTCTTTGTGCTCAGTACCACAAATATTGACACTGACAAAACTTGCAAAAATTGAGCGACACTATTTCATATAGACACTTGGCATAAGTAGGGAAGCTGTCCAAAATTCAATTAAAACAGAAGATTGTTTAAATGAAGCATGTTATTTGACACCTTCAACATAACAAAATGTCCCATGGTAGCTCACATGAATTTTATGGAAAAGAACTGAAACAAAGTACATAAGGAAAAGACATTAAGACAGGTGGCCAAAATCTTCGTTGAAAGAGGAATATTTAAAGCGAGGAAAGAGAGGTAGAAGTTTAAGGAGGGGTATTTTAGAGCATAAGGCCTTTCAATAGTTGGTTTGATAAAGTGTGAAGTTTGATGAAAATCTGGGGATGCATAATAGAGAATAGACCAGGGTTGAAGAAAGCTCCTCAGAGGATGGGCAGGCTATACATACTTACTGAGATACAGACAAGTAATAAGTGGAGGAACAAAGATCATTCTGGTGAGGGACGGTGATGTTCTTTTTAAATAAATTGCTGCTTCTCCCCTTTATGCAGTGAACAGACTACTTATATACCGTGACTCAAGTGCAAGTCTGTATCAAGTCAAAAACGTTAACAATACTCATTTATTTAATTGTTTGTTCAGTCTGTCACTAAAACGGTGGTGGTATTTCAAAACCCAAAAGCAGATGAGAACACAACCAGCTATCTCCCTGCAGGTGACAGGCAACATCGTCAGCCATCGATTTCACTGAATTATCAGCACAGATATGAACTGTACAAAGCATTGTTTACATTCAAGTTAAAACTGCATCAATATAGGCAAATGTGTATTCACCAGGAAAAAAACACAAGATAAAGCGTTAAGTTAATTTTTTTATGTGTACAATTAGATAAGCTTTTTTGAAAAACGAAATAAAGTAATGCCACCGAGTTGGCACTACACCATTTCACAACCACTCAATTACAGCAAACACACTGGTTTCCAAGTACCAGGTGACTGAAGACATATAAAAAAAAGTAGAGAATTAAAGCCGCACATCTCAAGTGTCAAGCACAACACAGCGGACTGCACCCAAACATCTACTCACTTCAGGAAAGACTATACAAAGTTTCTTCTACCTTCTGTCCTCGAAGTAAACATTGAAAAAAACCGCGTAGTCAACACCACTCCGCATGCGCGCGGATACCGGCTTCCGGACAGGTGCGCATGCGCTAGTAAAAACGTTGTTGGGCGCATCCGCGGTTGCCGTCACTGAGGTGTCCGCCCTGGGGGCGGGTGCTGGTGTTTTCCAACCGCCGTGTCGCGAGCTCGGCCGTGAGGTGCTGAGCGGCCGAATGGCAGCTGTTATTACGGCATAAATAAACTAAAGAACAATTGGTCACTAATACAATCAAGGAGAAATCAATAGTCGGGTGATTAAATACCATATATCCTGAACGATAGTAACAGCAGGAGTGGTAACTTTGTTTGTTATCTAAATGTGCATCACTAGTTAGGTAAATCCAATTTGTGCGAACCGCTAGGTAATTGATATCAGTGACTGGGAGGAATCAGTCGATAGTTTGTCTTTGTAGTTGTACAATCTGCATGGAGATGTGATAAAACCTTTCATGAATACATCTGAGCTTGAATTTGAGCAGAGATAAAGTGGCTGAGGGGAGCACTTTGTCCGAAAACTAACTTTTAAAACCCGTTGCTGAGTTTTGAACTGTTAAAATTCTGAAAGCAACACTTCTGAGTTTCTACAGCAATGTCTCCAAGAAAAGGGATAATTCCTGTTGAGTACCAAAAGCCTGTGGACTTCACAGTCGTGTCGCTACCAGCCGTAAAGGACGTGACTCGTATTTGCTCGCGATGTAATATTTGGTTAAATGTGCCTAACCTGCTTTAAAATTGTAATTATGTATGTGGACTCTACGTGTTGTGCTTTCAAGATTTACATGAATCTTTTTTCGATGTTTTCACCCAGATTGTTATCACAACGATAAACTTGACCTCTTACTTTTTAAAAACTCAAAACCGATCTGGCCCTTTTTTTAAGAACCATTGTGTAAATTTGTTAACAGCATAATTACGTCCATCTTTTCAAATTGTAAACAAATATGAAATGGACACATCATTACCTCCAGGTTTCCCTCTAATATATTTACTATCCTCGCTTGGAAATATGTTATCATTCCTTCAGTGTCACTGTGTCAAAATCCTCAAATTCCCTCCCTAACAGCATGTGGGAATAGCTATACCAATGGACTGCAGGAGTTTGAGAAGGCAGCTCACCATCACTGTCTCAATGATTCGATGGCGGTGGATTATGGCTTCTGAGCCAAGGGCTCATCTGTGTCTGTTTTTCATTTCTTTTCTCTCTCATTTTGCTTATCTATTACCTATGCTTACCTTGACGAGCCTAGCATAGACTCATATCAGAGGTGAGTTTCGGATCCCAGCAGCTTCTGCATCGAGGTGGTCCTAGCACCAACTCTTGGCTGTTGCATTCAGTGCAAATTCATTGAAGTGCCAGCGGAGTAGAGTTTGGACTCAGCATGAGACCTGGCGGCATGGGCGAGATGGGCCCAAAGTGGACTCATTGGTGACAGCAGAGTAAAGCTTGGGCTGGTGTGGTCCCTGCTGGCATCAGTGGCATTTGCATTGGCAAGATCCAGCAAGGACACATAGTGGTGAGGGCATTAGTAGAGGTGAGATGGTACCAAAGAGTAGTGACTTCCGTTCCTGTGGCAGTGGCATGGCGAAGGGAACTCGTGCCTGGCTACCAGGTCCGTGACAGAGCACTTAACAAGAAGGACTGTAAAGTTGAACACATCTTTATTTTTCTGTGTTTTATATTCTATGTTTTGATTTATTTTTGTGTTTTAAGATGGTACTGAAGAGTCGTGGCACTATACAACACTTCTCAAAGTATTTTGTAACAAAAAACACGTGAAAATAAATCAAATCAAATAACAAATTGCACTAACAATAGGAGAGGCAAAAGTGGAATTTTTCAGAACCAATCGGCATTTGTGCCGTATCCCGTACAATCATAGTTTTAGCCTCAGTTTGCAACCATTGCAAATAATATTACAAGTCAAGAGACATGCCTCCTTCTCAACCATTAGTCCAACAGAGCAACAAAATGACAACTTGTTGCAGCACTGTCAAATCTATGTCTAAATTCAGAATTCTAATGACTTAATATGTGAGAGAATTGCCAATCAGGTGGTCTTATCAGAACCCCATCCCAATGTCTCACATAGTAACCACATCATATTGAAGATTTAACAGCAGAGTACACCAAACACTCCAATAGAACACTGTCAACTTAATGCTCCAGTGTTCACTTCATTAAATCATAGACCAAGACCAACCAGATTTTTATTTTTGTTTTTTTTTAATTCATTCATTAAATATTAATATTGACTAAGCCAATATTAATTTCCATTGAGACTGTGATGGTGAGCTGCCTTCTTGAACTCCTGCAGTCCACTTATTTAGGTATCTCCACATGTTGTTATGGAGGGAGTTTAAGGATTTAGACGGAGTGACACTGAAGGAATGGTAATATATTTCCAGGAAAGTGAGTGCATTTGAGGAAAACTTAGACATAATAATGTACCCATCTTATATGTAAGGTTGAATTATAGCCAAAGTGGGTTATTTCCCATTTGGTGGTATGTTTTTGGTTCCTATGTTCAATCACTTCCCTCCTACCAGTTTTCATATGCCATTACTTATCAGCCTATCTTGTTAATGAGCCCACAAAAAAACTTTACTGTCCAATACTTGTAAAGCTACCCAACTCTTAAAGAGTCCATCATCACTGAGGTTGATTATGAACTACACCAACACACATTTCAGCTCAATTTACCTTGTATTGTCATAATCTCTCTCTCTCCTCCGATCTTCCCTCTCGCCCATCCTATCCCTCTGTTTTTCACATTCCCTATCCCTTTTCCAACGACACAATAAAAGATGTTTAATAGTTTGTTTTTACATCCAAATTCAAATATATTCTTGTTGGACCAGCTGGCTTTGTTCATTTCAAAGGAGACTTTCTTTAACAGCGTTTTAGATTACTTTGTAATTGTTTATAAAATGAATATTTTTTTCTCAACTACATCTAAATTAGAAGAAAGCTAATTACAATGTGATCAGAAATGGTATAACTAGGGCAAAATGGAACTAGAGACAACAAGAAACCTATAATGCAACAATTGGACTTTAAGAAATTATTCACCCTGTCCCCCTCTCCAGTCAGTCCTATATTTCAAGTTATTCTAAATTTGATCACACCTTTTAATTACCCCATGACTTTCTCTGAATTATCACCTTCCGTCACTACCCATAAATTTCTACCAATTACTCATCTAAATTATCCTCATGACTTTATTACAATTATGGGGGTAATATATACAAATTATATATCCTAGTTATTTCTGCAAATTATCCTCATGACTTTCTATAAGAAGTGACAATATCACTAGACTAGTAATCCAGAGGTTTAGGCTAATGCTCAGAGTATAGGTTCAAATTCCATCAAGGCATTTGGTGGAATTCAGTAATGGTGACAGGAATCTGGGTCATTAATGTCTTTTAAGGAAGGTATTTTGCCATCCTTACTTTGGTCTGGTCCATAAGTAATTTCAGACTTTAGCTGCCCTCTGTAATGGCTTCAAAAATACCATTTAGTTCAAAGACAATTAGAAATGAAAAACAAATGCTCATCTTGAGGATGACACAAAGAATCTGCAGAGTAATAAAGCCAGGTTAATTGAGTGGGCAAAGGCTTGGCAAATGGAATACAAAGTGGGAAAATGTGAGGTTATGCACTTTGGCAGGAAGAAGAGCTGAATATTATTTGAATGGAGAAAACTACAGCATAACATAAAAGAAAAACTACCATGTAAGTACAGCAGGTGAAAGGGAAGGTAAATGGAATGTTAGTCTTTATTTAAAAGGGAATAGAGTATAAAGAAGGGGAATTCTTTACAAAATTATATAAGACACTAGTTAGACCACACCCAGAATACCACGAATAGTTTTGGTCGTCTTATCCAAGGAATGTTTCGTGTCTGGTGATCCTTCGAAACGTTAACGCTTGTTTCTTCCAGCAACTTTGTTTTTGTTCCTGATTTACAGCATCTGCAGTTCTTTTGTTTTTTATTTTAGCATTATACTGGCTTTGGATTTAGTCCAGAGAAAATCCATTAGATTAATCCCAGGGACAGAGCGATTGTCTTATGAGGAGATGTTGGTCTGTCCTTATTAGAGTTTAGAAAAATAGGAGGCAATCTCATTGAAACGTATAAGGTGCTTAGGGAACTTTACAGGTTAACTGCAGAGGTTGTTTCCTCTCATGAAAGAGTCTAGGACCAGAGCACATAATCGCAGAATAGGGGGTCACGCAAATAATAGATGGAGAGGAACTTACTCTTTCAGAGAGTAGTGAATCTGCAGAATTTTTTATCAGAGGTCTGCCAATGGTAGGTTGGTAAGTATTTTCAAAGCTGAAGTGAAGTTGAGGATAATTGGATCAGCTGTGATCTCATGGAATGATACTCAACAGGCTACTTCTGCTCATGTCTTATGGTTTTATGTAATGATAGCAAAGGGTGTGGAACTCATCAGAAAATTACATTGTCTTTCATCTGCCCTTAAAATCCATAAACCAAATTTGCAGATAGTCTGGTCCTGGCTTTAAAGCTGGAAATCTAACAAAGTATTCAGAACGCTAATGCTGCCACAGATTATACATTTATATCTTTGCACATTTGTAATTATGGACAGCCACACTTTTGTAACTAAGGTAACTTTAATGGCTTAATGAAGTTGGGGGAGTGTGTTTGAATTGTTAACTTCATTGAGATACCAATGCACAAGTTTTTATATCACTTCTTTAAGTAATTTTATACAGAACGTAGGTGAACCCCCTCTTTGATACTCATAATCTTTAAGGCTTGGCCTGAAACTATCTATATTTAGAAAATGGACAAGGCTCACAACCCTTCCTCTAATTAATGTAATGTTAACTTTTAACATCAGTACCCAGTTCACCCTTTAAGTCAAATCAGTACCTATAAATGTTAAATTCTGCTCTTTCCATTAAATTAAGTTAATATTGTATGTATGTGCCCCTGAGACCCTCTATGTTGTGCAGTGCTGTGACTGCTGTCAGCGCTGGTCAATTTTCTGAAAACTGACTATTGCAAACAGCATTCTTGTTGAAGAACTGGCTGCATGCTATTCTGCATCAAACTCTTGTGAAATAACCTTCACGTATGTGTGCTAATTGCCCAGTGAGTACTAACTTCCATTGGGAAGATTTGTAACACCCTTCCCCTGGTACTGCTGCATAAAGGTATCTATACCTGACCTCATCACAGCCTGTCGCTCAGTACTCACATCTTATCTCACATGGATACTTACACCTGTATACTTTGGGTAAGAAATCATTGCATGTGTTAGGGATGAACAATGGAATGTAACTCACAACTTCACTTACTACCTGCTCACTCCCCCGTGTCCCCACAGTCAGTTTCATGCGTGATTACGGATAAGCAACAAATGTTGGCCTTCCCACATCCTATGAAAGGATAAAACATTCAACATGATTGTGAAGGATATTCTTTAAATTGTTTTAAAAGATATGACAGAATTTAGAAGTGGCATTGACAATAAAAGTTTAATGTTATCTTACCAGGAGGCACAGGGCACAGAGAATTATAAGAATTATTGGCAGGTAATATTTTAGCCAAAGAATAAGTCATATTATGGTTAATGTTTATAATAAGAGGTGAAATTATAGGTCCACTGTATTGTTGCATGTCATACAGATGATTATTTTTCTTCAATTTTTTTCGGGATGTACCAAAGTATATTCATATGGTGCAACAAATGAAAGAAGTTGCTACATGATCTTGGAGCTTCCAAGTCATATAATAACAAGCAAGAATTGAGAATGCTGCAAAAGTGGTCAGATGACTGCTATTTGTAACCACCCTCCACCTCCGCCCCAACCAATGTCACATCATCATTTACTGTCAAACATCAATGTAGCAGCGAACCTGTGTTTGTTGATGTCTCAAGATAGATATGGGTGAGAAATACAAATAGTTTCTAGTCATATCTCAGGACAAGAGCAGAGGCGAATGACGAAGCATGGCAGAGTAAGTGAGGAGAGAAGAGGTGCATTGATAGGCAAAGAATGGGGTCTGGCTATGAAGGGTGGCAGGGTGACTTATGAGGGGAGCGGATAGAGGTTGAATTGGGGGTCTGGATGAGGAGGCAGAGTAAGGAAGAAGCAGCAATACAAGTTCACAGGATTTTAAGATTGTACCTCCTGGTTGAAAAGGTTGCATTAAAAAATGTTCACACTATTATCATGAGTAGTAGGGAATATAAAGGCTATTGGTAAAAATGAACTTGACAAAACCTTCATAACATAATTAAGATTTTTGTGCTGTATTGGGCACCAGATTACAGGAAGTACATTTAAACATTAAAGTATACTGCAAATTTAGAACTCTAAAGCTAAATACCATGGAAACCAGACATCTGGCAGCAAGTTTATGATCATTAACATGAAACACTAACTTGGTTTCTCTTCACAGATGCTCCCTGACCTGTTGAGTACTTTCCAGCAATTTCAGTTCTAATGATGGTTGTTTCTCGTTAAAAAATGCTCAAATGCAAGACATTTAAAGGTACACGCTGTCTGACTGGAATCCTTGTGTTTACTATATTAAGGCTGTCTTCGTTCTCCTTTCAAGATATCTTTTACCTTTCAAAATAAATGTAATTTGTAATGCCTTTTCAATTAATCTTATACTAGATTTTAACGACCAGTGACTGAAACACTGAAATGCGCATATGTTTTGACTTAAATTTTTTTAATATATTCCAGTTATTTGCTATAAAGGCCACAACAGACATTCTTCCACATCAATAATAGTTACAGATCTTTCACGATAACAGGTTATATGAGAAAAAGGACCGTAAAACTTTAAACCATAATTAGAGCATCTCACCTCACATTATTTTTAAGCAACACTCAAATTCGACTTGATAAAACTTAAATGTACACAAACAAATATTTGCCTACAACAATGCTACAAGTTGTTTGAGAAGTCACCAAGGCTGGTATTCCAGAAGCACATGATCAAATGGGGACTGAAGGACATAACTCACTCAATAGGTTACGATAATGTAACAAACCAAAGAGAGTTTTAAAAGAAGTGCCCCACACAGCATTAACAGTTACTATACCACAGAAGTAATGCAACACCCATGAACACTGTCTAGCTGTTCTTCAATACTGAAACTTGCCCAATTAATGTACAAAATTAGTAAATATTGGGACTAAATTATAATTTTATATACATATTGACGTCCAATAAAACAGCAAACTGTAGGCAAACTAAAGCTCATTGTAAATCAATAAATAAAGTCAGTGCATAAGCTATATGAAGCTAACAGTTTCTACCCTAATAACTAATTTCTTTGCATTATTTGTTGTGTATGTAAATACACAAGATTAAATAAATATGGCAGCTGTTTAAACGTACATTAGAGATGTACAATATGTAATCAGAAAATTCATCATGTTTCTTCACAAGCAGAATACACACCTCACTCTGTAATTCTTTATATTTTCAAACAACAAATTTAAAATATAGATTTTAAATTGGATATCCAGGTGAAGACAAGAAGTACAATGAGTGCTCCAATCTTTTCAATAGTCAGTTGTGGCTTTTAACTCTCTTTGGGGTATTTAATTACTGGTATTCAATGAAAAACTGTAGTTATAGCAAGGTACAGTTCAACGTGTGGGGACTTTAGACAACAGAATTAATGTTTGTTTAGGAATATTCCTTGGAATGTTTCTTCACAGAACATGGATCAACTACTTGTGTGGACAGGTTAATTGTGAGTGGCAACAAAAATACCATGAGGTTATTAGTGCAAGTAGTATTTTGATTTAGAGAGTTTTATAGATATGAGGATTTCATGTAGTCTGTGTTTCTTCCAATTAATCAAGTTTCAGACTGAAGTCTTTTTGCAAAAGACATTTTTATAAATCACAAACAACATTGTATATTACTTCATCCTGCTCACACAGGGTGGTGATGCCTCTGTACACACTTATGGCTTGCCAGTATGTCTTTGGGTTAAGATTCGTGTGCTGCCTTTCTGCACAATCTGTTGTTCATCAGAGTTACTCCCCATACCCACAGCCATTCAGGCATGTACTGGGCAAATAAAAACTGCAAAAGAAAGAAAATCACGAAAATAATTTCATACAACCAGGAAAGTATTTTAAATGCAATAGATATTTTTTCACTTAAAGACTACCTGAACCTCTATCAAAATACTTCAATGACTTAACAAAGCTGCTTGTATCCATAAACTGATTGCCAAGTGCAAAAAAGTTAAAAAGAAAATAATTTCATATCTTTGAAAGAAAATGTAATACATTTAAAATAAAATGAATAATCATCCTCATAAGTGAATTTGGCTTAATTCTGCTTTTTTTTAAAAATATCTTTCTATCATGTTTCCCTCGTCAATTCTGTAAATCATTGTCCACTTGTCAACTGGGTCATGAGCAGCCTCCTTTTCCTTCTTTTTAACCTTCCTCTATCAATTTTTCATCATATCTGCATATGCCCAATAAAATTATTTTGTTGATGACATCAATCAAATAACATTCTTCTTGTATCGTTGCTGACATTTGTTGTTAGTTTTCTGAACTTTACTTTCTCAGTGCTTTTCAAAGCTGGACCTCCTGTTTAAAAACCAGACTCTACACAAAACCCTTTGCTAATATTTTCTATTCAGTTGACATGTCGATATCCTCTTCTATTAAATGCATTCATGCCTAGAATTCCTAGCCTCCACCTTCTTGGCATATCTGCTGCTTTCAGTTATTATACTTTCCAGCTATTGTCTGACCTGATTTAACTGGTCATTCTTGTTTCTAGAATAGGAATACATTCACAGTTTAGGTTTTATCTGCATTGATATTTAATGTATAATCCATTGCTGTAGCATTCAGACTATCAGCAGTTGTGTTTCTCGCATTAAGGCTTTGATGTCCGACATCCTCCATTAGTTGACCATTATGTTTAGGGAGATAAATACCTAATTGTATTTTACGATAATGATTGAGGGGATGACACGCTAAGAGCTTTGAAAGAACTGACACCTCTTTTCCATCTACCCACCATATCAACCAATCTAGTCTATACTTTCATATCTTGGTGTGACTGAGATCTAAAACTTTCTGGCCTAATGACAATATGGTCAATTTTCCTAAAGGATGGCTGCTTGGGCCTGCTTAGTTCCAGTGAACATTTCCCTGAATGAATGACTGTCTTCAGAAAAGCAGATAACTAGTACGTCTCAGGCTAAACAAGGTTTAGTGATGCAACAAGTAAGAGTGCTACTACTAAACCAAGGTCTCAGCTTCACCTCAGTGGCTTCAGGACATGGTGCACACTAATGCTGCAATACAATAGTAAAGAAACAGGGCAAAGTATAATAACCAGAGGTGCCATCTACCAGATGAATTTAAGAGAGTATCAGAGTTCTCCTACATCCTACCAATATTTATACACCAATTAACATAAAAACAGAGCATCTGTTCTTTTAACATATTTTTCTTTTTGGCACCTTGCTGTATACAAATTGGCTGAAATACTTTCTACATTATATTAGTGATTGACTGCACTTCAGATATATTGGGTGTAAAAAGCTTTAGAATGTACGAGATTGTGAAAGGTTCTACATAAATTCAAGTCCTTTAATGTTAATTTTGAATCTCAATAATCACCTGTATAGAATGCATCCAGTAACCAGACGTCCTGTGTGATACCCCAAGGGTTGAAACTGCATGATGTGCGTAAACATTCGCTGATGGTGCTAGCCAGGAGTTGATGCTGAATCCATCAGTGCGCATGACTGTATTGGTTTTTACATGAAATGGCAACAAGCTCTGAACAAAAATTCCTTTAGGTGCACATTCAAAGTGCAAAGCTCTACTAAAATGATCCAAATACATCTGAAAAAAAACAAAGTGAATTTGAAAATGTATCATTCCTAAGTACAGATTTAGGCCAATTCTAAATTAACAAATACACAAAATTAACTATTTTCTTTAAAGGTCAAGATGACAGCCTATAATTAGAAGATGCACAATGGTTTCCAGAAGTTTATAGTTCCAATTTTTCAAGTGAGAAACACTTCGGCAATGAATCAAAGGTAGCTAATACACTAACAAATGCAGTTAACGTTAACAGGCAAGCCTTCCCCACCCATCTCACCTATAAGGTTGCTGTGATGTTCTGTCATATAATTACAACAGGTTACCTGCCTGCTCTCTTAGCTATATATTAATTAGCATAATCACAAAAGGAACTTCTTTTCAAAAAGGAAAGAATTGTAATTAACATTCATGCCCATCAAAAATAAGATTTGAGTGGGTGATGCAAACAGAACAACCTAAATATCTTACCAGTGATCATTTAAAGCATGTTGTGAAAAATCACAATATAATGAAACATTTGTGACTCATAACTCAAAATTAATTTACATGGAGAGTGCACTTATAATTTTAGATAGAACATCCAGAATTAAAACTTTAGAAAGGCTATTAATGTGGTGGTTTTAATACAGCATAATTCTGGAGCTTATAGCAAGTAGTCATTCAGTCATGCAGCACAGAAACAGACCCTTTGGTCCAACTTGTCCATGCCGACCAGGTTTCCTAAACTGCCATTTGCCTGCACTTGGCCCATATCTCTCTAAACCTTTCCTATTCGTGTATCTGTCCAAATGTCTTTTTAATGTTGTAATTGTACTTGCCTCTATCACTTCCTCTGGCGGTTCGTTCCACATACACATCATCCCCTGTGTGAGAATGTTGCCCCTCAGGTCCATTTTGAATCTTTCCCCTTAAATCTATGCCCTCCACTTTTGGACTCCCCTACCCTGGGGAAAATGTGGTCTCCTGTGGACATACAGTTAAATGGCATACCATAATCGCAGAAGTCATTAGAGATACCTTAGTGCTTGAATACATAGCCATCTGTGGTGTGGGCTTACAGGAAGACCCTGAGGAAATGTTAACAATAGCTCCCTTTTTCCTCTCTATCATTCCTGGTAACAAAATATGGATCATCATGTTGGTTGCAGCAATGTTTACATTTATGAGATCCCAGAGTTTGTCTTCAGACATGTTTAAGAAAGACTGTGGGTGCTCAAAGGGCACATTAACACCATTCACCAGGATGCCTATTTCTTTATCTTTTAGAGCTTCTTGGATTGGCTGGTATATTTCTCGTCCTCTGGTAAAATCAGCTTCTATTATAATGGTTTCAACATTAAATGTGTCCGAAATAGCGGTGGCTGTAGCTTCCAGCTTGCTTCGGTCATGGCTGATGAGAATCAGATTAATGCCTTGGCAAGCCAACTCCTCGGCATAAGCCTTGCCGATCCCATCTGTTCCACCTAAGGAAACAATTGTAAATCTGTTACTATCCAAATTAAATTAGATATCATTACAATAGAAACTAACAAAGATGTACCTCAGCCCTATCCATTAACACAAATGGAAATGTATGAATGCTTCTAAAACCTCTTTACAAAATGCTGGGTGAGTATCCACAGCTAAAGATTGAATTAAGTGAAGCCTCAATTCCATGAATGCCAGCATTTTTTCTGCACAGTGACTATTGTAAAGATTAGCAAAGGTGTTGTACTCTGTAAAATCAAAGTAGAAATCAAAACATTTCAGAAGTGTGCCCAAAATCTGCTGTTTCTGTGGTAGGCATGTACAAGTGACACTTCAAAAATGTGGCATTATTCTTGTTGTAGAAGTTGTTGAAGGAGACGGGAGTGTGCACCAGGTCCTGGGCATCCTTGTGCACCAGTTGCTGAAGTTGCATGCAGGTGCAGCAGGCAGAGTATGAGAATTCGGGTTAGATGATTTAGGATGGAGATAAGAAGACATTTCTTCACCCAAAGAGTGCTGAGTCTGTGGAATTCATTACCACAGGAAGTGGTTGATGCCCATACATTGAATGTATTCAAGAGACGACTAGATTTGGCACTTGGGGCAAATGGGATCAAAGGTTATGGGGAGAAAGCAGGATTAAGCTATTGAATTGACGATCAGCCATGATCGTGAAGAATGGCGGAGCAAGCTCAAAGGGCCGAATGGCCTCCTCTTGCTCCTATCTTCTATGGTATGTGTCTATTAAATTGTTCAAAACATTGTTGGTATAAACTTTGTGCACAGTATAAAATAAAGCAAACTCAATTTGTAATTTTTGGCAAATATAATTGGACAACATACCCTTAAATCGAGTTAAATGTAGTCAGATGTTTGCCTGAATGACAATAATTAGCAAACATAGCAAAGTGTACAATATCACTAATAACATGCAGTGTGAGTGTTAATGAAGGATCAAGTGATAAATTTATCAAGATTGTAAAGATTTTTCTGTAGGGTGATAGTGGCCAACACATGATTCACCGTAATGCTATTCTGTACCATTACTCAAATGTGTGTCTTTGAGGCTAATGCATCTGTGTCTTGTTGCCTTTAACAGTTATAGAGAAGCAGAAAGCATCATTTCCTATCTGAGCAAATATTTTGGAGAACACGACCAGCATTTAATGGGGTGTACGACCAAAACAGAACCAATGCTTACCTGGAAACTAGATCACAGCTTAAAAAAAGTGAAATTGAGCCAGTATTTTCAACAGAGTAAAAAGCAGCAAGGAACAGGATTGGGAAGCAGCACTAAAATAAATATGGGAAAATGAAATGATGAATTCACTTTGAATCAAGGTTAAGATTATTTTACTTTCAGAACTATGCCTACTTGTTTGTAATGGCTTCTAGAGTTTAATATTGTTGAAATACTGAAACCACTTTGAATGTGAAGTTTAATTGGATTTTTTAATAAATCAAGTGAGTAAGATCAATTTGCAGGCAGATAAATCTTTTCCAAAGTTTGAACTGCAATCTTCAGAGTAACTTAAATCATTCAGGTTTATAACTTTACATGCTGAAAGCACAGACCAGGAATGTTCTCTCTGCCCATGTTTATGATGAAAATTTGTCATTTTCTTTCCCAGTATTAATTCTCCTTGTAAAACCTGAAAGAACTGTGGATGCTATAAATCAGAAACAAAAACAGAAATTGCTGGAAAAGCTCAGCAGGTCGGGCAGCATCTGTGGGGAAGGGTCACTCTACCCAAAACGTTAACTCCGATTTCTCTTCACAGATGCTGCCCGACCTGCTGAGCTTTGCCAGCAATTCCAGGTTTTGTTACTTCTTGTAATGGAAATGGAGGTGGCATAAGTAGAAACACACATACATTTCAATACGTAGACCAAAATACATATTGGTACAGAACTGCAGACTGACTTCTGGAATCTGACGCTTAGTGTATCACAGTGTCTTGAAAATGTTGGTCATGACTGGAATTTTGAGACTTATGCATGTAAGATTAGAACGTTTTGTTTTATCCTAATTTCTAGTATCTAGACTCAAGGAACAGTTATAGGGAGAAGTTGGACAAGCTAAGACTTTTTTCTTTACAGCATAAGAAACTGAGAGGGGGTGTCTTACAAAAGTGTATAAGATCACGAGAGGCATGGATAGAGTGAATACACTCAGTGTTTTTCCCAGGGTTGGGGAATCGAGGACTAGAGGACGTCAGTTTAAGGTAAGAGGGAAAAGAATAAATGGGAACCTGATGGACAACTTTTTTACATAGAGGGTGGTATGCATATGGAATGAGCTGCCAGTGGAAGTGGTTGAGGTGAGTACATTAACAACATTTAAAAGGCATTTGGATGAATACATGGATAGGAAAGGTTTAGAAGGATATGGGCCAAGTGCAACCAAATGGCATTAGAATAGATGAATATTTTAGTTGGCATGGACCAGTTTGGGCTGAAGGGCCTGTCTCTGTGCTGTAGGACTCTATGATCATAGAATTCCCACGTGTAGATAGAGGCCATTCAGCCCATCAAGTCTGCATTGACCCTCTGAAGAGCTACCCACCCAGACCCACCCTATCCTTGTAACTCTGCATTTACCATGTCTAATCCACAAGGCTGCATATTCCTGGACACCACAAATAATTTAGCATGGCCAATCCACCTAACATACTCAGCTTTGAACTGTGGGAGGAAATCGGAGCACCAGCGGAGAACCATGCAGACACGGAGAGAACGTGCAAACTCCACACAGTCACCCAAGTCTGGAACTAAACCCAGGTCCATGGTACTGTGAGGCAGCTGTGCTAACCCCTGTGCCACTGTGCTGCCCAAACTTGGTACTGGGGATCCTGAGATTGGTGAGCCTGTAGAATTCTCTACCGTAGGAAACAGTTGAGGCCAAAAAATTGAAGACTTTCAAGAATGATGCAGATATAGTTCTAATGACTAAAGGAATCAAAGGATTTGTGAGACAGTGCGAACAGAGTACTGAGTTGGATAATCAGCCATGGTCGTATTGAATGGCAGAGCAGGTTTGAAGGGCCTATTCCTACTCCTACATTCTATGATTCTATTCTAAATGGTGTCTTTCCACAGTTGGTTACGCACGCAAAAGCATCTTGGACAGTAGACCACAAGGCAAAAGCTTCTCTTTGTATTTAATACAACACAGTAAACACAAAGATTAATACTGCTTAAAGACTATTAAAATTAATGATGCAATTGTCTCTTTTTTGGTGCATTCATACAAGTATAAATCTGTTTCAGCTTTGCACCAGCATTATACTTCGGATTTTAAGTCACTTACACGAGAGCAAAACGAGGTGAGACCACCTCCTTCATCAATGAATCTTGCTCTTCTGCATTGAAAATCAGTTCATGACCAAATACTGGATTTTTTTAAAAATTAGGAAATCTAGGGACACAGATGACACTTGCAGGACCTACACTGATTGCCCATTCCTTATTGCAGGTACTCCCTCAATACTTTAGGTCTAATGTTCTGGAACTTTAAGCCAGTGAGAACAAAGGGAAAAATATTCAAGTCAAGATGACTTTAAAGTTTCTAGAAGTCTGCTCTTTCTTAGTTATTGGAGGAAGCAGGTTTCACAGTTCCTGCGAAAGAAGCCTTAGCTACTTGTTGCAATGCATTTTGTAAATGGTAAACTCTACAGCCATGGTATACAGATAGTGGAATGATGAGCTATTTAAACTGGTAGATGGGATGTTAACCCATCAGAGATAGT